>NC_092338.1:25277500-25890000 GCF_046630445.1 Rutidosis leptorrhynchoides | reverse complement strand
ATAAAGTTCATCGGGGTTGGAATCGGGTTTCTCTATTTTTATACCTTTTCCCTTATTATTTTCTTTCGCTTTATTAAATTGGGTCGAGGTAATTTCTATAACATCATCGGAATCCTCATCGGGATCCGATTCATTGAAAAATTGGTAATCTTCCCAATATTTTGCTTCCTCGGCGGAAACACCATTGACCATTATTAACTTTGGTCCGTTGGTTGAGGATTTTCTTTTATTTAATTGATTTACTATAGGTATCAATATTTCTTCCTCCGGAACCTCTTCTTCTTCTTCTGGTTCCTCCTCTTCCGATTCATCCTCTTCTGGTTCCTCTTCTTCTGGTTCCTCCTCTTCCAGTTCCTCTTCGGGAATTTGTGAATCTTCCCAAAATATATTCGACTCTTTATTATTATTAGGTGAATCAATGGAATTTGTACTAGAGGTAGACATCTATCACACAATATCAAACACGTTAAGAGATTAATATATTACATAATATTTACATGTTAATAATATATAGTTTCTAACAAAAAAAATGTTAAGCAATCGTTTTTGAAGAAAAACACGGTCGAAGTCCAGACTCACTAATGCATCCTAACAAACTTGGTAAGACACACTAATGCAATTTTCTGGTTCTCTAAGACCAACGCTCGGATACCAACTGAAATGTCCCGTTCATATTGATTATAAACGTTCCATATTAATTGATTTCGTCGCGAGGTTTTGACCTCTATATGAGACGTTTTTCAAAGACTGCATTCATTTTTAAAACAACCATAACCTTTATTTTATCGATAAAGGTTTAAAAGCATTACGTAGATTATCAAATAATGATAATCTAAAATATACCGTTTACACACGACCATTACATAATGGTTTACAATAAGAATAGATTACATCAAAAATAAGTTTCTTGAATGCAGTTTTTACATAATATCATACAAGCATGGACTCCAAATCTTGTCCTTATTTTAGTATGCAATAGCGGAAGCTCTTAATAATCACCTGAGAATAAACATACTTAAAACGTCAACAAAAATGTTGGTGAGTTATATGTTTAACTTATATATTATCAAATCATAATAATAGACCACAAGATTTCATATTTCAATATACATCCCATACATAGAGATAAAAATCATTCATATGGTGAACACCTGGTAACCGACATTAACAAGATGCATATATAAGAATATCCCCGTCATTCCGGGACACCCTTCGGATATGATATAAATTTCGAAGTACTAAAGCATCCGGTACTTTGGATGAGGTTTGTTAGGCCCAATAGATCTATCTTTAGGATTCACGTCAATTAGGGTGTCTGTTCCCTAATTCTTAGATTACCAGACTTAATAAAAAGGGGCATATTCGATTTCGATAATTCAACCATAGAATGTAGTTCATTGTTAACACACTTAATGATATATTTAAATATCATTTTATCATGTTAAATATAGTGTATCAATATCTTAATATGATACATATGTAATTAGTTGAAATGTCCCGTTCTTATTGATTAAAAACGTTCCATATTAATTGATTTCGTTGAGGTTTTGACCTCTATATGAGACGTTTTTCAAAGACTGCATTCATTTTTAAAACAAACCATAACCTTTATTTCATAAATAAAGGTTTAAAAAGCCTTACGTAGATTATCAAATAATGATAATCTAAAATATCCTGTTTACACACGACGATTACATAATGGTTTACAATACAAATATGTTACATCGAAATCAGTTTCTTGAATGCAGTTTTTACACAATATCATACAAACATGGACTCCAAATCTTGTCCTTATTTTAGTATGCAACAGCGGAAGCTCTTAGTATTCACCTGAGAATAAACATGCTTTAAACGTCAACAAAAATGTTGGTGAGTTATAGGTTTAACCTATATATATCAAATCGTAACAATAGACCACAAGATTTCATATTTCAATACACATCCCATACATAGAGATAAAAATCATTCATATGGTGAACACCTAGTAACCGATATTAACAAGATGCATATATATAAGAATATCCCCATCATTCCGGGACACCCTTCGGATATGATATAAATTTCGAAGTACTAAAGCATCCGGTACTTTGGATGGGGTTTGTTAGGCCCAATAGATCTATCTTTAGGATTCGCGTCAATTAGGGTGTCTGTTCCCTAATTCTTAGATTACCAGACTTAATAAAAAGGAGCATATTCGATTTCGATAATTCAACCATAGAATGTAGTTTCACGTACTTGTGTCTATTTTGTAAATCATTTAAAAACCTGCATGTATTCTCATCCCAAAAATATTAGATTTTAAAAGTGGGACTATAACTCACTTTCACAGATTTTTACTTCGTCGGGAAGTAAGACTTGGCCACTGGTTGATTCACGAACCTATAACAATATATACATATATATCAAAGTATGTTCAAAATATATTTACAACACTTTTAATATATTTTGATGTTTTAAGTTTATTAAGTCAGCTGTCCTCGTTAGTAACCTACAACTAGTTGTCCACAGTTAGATGTATAGAAATAAATCGATAAATATTATCTTGAATCAATCCACGACCCAGTGTATACGTATCTCAGTATTGATCACAACTCAAACTATATATATTTTGAAATCAACCTCAACCCTTTATAGCTAACTCCAACATTCACATATAGAGTGTCTATGGTTGTTCCGAAATATATATAGATGTGTCGACATGATAGGTCGAAACATTGTATACGTGTCTATGGTATCTCAAGATTTTCACGTAGCTAAAATGAGAAAAATTATCCAATCTTGTTTTACCCATAACTTCTTCATTTTAAATCCGTTTTGAGTGAATCAAATTGCTATGATTTCATATTGAACTCTATTTTATGAATCTAAACAGAAAAAGTATAGGTTTATAGTCGGAAAAATAAGTTACAAGTCGTTTTTGTAAAGGTAGTCATTTCAGTCGAAAGAACGACGTCTAGATGACCATTTTAGAAAACATACTTCCACTTTGAGTTTAACCATAATTTTTGGATATAGTTTCATGCTCATAATAAAAATCTTTTTTCCAGAATAACAACTTTTAAATCAAAGTTTATCATAGTTTTTAATTAACTAACCCAAAACAGCCCGCGGTGTTACTACGACGGCGTAAATCCGGTTTTACGGTGTTTTTCGTGTTTCCAGGTTTTAAATCATTAAGTTAACATATCATATAGATATAGAACATGTGTTTAGTTAATTTTAAAAGTCAAGTTAGAAGGATTAACTTTTATTTGCGAACAAGTTTAGAATTAACTAAACTATGTTCTAGTGATTACAAGTTTAAACCTTCGAATAAGATAGCTTTATATGTATGAATCGAATGATGTTATGAACATAATTACTACCTCAAGTTCCTTGGATAAACCTACTGGAAATGATAAAAATAGATCTAGCTTCAAAGGATCCTTGGATGGCTTGAAAGTTCTTGAAGCAGAATCATGACACGAAAACAATTTCAAGTAAGATTTCTACTCGAAATAAGATTGTTATAGTTATAGAAATTGAATTAAAGTTTGAATATGATTATTACCTTGTATTAGAAATATAACCTACTGTAAGTAACAAAGGTTTCTTGATCTTGGATGATTACTTGGAATGGATTTAGAAAACTTGGAAGTAAACTTGCAATCTTGGAAGTATTCTTGATTTTATGAAACTAGAACTTTTGGAATTTATGAAGAACACTTAGAACTTGAAGATAGAACTTGAGAGAGATCAATTAGATGAATAAAATTGAAGAATTAAAGTGTTTGTAGGTGTTTTTGGTCATTGGTGTATGGATTAGATATAAAGGATATGTAATTTTGTTTTCATGTAAATAAGTCATGAATGATTACTCATATTTTTGTAATTTTATGAGATATTTCATGCTAGTTGCCAAATGATGGTTCCCACATGTGTTAGGTGACTCACATGGGCTACTAAGAGATGATCATTGGAGTGTATATACCAATAGTACATACATCTAAAAGCTGTGTATTGTACAAGTACGAATACGGGTGCATACGAGTAGAATTGTTGATGAAACTGAACGAGGATGTAATTGTAAGCATTTTTGTTAAGTAGAAGTATTTTGATAAGTGTCTTGAAGTCTTTAAAAAGTGTATGAATACATATTAAAACACTACATGTATATACATTTTAACTGAGTCGTTAAGTCATCGTTAGTCGTTACATGTAAATGTTGTTTTGAAACCTTTAGGTTAACGATCTTGTTGAATGTTGTTAACCCATTGTTTATTATAACAAATGAGATGTTAAATTGTTATATTATCATGATATTATGATATATAATATATCTTAGTATGATATATATACAGTTAAATGCCATTACAACGATAATCGTTATATATATGTCTCGTTTCGAAATCATTAAGTTAGTAGTCTTATTTTTACATATGTATTTCATTGTTAATACACTTAATAATATATTTACTTATCATTTAATATAATTAACCAAGTGTATCAATATCTTAATATGATTCATATGTACCTAGTAAGACGTTGTTATAACGATAATCGTTATATATATCATTTTCGAGTTTCTTAAATTAATAGTCTCATTTTTATGTATATAACTCATTGTTAAAATACCTAATGAGATACATACTTAAAATAAAATCATGTTAACTATATATATAACCATATATATGTCATCGTATAGTTTTTACAAGTTTTAACATTCGTGAATCACCGGTCAACTTGGGTGGTCAATTGTCTATATGAAACCTATTTCAATTAATCAAGTCTTAACAAGTTTGATTGCTTAACATGTTGGAAACACTTAATCATGTAAATAACAATTTCATTTAATATATATATATATAAACATGGAAAAGTTCGGGTCACTACAGTACCTACCCGTTAAATAAATTTCGTCCCGAAATTTTAAGCAGTTGGAGGTGTTGACGTATCTTCTGGAAATAAATGCGGGTATTTCTTCTTTATCTGATCTTCACGCTCCCAGGTGAACTCGGGTCCTCTACGAGCATTCCATCGAACCTTAACAATCGGTATCTTGTTTTGTTTAAGTCTCTTAACCTCACGATCCATTATTTCGACGGGTTCTTCAATGAATTGAAGTTTTTCATTGATTTGGATTTCGTCCAACGGAATAGTGAGATCTTCTTTAGCAAAACATTTCTTCAAATTTGAGACGTGGAAAGTGTTATGTACAGCCGCGAGTTGTTGAGGTAGCTCCAGTTGGTAAGCTACTGGTCCGACACGATATATAATCTTGAATGGTCCAATGTACCTTGGATTTAGTTTCCCCCGTTTACCAAATTGAACATCGCCTTTCCAAGGTGAAACCTTAAGCATGACCATTTCTCCAATTTCAAACTCTATATCATTTCTTTTACTGTCCGCGTAGCTCTTTTGTCGACTCTGGGCGGTTTTCAATCTTTGTTGAATTTGGATGATTTTCTCGGTAGTTTCTTGTATTATCTCCGGACCCGTAATCTGTCTATCCCCCACTTCACTCCAACAAATCGGAGACCTGCACTTTCTACCATAAAGTGCTTCAAATGGCGCCATCTCAATGCTTGAATGGTAGCTGTTGTTGTAGGAAAATTCTGCTAACGGTAGATGTCGATCCCAACTGTTTCAGAAATCAATAACACATGCTCGTAGCATGTCTTCAAGCGTTTGTATCGTCCTTTCGCTCTGTCCATCAGTTTGTGGATGATAGGCAGTACTCATGTCTAGATGAGTTCCTAATGCTTGCTGTAATGTCTGCCAGAATCTTGAAATAAATCTGCCATCCCTATCAGAGATAATAGAGATTGGTATTCCATGTCTGGAGACGACTTCCTTCAAATACAGTTGTGCTAACTTCTCCATCTTGTCATCTTCTCTTATTGGCAGGAAGTGTGCTGATTTGGTGAGACGATCAACTATTACCCAAATAGTATCAAAATCACTTGCAGTCCTTGGCAATTTAGTGATGAAATCCATGGTAATATTTTCCCATTTCCATTCCGGGATTTCGGGTAGTTGAAGTAGACCTGATGGTTTCTGTTGCTCAGCTTTGACCTTAGAACACGTCAAACATTCTCCTACGTATTTAGCAACATCGGCTTTCATACCCGGCTACCAAAAATGTTTCTTGAGATCCTTGTACATCTTCCCCGTTCCAGGATGTATTGAGTATCTGGTTTTATGAGCTTCTCTAAGTACCATTTCTCTCATGTCTCCAAATTTTGGTACCCAAATTCTTTCAGCCCTATACCGGGTTCCGTCTTCCCGAATATTAAGATGCTTCTCCGATCCTTTGGGTATTTCATCCTTTAAATTTCCCTTTTTTAAAACTCCTTGTTGCGCCTCCTTTATTTGAGTAGTAAGGTTAGTGTGAATCATTATATTCATAGATTTTACTCGAATGGGTTCTCTGTCCTTTCTGCTCAAGGCGTCAGCTACTACATTTGCCTTCTCCGGGTGGTAACGAATCTCAAAGTCGTAATCATTCAACAATTCAATCCACCTACGCTGCCTCATATTCAGTTGTTTCTGATTAAATATGTGTTGAAGACTTTTGTGGTCGGTATATATAATACTTTTGACCCCATATAAGTAGTGCCTCCAAGTCTTTAATGCAAAAACAACCGCGCCTAATTCCAAATCATGCGTCGTATAATTTTGCTCGTGAATCTTCAATTGTCTAGACGCATAAGCAATCACCTTCGTCCGTTGCATTAATACACAACCGAGACCTTGCTTTGATGCGTCACAATAAATCACAAAATCATCATTCCCTTCAGGCAATGACAATATAGGTGCTGTAGTTAGCTTTTTCTTCAATAATTGAAACGCCTTTTCTTGTTCATCCTTCCATTCAAATTTCTTCCCTTTATGCGTTAATGCAGTCAAGGGTTTTGCTATTTTGGAGAAATCTTGGATGAATCTTTTGTAGTAACCAGCCAATCCTAAAAATTGACGTATATGCTTCGGAGTTTTTGGGGTTTCCCACTTTTCAACGGTTTCGATCTTTGCCGGGTCCACCTGGATACCTTCTTTGTTCACTATGTGACCGAGGAATTGAACTTCTTCCAACCAAAATGCACACTTTGAAAACTTAGCGTACAGTTTTTCTTTCCTCAATACTTCTAGCACTTTTCTCAAATGTTCTTCGTGCTCTTAATCATTCTTTGAGTAAATAAGTATGTCATCGATGAAAACAATGACAAACTTGTCAAGATATGGCCCACACACTCGGTTCATAAGGTCCATGAACACAGCTGGTGCGTTAGTCAATCCAAACGGCATAACCATAAACTCGTAATGACCATAACGCGTCTTAAAAGCAGTTTTTGGAATATCATCCTCCTTTACTCGCATTTGATGATATCCAGAACGTAAATCGATCTTCGAATAAACTGACGAGCCTTGTAGTTGATCAAATAAGCCGTCAATTCTCGGCAGTGGATAACGGTTTTTGATGGTAAGTTTGTTCAACTCTCTGTAGTCAATACACAACCTAAATGTACCATCCTTCTTCTTGACAAACAAAACAGGAGCTCCCCATGGTGATGTGCTTGGTCGAATAAAATCACGTTCTAATAGTTCTTGCAGTTAGCTTTGCAGTTCTTTCATCTCGCTGGGTGCGAGTCTATAAGGAGCACGGGCTATTGGTGCAGCTCCTGGTACAAGATCTATTTGAAATTCAACAGATCGATGTGGAGGTAGTCCCGATAATTCTTTCGGAAATACATCGGGAAATTCTTTTGCGACGAGAACATCATTGATGCTCTTTTCTTCAGTTTGTACTTTCTCGACGTGTGCTAGAACAGCATAGCAACCTTTTCTTATTAGTTTTTGTGCCTTCAAATTACTAATAAGATGTAGCTTCGTGTTGCCCTTTTCTCCGTACACCATTAAGGGTTCTCCTTCTTCTCGTACAATGCGAATTGCATTTTTATAACATACGATCTCTGCTTTCACCTTCTTCAGCCAGTCCATGCCAACTATTACATCAAAACTCCCTAACTCTACTGGTATCAAATCAATCTTAAATATTTCGCTACCCAGTTTAATTTCTCGATTCCGGCATATATTATCTGCTGAAATTAATTTACCGTTTGCTAATTCGAGTAAAAATTTACTATCCAACGGTGTCAATGGACAACTTAATTTAGCACAAAAATCTCTACTCATATAGCTTCTATCCACACCCGAATCAAATAAAACGTAAGCAGATTTATTGTCAATAAGAAACGTACCCGTAACAAGCTCCGGGTCTTCCTATGCCTCTGCCGCATTAATATTGAAAACTCTTCCGCGGCCTTATCCATTCGTGTTCTCCTGGTTCGGGCAATTTCTAATAATGTGGCCCGGTTTTCCACATTTATAACAAACTACATTGGCATAACTTGCTCCAAAACTACTTGCTCCGACACCATTTGTTCCTTTCGTTCTGTTAACCCCTGGTCCGTAGACCTCACACTTCGCCGCGCTATGACCATTTCTTTTACACTTGTTGCAAAATTTGGTGCAGAACCCCGAGTGATACTTTTCACACCTTTGGCATAGCTGCTTCTGATTGTTGTTGTTGTTGCGGTTGTTATTGTTGTTGGGATGATTGTTGTAGTTGCTGTTGTTGTTGTTGTTGTTGTTGTTGGGCCATTTGTTGTAGTTGCGATTGATGTTGCGATTGTTGGGATAATTGTTGCGATTATTATTGTAATTGCTGTTGTTGTTGTATTGGTGATTCTTATCACCGTTTTCCTCCCGCTTTCTTTTGACTTGCTTCACATTGGCCTCTTCAGCCGTCTGTTCTTTAATTCTTTCCTCAATCTGGTTCACTAGTTTGTGAGCCATTCTACATGCCTGTTGTATGGAGGCGGGCTCGTGTGAACTTATATCTTCTTGGATTCTTTCCGGTAATCCTTTCACAAACGCGTCGATCTTCTCTTCTTCATCTTCGAACGCTCCCGGACACAATAGGCACAATTCTATGAATCGTCTTTCGTACGTGGTAATATCAAATCCTTGGGTTCGTAACCCTCTAAGTTCTGTCTTGAGCTTATTGACCTCGGTTCTGGAACGATACTTCTCGTTCATCAAGTGCTTGAATGCTGACCACGGTAGTGCGTACGCATCATCTTGTCCCACTTGCTCTAGATAGGTATTCCACCATGTTAATGCAGAACCTGTGAAGGTATGCGTAGCGTACTTCACTTTGTCCTCTTCAGTACACTTACTTATGGCAAACACCGATTCGACCTTCTCGGTCCACCGTTTCAATCCGATTGGTCCTTCGGTTCCATCAAATTCCAAAGGTTTGCAGGCAGTGAATTCTTTGTAGGTGCATCCTACACGATTTCCTGTACTGCTAGATCCAAGGTTATTGTTGGTATGTAGCGCAGCCTGTACTGCGGCTATGTTTGAAGCTAGAAAAGTACGGAATTCCTCTTCATTCATATTCACGGTGTGTCGAGTAGTCGGTGCCATTTCCTTCAAAATAGTCAAATGGAACAAGTTAATCATACAGAATATTAAGAGTAGTTAATAGTATTTCATAGCATAATATGAACTCATTTATAAAAGCTTTTTCTTCATATTAGTATTTTATAAGTTTAAATTCGGGTAGTACCTACCCGTTAAGTTCATACTTAGTAGCTAATATACAATTCAACTACTACAATTCTATATGAAAAACTGATTATAATAATATTTCGCGTTCAAACTTTTATACAATATTTTACAAACTTACAATACCGCTTATTTTACATAAAGCATGAAATATAGTACACAATAACTTTGATACAAGATAGTTGTGAAGATAATTCTAGCTAGTACATAAGTCGTTCAGCAAAGGCAATAAAGACACGTAATTCATACGTCCAGAAACAAGTCATGCATTCTGGTTTTACTAGGACTACTTCCCATCCTTGGTCTTATGGAACATAACCGTTATGGCCGTTGATAAGACAGCGTGTTGTAACGTCGTCAAAGGGACGAGGGTTACGTAATGTCCAACAGTCCCGTAACAATCTAAAAACCTCATTTCTTACTCCAATTACCGACTCCGTTACTTGTGGAAACATTTTGTTTAATAGTTGTAGCCCGATGTTCTTGTTCTCACTTTGGTGAGAAGCGAACATTACTAACCCGTAAGCATAGCATGCTTCTTTATGTTGCATGTTAGCCGCTTTTTCTAAATCATGAAGTCCTATATTCGGATACATTGAGTCAAAATAATTTCTTAACCCGTTGCGTAAAATAGCATTTGGGTTCCCCGCAATATATGCGTCAAAGTAAACACATCGTAACTTATGGGTTTCCCAATGTGATATCCCCCATCTTTCAAACGAAAGTCTCTTATAAACCAAGACATTCTTGGAACGTTCTTCGAATGTCTTACAAACTGATTTCGCCTTAAATAGTTGTGCCGAGGAATTCTGACCGACTCTAGACAAGATTTCATCAATCATGTCTCCGGGTAGGTCTCTTAAAATATTGGGTTGTCTATCCATTTTGTGTTTTTAAACTGTAAAATAGACAAGAGTTAGATTCATAAAAAAAATTACTTATTAATACAAGCAATTTTTACATATATCATAAAGCATAAGCACACTATATTACATATATTACACCACACGAATACAACTATCTTATTCCGACTCGCTCGTTTCTTCTTCTTCGGTTTTGGTTCGTTTTGCTAAGTTTCTAGGGATATATGATGTTCCCCTAACACGAGCCGTCGTTTTCCACATTGGTTTAGAAAAACCTGGTGGTTTAGAGGTTCCCGGGTCATTGTTACAACTTAAGGGCTTCGGGGGTTGATGATACATATAAAGTTCATCGGGGTTGGAATTAAATTTCTCTATTTTTATGCCCTTTCCCTTATTATCATCTTTTGCCTTTTTAAATTCAGTTGGGGTAATTTCTATAACATCATCGGAATTCTCGTCGGAATCCGATTCATCGGAGAATTGGTAATCCTCCCAATATTTTGCTTCCTTGGCGGAAACACCATTGACCATAATTAACCTTGGTCGGTTGGTTGAGGATTTTCTTTTACTTAACCGTTTTATTATTTCCCCCACCGGTTCTATTTCCTCCTCCGGTTCCTCCTCTTCCGGTTCTGATTCTTCTTCCGGTTCCGACTCTTCTTCCGGTTCTGATTCAGTCCACGAATCATTCCAATTTACATTTGACTCTTCATTAATATTAGGTAAGTCAATGGGACTTGTTCTAGAGGTAGACATCTATCACATAATATCAAACGCGTTAAGAGATTAATATATCACATAATATTCACATGTTAAAAATATATAGTTTCCAACAAAATTTGTTAAGCAATCATTTTTCAAGTAAACACGGTCGAAGTCCAGACTCACTAATGCATCCTAACAAACTCGATAAGACACACTAATGCAAAATTCTGGTTCTCTAAGACCAACGCTCGGATACCAACTGAAATGTCCCGTTCTTATTGATTAAAAACGTTCCATATTAATTGATTTCGTTGCGAGGTTTTGACCTCTATATGAGACGTTTTTCAAAGACTGCATTCATTTTTAAAACAAACCATAACCTTTATTTCATAAATAAAGGTTTAAAAAGCCTTACGTAGATTATCAAATAATGATAATCTAAAATATCCTGTTTACACACGACCATTACATAATGGTTTACAATACAAATATGTTACATCGAAATCAGTTTCTTGAATGCAGTTTTTACACAATATCATACAAACATGGACTCCAAATCTTGTCCTTATTTTAGTATGCAACAGCGGAAGCTCTTAGTATTCACCTGAGAATAAACATGCTTTAAACGTCAACAAAAATGTTGGTGAGTTATAGGTTTAACCTATATATATCAAATCGTAACAATAGACCACAAGATTTCATATTTCAATACACATCCCATACATAGAGATAAAAATCATTCATATGGTGAACACCTGGTAACCGACATTAACAAGATGCATATATATAAGAATATCCCCATCATTCCGGGACACCCTTCGAATATGATATAAATTTTGAAGTACTAAAGCATCCAGTACTTTGGATGGGGTTTGTTAGGCCCAATAGATCTATCTTTAGGATTCGCGTCAATTAGGGTGTCTGTTCCCTAATTCTTAGATTACCAGACTTAATAAAAAGGGGCATATTCGATTTCGATAATTCAACCATAGAATGTAGTTTCACGTACTTGTGTCTATTTTGTAAATCATTTAAAAACCTGCATGTATTCTCATCCCAAAAATATTAGATTTTAAAAGTGGGACTATAACTCACTTTCACAGATTTTTTACTTCGTCGGGAAGTAAGACTTGGCCACTGGTTGATTCACGAACCTATAACAATATATACATATATATCAAAGTATGTTCAAAATATATTTACAATACTTTTAATATATTTTGATGTTTTAAGTTTATTAAGTCAGCTGTCCTCGTTAGTAACCTACAACTAGTTGTCCACAGTTAGATGTACAGAAATAAATCGATAAATATTATCTTGAATCAATCCACGACCCAGTGTATACGTATCTCAGTATTGATCACAACTCAAACTATATATATTTTGGAATCAACCTCAACCCTGTATAGCTAACTCCAACATTCACATATAGAGTGTCTATGGTTGTTCCGAAATATATATAGATGTGTCGACATGATAGGTCGAAACATTGTATACGTGTCTATGGTATCTCAAAATTATATAATATACAATACAAGTTGATTAAGTTATGGTTGGAATAGATTTGTTACCAATTTTCACGTAGCTAAAATGAGAAAAATTATCCAATCTTGTTTTACCCATAACTTCTTTATTTTAAATCCGTTTTGAGTGAATAAAATTGCTATGGTTTCATATTGAACTCTATTTTATGAATCTAAGCAGAAAAAGTATAGGTTTATAGTCAGAAAAATAAGTTACAAGTCATTTTTGTAAAGGTAGTCATTTCAGTCGAAAGAACGACGTCTAGATGACCATTTTAGAAAACATACTTCTACTTTGAGTTTAACCATAATTTTTGGATATAGTTTCATGTTCATAATAAAAATCAATTTTCCAGAATAACAACTTTTAAATCAAAGTTTATCATAGTTTTTAATTAACTAACCCAAAACAGCCTGCGGTGTTACTACGACGGCGTAAATCCGGTTTTACGGTGTTTTTCGTGTTTCCAGGTTTTAAATCATTAGGTTAGCATATCATATAGATATAGAACATGTGTTTAGTTAATTTTAAAAGTCAAGTTAGAAGGATTAACTTTTATTTGCGAACAAGTTTAGAATTAACTAAACTATGTTCTAGTGATTACAAGTTTAAACCTTCGAATAAGATAGCTTTATATGTATGAATCGAATGATGTTATGAACATCATTACTACCTCAAGTTCCTTGGATAAACCTACTGGAAATGAGAAAAATAGATCTAGCTTCAAAGGATCCTTGGATGGCTTGAAAGTTCTTGAAGCAGAATCATGACACGAAAACAATTTCAAGTAAGATTTCCACTCGAAATAAGATTGTTATAGTTATAGAAATTGAATTAAAGTTTGAATATGATTATTACCTTGTATTAGAAAGATAACCTACTGTAAGTAACAAAGGTTTCTTGATCTTGGATGATTACTTGGAATGGATTTAGAAAACTTGGAAGTAAACTTGCAATCTTGGAAGTATTCTTGATTTTATGAAACTAGAACTTTTGGAATTTATGAAGAACACTTAGAACTTGAAGATAGAACTTGAGAGAGATCAATTAGATGAATAAAATTGAAGAATTAAAGTGTTTTTAGGTGTTTTTGGTCATTGGTGTATGGATTAGATATAAAGGATATGTAATTTTGTTTTCATGTAAATAAGTCATGAATGATTACTCATATTTTTGTAATTTTATGAGATATTTCATGCTAGTTGCCAAATGATGGTTCCCACATGTGTTAGGTGACTCACATGGGCTACTAAGAGCTGATCATTGAAGTGTATATACCAATAGTACATACATCTAAAAGCTGTGTATTGTACGAGTACGAATACGGGTGCATACGAGTAGAATTGTTGATGAAACTGAACTAGGATGTAATTGTAAGAATTTTTGTTAAGTAGAAGTATTTTGATAAGTGTCTTGAAGTCTTTCAAAAGTGTATGAATACATATTAAAACACTACATGTATATACATTTTAACTGAGTCGTTAAGTCATCGTTAGTCGTTACATGTAAATGTTGTTTTGAAACCTTTAGGTTAACGATCTTGTTGAATGTTGTTAACCCATTGTTTATTATAACAAATGAGATGTTAAATTGTTATATTATCATGATATTATGATATATAATATATCTTAGTATGATATATATACAGTTAAATGCCGTTACAACGATAATCGTTACATATATGTCTCGTTTCGAAATCATTAAGTTAGTTGTCTTAGTTTTACATATGTATTTCATTGTTAATACACTTAATAATATATTTACTTATCATTTAACATAATTAACCAAGTGTATCAATATCTTAATATGATTCATATGTACCTAGTAATACGTTGTTATAACGATAATCGTTATATATATCATTTTCGAGTTTCTTAAATTAATAGTCTCATTTTTATGTATATAACTCATTGTTAAAATACCTAATGAGATACATACTTATAATAAAATCATGTTAACTATATATATAACCATATATATGTCATCGTATAGTTTTTACAAGTTTTAACATTCGTGAATCACCGGTCAACTTGGGTGGTCAATTGTCTATATGAAACCTATTTCAATTAATCAAGTCTTAACAAGTTTGATTGCTTAACATGTTGGAAACACTTAATCATGTAAATAACAATTTCATTTAATATATATATAAACATGGAAAAGTTCGGGTCACTACATTAGTAGACGTTATCATAACGATAATCGTTATATATATCATTTCGAGTTTCTTAACTTAGTAATCTCATTTCTTATGTATATCACACATTGTTAATATACTTAGTGTGATACTTACTCATCATAATCTTATGTCAACCATATATATATGTCTATATATATACCACAACATGTAGTTTTTACAATTTTGTAACGTTCGTGAATCGCCGGTCAATATGGGTGATCAATTGTCTATATGAAACTTATTTCATTTAATCAAGTCTTAACAAGTTTGATTGCTTAACACGTTGGAAACATTTAGTCATGTAAATATCAATCTCAATTAATATATATAAACATAGAAAAGTTCGGGTCACTACAGTACTGAGCCTCAACATGAAAGTGTCGAGGCACAGGACGAAGCATGTCTCATTCGTAGATCTAATAGAACCTCTCGTCCACCTGAAAGGTTAAACCTTATGGTTACGACGGAGGACTTGGAATTAGGGGATCTGGGTGAACCCGCTAATTACAAAGCTGCATTGTCAGATCCTGAATCTGATAAATGGTAAGATGCTATGAATGAAGAGATGCAATCTATGAAAGATCTTGGAGATACAGCGTATATCCTAGGAATCAAGATCTATAGAGACAGATCTAAGCGGTTAATAGGTCTAAGTCAAAGTGCATATGTTGACAAAATCTTAAAGCGATTTAAGATGGAAGCTTCCAAGCGTGGTAGTCTTCTGATGCAACCAAATGTGGTATTGAGTAAGACTCAAGCCCCCTCTACACCGAAGAGGTGAAGCGAATGATTGGAGTCCCATATGCTTCAGCTATTGGATCCATCATGTATGCTATGAGGTGCACTAGACTAGATGTTTCTTCCGCTCTCAATATGACGAGCCGATACCAACAGAATCCAGGTGATAGTCACTGGACTGCTGTAAAGAATATATTGAAGTATTTGAGAAACACTAAAGATATGTTCTTAGTTTACGGAGGTTTCGATGAACTGAGCGTAAAGTGTTACACTGATGCTAGTTTCGAAACTGATCGAGATGATAGTCGATCACAATCTGGCTACGTTTTCGTTATGAACGGAGGTGCAGTCAACTGGAGAAGCTCGAAGCAGAGCACTACAGCGATGTCTACAACAAAATCAGAATACATTGCTGCATCTGAAGCTGCTCAGGAAGCTGTTTGGATCAGAAAATTCATATCTGGGCTTGGTGTTGTTCCCAGCATTGAAAATCCTATGGACATGTATTGCGACAATACTGGTGCTATAGTAATAGCAAATGAACCAGGAATTCTACGTGGTGCCAAACACATCCTTCGAAAATTTCACTACATACGTGAAGTTATAGAGAGAGGTGACGTACGTATTCAAAAGGTTCCAATAGAAGACAATCTAGCTGACCTGTTCACAAAGCCAATGTCTTGTACCAAGCATGTCGAGCATTCTAGGAACATTGGGCTTAGACCAGCTAATAGTTTTATGTAATTTTAGTATTTGGATAATTGGAACATGAAAGCAGTTTTTATTTGTAATGAATTGATATAATGTGTTATGATCGTTTTTATTCATAATTACCGTGTTCTATATTTGCATGTTTAAATCCGTGAATAATGACTTATTCTAAATTTTCCATTGTCGATTGATGATACGGGAGTAACATCAAACTAAGACAAATGTGAGTGTTTGATATGGTGTAAAGTGTTAGTATCAAACTCACATGTATTCATAGGATGCATATTGGAATGACCCAACCTTCGAGATTTCACTGCATGGATCAGCGTCAATAGTGAAACTAGCAAGTGGTTATGTCATAATGTCCTTCGACTTGAGATGCACGCCGGTTTCGATGTGTGGAGCATTATACTTTGATATGGTTAAACGCTGTCCTGAATAAGGCTGTTATAAAAGCCATTATTGGGTGTAATGTGAAGCTCATGACAGACACGTGTAGGCAAAATAGGATTTGTTCCTCCAGCCTGTTTGGAGTTAGATACTTTTGAGCTCCTCGATGAATGAATAAGATATTTGTGTGGCCGCACCCAAATGTAATTGAGATGATACTTAATTAATTTGGTGATCTGATTCACTTCAAAGATCGAGAAACAAAATTGTTAAATACATGAGAATGACTGAAGATCCATGTCTCAAGTTTAACTAAAGTATCTGAAACAAAGGGATAAATGACATTAACACTTACTATGAGCAGTTTTGAGAAACTACCCTCACATGAATTTAGGGACGATGGCGTGTTGCTAGACGCTAACCATTGTTTGTATAGTTACTTGGTGTTGTGCCGTGCACAAGTGGGAGTCTGTAGGATAAGGTACAACACATAACTATACGGCTGAATTCATTTGAGCCTTCGGGGTCACGCACATATACACCTAGACGTCAATTAATAATATATATTTGCTATATATTATTCAAGTAATAAATAAAGTATTTAATTAATTAATTAATCAATTAGTTTATTAATTAATAAATTAAAGTTACGTATGGACCAAGAAAAACAAAACAAGTTTCGGATATGGATACTTAAAGTTGTTTAATTAAATTAATTAATTTTTGTATGCAACTTTAAGTATCTATATTCGAAACTTGTTTTGTTTTACTTGGTCCATACGTAACTTTAATTTATTAATTAATAAACTAATTGATTAATTAATCAATTAAATACTTTATTTATTACTTGAATAATATATATCAAATATATATTATTAATTGACGTCTAGGTGTATATGTGTGTGACCCCGAAGGCTCAAATGAATTCAGCCGTATAGTTATGTGTTGTACCTTGCGCATTAATCCTACAGTAACATTTTAGAACTTAGCTCGAGATCGATTTAATGATCCCGACTTACTTGACAAAAGTCATTTATCGGTATTTTGATTTCTTATGCATTTATTTAGACAATAAAACCCAATCAAACTTCAAAGATTCGATCAAGGCAAGGGCTTATCTTCATACCAAGACATTTGTAACCGAGCTACATTGAGGATCTTGAGATATAAGTTTACTATTGTATCAGACGAACAACGACATCCTAATTTTTTCAATTTCTAACTCGATATGTTATACTCCGTAATAGGGATGGCATCGGGTCGAGTTTGTGCCGGGTTTAGGTAATCCCAGACCCGAACCCGATTAGAAAACCCCGTCCCAAACCCAGACCCAAACCCGTCGGGTCCCCATTTAATTACTAACTAGTGGGTAAACGTATTTCGCCACGGGTATTCAGGTCCTCATTTACTTACGAACTATTGGATAATTGAGTTATCCCACGGGTGTTCAAGTCTTTTTTCGGGTATACGGGCCGAGTAATCGAGTATATGGGCTGGGTATATGAATTCGGGTCTTTTTCGTGTATACGTTCCGGGTAATCGGGTTAGTGTCTAAAACCATATCCGGACCCGTACCCGCGAAAAAATTAAAAACTATCCTCATACCCGACCCTAGACTCATTTACCCTATCTGAACCGGCTCAAAAATATCGGGTTTCGGGTTTCCCAGGGGCGAACATACACCAAGGGTCATCGGGTCCCATGACCCCACTAACTTTTGAATTTTTTTTATTAAATACTCTAAAAATTGTATGTGACACCATTAAATTTAACTATAGAATTCCATATATTTGTAGAAAATATGGTTTTTTTTTTGTAGGTAAACAACTAATAATTATGAACACTACTTTCTAAAAAAATATTAGGATACCATTGAGATTTAATCCTAGATTCGCCACTGGGGTTTCTCCATCGGTTACGGGTTTTTTTTTTGCCATCCCTACTTTGTAATGTTTTACCTCGAACTCAACATCCTAATTTTGAGCAACGACATCCACTATCCACTACTCCGTATTATATATTAAATAATAACATGCGGTGATACAAATTGATTGACATACTTAAAACGATGCATGGATAAGTTATACGGTACAAACTAAGGACATAGTTTTAGTGGAAATCAATATTGATTGTGGAATCATGACGATATTAGAGCTAGGAATGAAGCGGCCTTGGTTACTTTGAACTAGCACAGATAGTTTTGCTGCAAAACAATTGACTTATGGTGGTGATATTGGGAAGTGGATGGGATGTTCGGGGTGAAAATTGTCGATACATCATATTGATAATCATCTTCTTCCTACCTTAGTCCCTTGTAGTACTAGGTGGCTTAAGATGATTCCCACGAAGTTTAATATTTTTCTTTGGCATTGTTTGTTGGACAGATTACCAATTAGGCGCAATTTATTTTCTAAGAGCTGGATATTACCTTTATTATGTGTGTATCTTGCGCTAACGGTGTGGAATCCTTAGAGCACTCGCTCCTTTGCCATACGAGTGCTACAATTTGGTGCAACGTTAGAGCTTGGCTTATATTGGATGTGCCGAACTTCCAGAGTTGTCTTGAAGTTTTCGAGTGGGGTGGATAATTGGCATGGCCCTATCGATTCGAAATAAAGGTTGTAGCTATATTTGTTGCTATTTTGTGGTCTTTATGAAGGTTTCGAAATAGTGTTCTCTTTGATCATGTGTTGGTCGATTTATGATTATATTTGAAACGTTCCTTTTTGTTGGCATTACATAGAGGTAGAAAATTCATAAATTGGATCTTTCGGCCATTTTTAATCATTTACAATTTTTTATTTTTTTTCGTTTTTCTCTTGTTAAAAAAAATGTTTAAATACTAAAGTGTAACATCAAACCAAAACATTTAAGTACTCCATTTCAGATGACTTTTAAATTTAATAACGTGGCCATTTCACATTTTCACCTAATATATATAGAAGTTTCTATTTTAACAAGAATCAATCCCATCGTGGAGTTGGTGCCCACATGCACTACTCAAATTTACAAAATTATCCTTCTTTAATTTCAACAAATGTACCCAGCAAGGGGTAATTTCGTCAAAGTCAGTCGTGTCAGTCAGCAAACGCGAACCCGAAAACGTTGACCCACAAAAAAAGATTGATTCTCTGAAGACCATTTCTACAAAATCCATCAATTTAAATCAAACCCTTTAAAGATTTTGGATCTTAGATTGCTAAAACACCCTAATATTCATACTAAATCGACTAATTTTCTAATCTTTTCACAAAAATGCACGATTTTTGCTTTACGATCCCGTATGGAATGATAGTGTTTTGTGGTGGGGTTATTGGGTTTGTTATAAAAGGTAGTACGACGTCGTTGGCTGGTGGTGTAGGCACTGGATTGCTGCTATTTCTTGCATCGTATCTTACGCTCAGTGCTTTCCACAAGCGAAAGAATTCATGGTTTGGGTTGATTCTTGAAACTGGTATGTGTTTTGTTATATGTTCATACAAGGTGTTTGATGAAATGTCTAAATGAATTTCATAGTACTTTTCGGTAGATCCTCAAAGTTAATTATAAACTTATGTTCGGTTTAACTGCTTAAAGTGTAGAACTCGTTGTAGGCATTAGGTGTAATGTTGATAAATGTTTCGTCATGTTTTTTTTTTTTTTTTTTTTTGAATAGCAGTTTGGGATCACCAAGTTTGGGATCACCAAGGGACTAAACCACCCATCTCCCGCAGTTACATAACCCGCCCCCAACTGCTGCCCAGGAGGAAACCCGGCCCAATCCGAGGGCATAGGCGGTAAAACCCTCCTCCCCATGCCCCCGCAATGCGATGTGCAGAAGGCACTCTTGGGTGGAATTCAAGGGTTAAGTGGCAACCGTGTGTGCAATGCTGCACCCCACGAGAGTCGAACTCCTGACCTCTCGCTAAGAGAGGCAGACCACTACCACATGAGCTACAATTGTCAGCTCATTAAGTGTGAGTGAGTCCACATATACATTGCAGAAATTTGTCATACGGTAATTTATAGATACATTTACTACGTACGATTTAATGTGTAAGTGAGGTATTTTTGTTAAATTTCCAGTTGCAGTTAATTTTTTCTTTTATTCTGAAAGATGCCTTACTTGAATTTTATTAACATGCTTTGTAATAATCTTTTTTTTTTGTGATGTGTGATCAATTCTTGAAATCAGTTATTGCTGCTGCTCTTACATGGGTTATGGGACAGCGATACGCTGAAACTGCTAAGATAATGCCTGCTGGTGTTGTTGCTGGTATTAGGTATGTGATTATGACATTCTCTCTTCGTAAAAAAATTTAGGTTATCTGTCTTGCAACACGATCTTTGTTTCTGCCTTTTAGTTTCAATCCTATATATAAGCTTCTAGTGAACTCATCTCATGTTTTCTTTTTGTTGCAGTGGATTGATGACAGCATTTTATCTGTATAAGATTGTGACAGGAGGTAACCATTTTTCGGCTAAGACAGAGTGACGATGAGGACTTCATTTTGTTACAAAATGTCGCATCTTTAATGTTCTTGTATTTGAATGATTATTGTATAATGTGTATCCCCAATTTGGTAAAGATGTTTCTACAAAAAGATAACTGTATTGTACTTGTTTGTTAAGCTATTAGCCAGTAAAAAGTTAATCTCACTATTACTTGATCTGTAGCATTATACTTACGTCATCATGTTACTATTCCTACTATTCATTCATACCCTCATACCCGCTGATATACTTATTTATAATATCCAGTTATTGTTACATGATACAGCTGAAAAATTGAATGCACATTATCATTAGTAGGATTCATTAACATTAACGGTATGTGAAATTGACATTAAGATAACATTCATTACAAGCATTTGCGTCCATCTGAGTAGTAGATTTACAATAAACCATCTACTACTCTCCACACATTCGTGGGATTAAATATTGTTGTTGTTGCATCTACATTGTAACAGAACTAAATATATACAAGAGTCAGTGTTGTTACTTTTGTCAGTGTGTTCCAAACTTACAGCAACGTAAAAACATGTTTCACGAGCGTAGTGATTTATTTGCACCTTACAATCAAACCTATAAGCCTGTGACGTCAGCAGTAGTCAGGTCTTGAATAGTCTGGGGGCAGAGACGGACAGCTTTCGGTCATATGAGGGTACGGTTCAACAGTATTGTATCCAGGTAGTTCCATTCGATACTTTCCTTTTATCTGACAAAATGGAAGGTCAACCGTGTCCCCTTCGTTACACCATTTTGGCAACCGTCTTGCATTGTTTTCAAAGAAATTGAGCGTGTAAGCATCCTTTATCTGCATAACTCGAAAACGTTAAGACACACACACACACACACACACACACACACACACACACTCACTTAGATACATATATATTGGGCTTGATAGGTAATTGACTCACCGTGAACTCAGTAACTTGAATTTGATCTGAAAGATCTCCAAAGAGTCCTGCTTCTTTGTACATTTCAAGAACGAAAGCCACACATGAAGTTGACTTTCCGTCAGCGTATACCCAGTCATCCTGTTCCGGTATAGTAAGTAATTCAGTAAATGACGAACCACGTTTTTCAACTTCGACTAATATATCAGGAAGCTCAAGCCCCTGCGAAAAAGTCAAACTAACATCAAGATCATGATTAAATGGGAAAATCTAAGTAGTGTGATGAAAATTCTCCATCGCAATTTGGCCCGATTTGGGTAATGTTTGAAGAACCCGGCTAAAAAGGAAATGATTTCAACGGGTCGAAAGTAGCCCAAATTGCATTTAAATGGTCAGAACCTCTTAAATTGTAGTTTGTGTGAACATATGAAAAAAAAACCATGGATATATAAGAGTTGGCAGGTCTACCAAAATCAACTGAACTTGTGCTATAAAATATACATTAATCCGAACCCAATTTTGACAGTTACCCGACCCAGCGATTTTCCAGCCCTAAATTTATATTATCAAAGGTCAGACAAAGTCAAAGGAACCTCTGTGCCAAGTCGCTTATTCAATGCTTCATTCCACATATTAGCTGCATATGCAGGCTGTAGATGGTTCCACACAGTCATAACAGAAGCAACCTGCAGAATAATTATAATTATAATTATTAATTAAATAGGTTAAATAATCATAATTTAAAGTTGCACGATGGATATAAAAATACAGAAGTTAATGCTGTACCAGATTAGCATCCAAAGGTGGTGGGTAATTATTATTGACCGTGTCTATCCAGGCAAATATCAAATTATGAAAACCGTACGGTAACCCAATCATGCTTTGTGCATACTCCCATGCAGCAGTTTCGTTGAACTTGGACCGAAGGTCAGGATGCAATGGAAGTAACGCAATATGAGGATTAGCATCATCTTTGGTCAACTCAAAGTTCCACCATTCATCCCATGGCAACAAAACAATAACATCTTGACCCTACACTTAAAAACACAGATAGTGATGATAAAATTCTGATGCTAGATGGCAAGATGGGTGGGTCAGTGGAAAGGTAATGGGTCAAAACAATTATGGTTGGCACATGTCAATATTAAAGGTTGGAAAAAGTCAATATTTAACGGGTTGGGTTAAATAGGTTTTGATTGATCCACCAACCTAACTTGATTCTATAAAAAGCTAACTTATTATATATGTTTCAAAATAAAAATATGTAAAGTTAAAATAATAATTCAACATTGAAACTTTACCTCTTCATCTTCATGTCCAGATTCTCCAACCCATAATTTTCCTTCCGGGTCCCTCAAGCAGACGGCCGAATGACCCGCATATGCTCCGGATACCCATTTCTCTAGAGTCTCAAATCCGCCCCATCTACCACGGATTTTCGATATTGCAAGGAAGTCCCCTGAGTGTATATCGTCTTCAGTAATGTTTGTAACCAACGGCCCAGTACGTTCTACAAAGTTAGCTCCCATATGTTTTCTAAGAAACGCAAGATTCGAATTCTCGCCCCATCCTGTATTTGTGAACAGTGGAAAAACCTCCCATAGTGCTTCTAGGGTTCCTATCATCCCTGCTTCCATGAGGAAAATTGCAATGCCCTTACGTTTAACCTTTCAAAAACAAAACAAATATTTAGAAATAGAGGTAACAATATGGGCGGGTCGGTCGGGTCATGTTATGTTACATGAAAAGATGAGTCGGATCATGTTGACAAAAGAATATTTTGTACATTACGTTAATTTGTATAAACAATTGTTGTATTACATATGATAATGAAATCTATATTTTTTCATTAGAAAATTAAAATTTACTTGAATAAAAATATGACACAGGAGCTTCCACTAAACTCATTTGACCAGATTCAGTTTTAGTTACTTTCAGATTTGACCTGTATGACCTTTTAGAGATAAAACCTAACATGAATCGACCCATTCAATAGTAAATGGGTTGATATTGCATTAGAACCTTAACTTAACGCTGTTCGTGTTCCAAAGTTAATATTAATAACAGGTGAATCTGTTAACTTACATATTCATACTCGTCTTTCCCTGACCACTCATCGAACTCGAGTGTATGTGAACGGGATACAAAATAATAGTCCCATGTCACCCGATATGGAGTAGCAAATACATAGATATCCATACACGTCCAACTGTGTGCATTGCTTACCTATAACCAGGAGAAAGTAAATATCAATTTTAAAGATAGGCAAACAAAAGACCGTGACTTGCATAATTATAACAAGGATAAAAATAATCAGTTCATGAAAGCTAGGGGTAGGTAGGTAAATTCACATTTATCTCCAAACCAAATTTCCTTACAGCTTCTTAATAATTGGTTTTCCAACTCAACAAGTTTAAAAGGAGTGAATTTCCTTACACTTCTGCCTGAGCAGTTTGAACAAAATTTGATGGCTTCAAGTTGCAATTATCATTTTAAGCATGTGTAAACAATAATCAGTGGCACCAATCATTTCTTAAACTATTAGGTAACAGGTTAAGAATTTATCATTGTTCCAAAAAGTTAAAATTCCAAGTAGCCCCTCGTTAGACCGCCCCAGACCCGCCCAACTAACTCGTCCATCTTCACCCAAAAAAATCTACATTAGATCTTCTATGACTCTGGTTGGGATTAAACCATGGATACTTTCCAAATGCCACACATATCCGAAATGAACTAGGTAAACACAAGAAGCAATAATAAACCAATAACCCAAATATCAAACATATTAGGATTCTTAAGCTCATATAATGCTATAAGGCTTACAAGATAGATAACAAAAATGTAAAAGAAAAAAGATCCCAGTAAACAACTCCTTTTTTCTTTGTCCCACAATACTTTCTAACATGACCTCAAACCTCATATTGATTGAGGATTTGGGGACTCGATCCTCTTTGGAACAGCATATAAGCATATTTGTTATCCCCTATAATAGATATTTAGATATGTGAAATACAATCAAGATATGATGAAATTATGATCATTGACCATCAAACAATTTTACCAATATTTCAAACAAATTAATATTAACCCATTAACCCAAATCAACTAATTGTAGTAACAAACATAAAAAGGTTCAAAATTTGTTAAGACCTTAACATGAAGAGTGCCACCACCAAATTCACTACCACTTTTATTATGAAGTTCTAACCAGGCAGTATTTTCATAAAAGCAAGAACCTTTCCACTGTAATTCCGAATTATTCGCAATCGAAACGGCACCAACGAAGCTCGGAAGAAGATCAGCAGCACCTCGGATTGAATTTAAAATTGGCCATGAAATTTGTCTGGGTAAAAGTGGTAATATGTCTTGTGGGTTTATTGGTGATTTAAAAGCTTGTACCTTTATACTGTGGGTACAACTAAGGATCAAGACAATGATTTGGGTTATTAGGGTTTTTTTGTACATATAGGTTGATGAAGAAAAAGATTCCATTTTTGGTGGATTGCAGATGCAGTAAGCGGTTGAAGAAGTTTAGGTTTGGTCCAACATTGTTGTTTATGTTAACAAGAAGAACGAAAATAAAATGGGAAACTGTGTTGGTTACTTTTAATGTTATTATTTGTTTATTACCAGAACACCCCTGAGGTTTGAGAACCTTGTCAATTTTTAAGAAGTATAAATTTAAATTTCAATTACAAATTAGCTCGGTAAATATTCTGTCATAAGATCTGTTGTTGTTATATATATTTTCTGATAGTAATCGATATTGATCCAGTAAGTAACCAGTTGGTTTTTAGCGATATTAATCATGGGAACACAACAGATACAGGTATACAAATCCTGGAGATATTACAAATCTTTTAGAAACAGAACTTATAATATTATGAAGGAGGTATAAACAACAATCAGAGTGGCGCAGCGGAAGCGTGGTGGGCCCATAACCCACAGGTCCCAGGATCGAAACCTGGCTCTGATATACTAGAGTGGCTTCTGCTAAAATTCCTTTTTTTTGTTGCACCAAAAAGATAATTTGATTTTGCAAAATTCTTTTATTTTTCTAAACATATGGTATGATATTTATTTTTCTTGAAGCCAACATACTAATATGATTTCACCAACTGGTCTTTCTTACAAATACATAATGACATTACATTTATTTCTTCAATTTTTCTAGCTTTGATTCTTGTTTTGTATCAAGTTTATAGGTTTCGTCTTGGGTTTTAAGTAATCTGGGGCTGCTGATGTATGGATCTTTAGATGAAGATTTATTGAGCAGAAAACATGTGTCCGATGAGTAAAACCAGATTTCTAACTACATGCTGTATACCAAGATCCTAACTTATCTCACTTGAAACTACTATTATTTATACCAAACCACTACTCGATTCGCCCAATTACATGGGAAGATAACTTGATATCTTGATTATAACTACAATTATCACTATGAAAATCCATAACCCGAGATAGTTTTGGTTCTTTAGCATTGAGAAAAAAACCGAAAATTTCATATTAACAAAGTTCGAGTTCTTAAGTCTATTAATTACTTAATTTTGATATCTAAAGTATTCTATCGATAAATGTGTATCAGGTTGATATCCCAGTGGCATCCTTTGGGATCAAAAATAGAAAAGCAACTGGTATAAATGTGCAAACGACTTGAATGCCAATCCCAAAACAAAGATTATCAAAAGAACCCGAAGAGATGTCTAGAACCGAAGCCAAACCAGCACCAATAAATGAACTCATTGTGGACCCAAAGTTGTTTATAGACATAAAGAGCGCAAATAAAGTCCCTTCGATTCCAGGTGGGCAGAGTTGTCCTGATAGGATTAAAAACGGCATGAACCTACATTCAACAAACGTGCAAGTATGGATGTCAGTAGACAAATCACTTATCCAACAAAATAAAGAGACTGCAAATATGGCACATACTTGAACTGATTAACAGCATCTGAGAGTGCAGAACCAAACAGCACCATTAATTCATCTGATACGCCAAACAATACATTTAGTCTAGAAACCAATACTGAGTCTAGAAGGGTTAATATTGACAGAGTAACATGAGCGAATCTGCATAGGTGTTTCAGATTTATATTAAGATCAATTAGAAAGCTTTAAATGGGGATCTACACAGCATACATAACATGACTTTGATTTTTGTATTTAAGCTTACATGAGAATCGTTCTTAACTTCATCTTCTTAAAGTAGCGGTTGTAAGTGAAAGTTCCAAGCATGAGGCCCATCCACCCGATAACACGTGCTGTGCCCAGAAACGAAGCGTCTAGATTTAGTATTTCTGTTTGGTAGTAGAACATAACGGTTGACAGGTTTGGAATGGTCACCTGAGATAGGAAAAACCAAGCCATCGGTCTGGTTTTCCAACGGTATTAATCAAAAGTTAGCGCAATCAACCATAGAGATGATGTTGCACGTGGTATAAAACTGAAGAACTGATTTTTGACTTCTGAATAAACAAGTATTCATATTCATATTCATAATCATAATCACTTAACTAAATGCTAAAAGGATTTTTCTAACGACAGCCCTTAGGGCTGTCGTTAAGGTGCAAAAAAGACTTGTACCTTTAAATAACCGTCGTGTAAAGTAAACATTAACCGCCTTGTACAACATATTAATGCAACTTACCAGAAAATCCATTTTTTTATTGCTGCAAAAGTTGTAACAATTGAACGAATGGAATTTGTATACACTATAAGAAGAGCAATTTTGTGTCGTTGCATCTGGATCAAAACGGCAACACCCACCCAATTTCCTTTCCACCCCCCTCATCTATGGTCTGCTTTACAATAACTTTAGGGGTATAAACCGTAAATTTATTATTTTACTTAAAAAATCATAAATAAACACCACCCAATTCTTTGGCGAGCCGTATCACCCTTCTGAACATGAGTTAAATTTTTCCGTCTTCACCGTTCAACTCGAAATAATTTTACGAACACAACGCAACTAGCTGCGCACGAAACGAACGTTTTTTAAAAACCGTTTATTATTTCGGGTTACCTTTCATACATAACACACCCGCATCAACGCGTTTTTTACTCTGTAAATATGTAACGTTATGTTAAATATAAGTATGCAATCCGCAAGGCCTCGCCGCATCGCGCGAGCCGATCTGGATCTAGTTTGGAACTAAATGCGGGTCCAGTCTATAACAAGGACATGATCCACCACATGAAGAATGTGGGTACAGTTTTATAAATGTTGTACCTCAAGATAATGGGCCGTCCAAAAGCTTTGAACAAAGTATAACCAGCAACTTTCAAAGATCGAAACCATTGTGATGGCAAAGATTCGTTTTCAGGCATCTGAATTTTGATTATATCAGAAATTGTTTTCTTGCTACTTTTATGGCTTCTCTTTCTCATCAAAGTACCAGGTTTAGGCGATTCAGTCGGTATTCTATCTTCATGTAATACACTTTTATTATCTATTTCGGAGTCATTAGACATAGAAAATTCTGGCAATTGTAAACTCCCAACAGGACTTTCGGTCACAAAACCACAGGATAATAGTTGCACACTTGGCAAAAAGGAGAAAAGCAAAAATATGTTGCCCATTTGAAAGTTATTTAGTGCGTATCCGCCAAACAAACTCCCGCAAATCCCCCCGAGAGCCATTGTCATCCATGATACCGACTGCAGGTCGCTAGTGAACTTAGCCCTATATGAGAAAAATTAGATAACTTTTAGCCAACGGATACCAATTCTATGTACAATTTGACTGTTGAGGAAAAACAAAATATTACATTCAACTGGAGGTGGTAATATCAACTTGTAAATGAGTTTATTTGGGTTATAAGTTATCATAATTGGGTTAAATATAAAAAGGTAGATTATAATGAAAAGAGTAAACTGGGAAAATGTTGAAAGAAAGAATACTTTTCATGCCTAGCAGCCTCTGCAATCATCGCATCAATTACAACATCTGCCATTGCAGAACCGAGATTTTGCAAAAATAAAAAGATCATGAGATGACGTTTTGAACTTCTCGTAAATTCGTCAAGACCAAGAATCACCCAGGGAAATAGTGATAGCAGTGTCGCAATGACTAAATAAGGAACTCTTTTCCTTCCTTTGATTGGGATACAATCTGATATTATTCTACAACCAAAGTGAGCAACATTAAATAAATACATCAATATTCAATATATTAATAAAAAACAGGTCTTATCCAATTGTTTGTTTCTAGTTATAAAATGACTAAATTTTTTATCGATACCCGTATACAGGTTTTATGCTCCATGGAAAAAAAGATGATGATGTTACGAATTGAGAAGATGAAGGCGATAGCACTAATCTATCTTTCAACTGGTAGGAAACTGCTGTCCATACAAAAGATCTAAAACCCTGATTGAAAAATAAAAGAAACCGACTAGTTTACATAAGCATACAACTTAATATGATGAACTTGCAACTGAAAATAATCATATAAGATAGAACCATAGAAGCAGAAACAGAACTGTTACTAAGTTACGTATTTATTATTATTATTATTATCGTATCGTAAATTTGAACATTTCACTCAGATTACATGTCCAAAATGCTAACTATAGTTGACAAATTATGTAGAATTAGTTCAGCCATGAAACTACAGAAAGCAATACTATATGTTTTTATTACAATCCTGGCACCTTATCAATTGATTTCAATTATAATTGATCCAAAGTGATATTGTCTTCTTAAAATCATATCCTTAGTTACTATAGTTACAGCTTACGCGATATTTATTTTTTAAATCATAAACAAGGTCAGATTGCATCATAAAATGAAATTGAAATTGGAATTGAATTGAAATAGAAATTAAACCTGTGTGAAATAAATCAAACAGACGAGCCAAAGAAAAGGTGCACCAAATGCGATTCGAAGTTGTTTTATCCATTTTATCATTCTCGATTTAATGTTATTGATAAATAAAATTAGGGTTTTGCCATGTATATATGGGGAAAGAAAAACGGAGGATAATAATGCGTTTTCTCGTTGCGTTTCCCTCTTGTTTTTTTTTTCAACCGTTTTTTTGTCTCTCGCGCTAATTTCGTCACCTCCACCAATCACATGTCTCTGTTATTAACTACAAACGTACAAGTCAACTAGTCAACTCGTCAACCATAAACAATTGGTTAATTAAATTTTAAAGACTTTGAAGTTTGAACTAAATTTGCTGGATTTTAATAAAAAAATGTGTTAGTGCATATTTTGTAATCCCCCTGAACTTTAACGTTTTATTCGATCATTGTAACCTGTAATATTGTTAAACGTTGATTGTCGATGTGTTATTTTATATTTGTAAACGTTTAAATATAATTCATAATATTACTCGACAGTCGGCCGACTGACATGGTCAGTCGACCGACTGTCATCCACTGTCGACCGACATAGGAACTGAGGTATTTAAGCCTAATTAATCTTCATTAATTTGGTTAACAACTCTGCAGATTACACACACATGAAAACAGTTCTGGGTCGAGTCTCTCTCAATCTTCATGTCCAAATACCACAGAATGTCAGTCTAGGCTTCGTGTTTATCAAGATCTAATCTTGGTTTGACTTGTACGAACCCGAAAACTCATAGATATTCGTTTAAGCTCTTTCTAGTGTTATTCCGCCTCTAGATCGTGTTAGGTTGATTCTAAGATCCTTTCTCAGCGTCTACAAAGTGGTATCAGAGCATTGGCTTGCTGAATCAATTGTTTTAAACGAGTTCTTGGTATATTTTTGGGTCAAAAATTGGTAACCTGATTACAGTCGACCGACTTAGGAGACAATCGACTGATTTTCGTGTATTTCGACCGATTGTCATTAGTTCGACCGTTTGTCTTTAAACCGACCGACATATGCTAAACCGACCGACTTAAGTTGTAAACCGACCGACTTAAGTGCTAAACCGACCGATTGAAGGAACATCGACCGATTGAAAAAAAATACTACAATTTGACTAAATGTAAACAGAACTTCGACCAATTAACCATTGACAGTCGACCGACTGTAGCTGTTCATCGACCGACTGTAGCTGTTCATCGACCGACTGTCACCAACAGTCGACCGACTTAGGATCAGATTCAACCTTAATTAAATTTTAAAATGTCTGATCAGGCAATGGCAATTACTTCCGGCGTTCAAAACATTTTACTATCTGATAGTGAATCAGGCAGTGCCAATCGTGCTCCTAGACTTGATAATACAAATGATTACATTAGATGGAGGGCTAGGTTCATGAATTACATTAGAGGCCTTGATCCTAGAATGTGGGATTTGATACAACATGAATATAAAGAGCCTTTAGGTACTGATGGTAATAGTAAAAAGTATGAAGATTATAGCGTGACAGAAAAAGAAACATATGCCTTAGAATGTAGATGTTATGCTCAATTGACCCAGGGTTTAAACGGTGATATTTATCATCAATATCAAATGCACTTAACTTCATATTCTCTTTGGAATGCTATTAAGATAGGTGTCGAAGGAAATAAGGCGTATCGTGAAAAGAAAGCTAAAGTAATCAAAAGTGAATGGAAAAGGTTTGCTGCTCTAAGTCATGAAACGTTAGAAGAGACAATCATTTGTTATCATCATCTTGTCTCTGAATTGGGTAACTTAGGTGTAGAAGTTACAGAACATAAAACTATCAAACAATTAACAGATGGTTTACCACATAAGTGGGATGCGTTTATTGAACAGATAGAAGACAGAGCTTCGTCTGCTGGTGAATCACTGACCCTAGATAAATTCACATCAAAATTGATGGTAAAGGACTTGGATATGGAAACCAAGAAGAAACGTCTTGAGGGTCAGCAGAGTCCTATAATTTACAAAGCTGGTACTTCTGGATTGAGCAATGTTCATGCTCCCTTACAAACAGCGTTTGTTTCTAATGATAGTGCTGTAAATAGATCACAACCTGCTCAAAATGTGATGTTTCCAACCCAAGTAAATAAGCCTAGTAGTACAAATCAGTCCACCATTAGACAGGAGCCAAAAACTGTAGTTCTCAACACTGAGAATTTAAGAACTAGGCCCCTTTCAGTTGTAGAGGAAGATATGGCTTTAGTTGCTTTGGTAGTTAATTCTTATAATGAAATGGTTGGTGGTCAAATTGGTAATGCTCATTTAGAAGCAGAAGATTATGAGCAGATTGATGAGGATGAACTTGAAAAGATGGATATCCTCTGGGCTATGGGTAGTGTGATTAGACGAGCGAAGAAATTTCTGAAAAGGACAGGTCAACAGAGCTTAGGTGTTACTAGAGATACTAAGTTAGGTTTTGATATGTCAAAAGTGAGATGTTTTAATTGCAATGAGTTAGGACACTTCAAAAGAACATGTACCAGGCCACAGAAAACTGGTTTTCACAACCCATTTCACAATCAGTATAATAAGACAAAGGTTAATGTGCCAGTTGAAACAACGAGCAGTGATACTATCAGAAATGATAAAGCAAAAGGCTTAATTGCAACATATTCAGACGAAGGTTGTGATTGGACAGTATTTGCTGATGATGAAAATCATGCTAACGTTGTTAGAATGCCTAAGACCGAAGAAGAAACTGAAAGTGAGAAACAAGAGAGAGAGAAAGCTGGTTGTGTTGGTACTGCGAATGAATGCGTGTGTTACATCTGCAAGATGGAAGCAAGAATTAAGCGAACTTATGCAATGATCAGATATGTTAGAAGAGGTGTTCTTAACAAAAGAGTGTATGAGAAGTTCAAGTACGCAATGCACAATGATGGCGATGTATGGACTGATTACAGTAGTTCGTCTTCATCAGATGGAGAAACTATTGTGGTAGATGATGTCAAGACTTCAGTTGAGTTGAATAATTCTGACTGTTCCAGTTCTAGTTCAGAATCTGAACCTGAATCAGAGACTGAAGAAAAGGAATATGCGTTCATGGCAAACACATCAAGTGACTCTAAGGTACAAACTGAATTTCCTTTGGAATGTAACGATTGTGCTGATCATAAATTAGAAATTGCTAAACTTGAATCCATAGTTTCAAAACTGAATGATATCCCCTTAGGATGTATCTACTGTCCTGAAGTAAAACAGGAACTTAGGATTGTTAAAGCAGCTTATCTTGAGGTAAAAGGCCTATACGAGACTAATTTAACTCAGTTTAACAATAAAAAGGAATTCAGGGAGACAATCAAAACTCTAGAAAATCAAGTTCATGATTTAAGAGCTACAATTTCAGGTGACCAAAAGGCCATAATGATGTACTTAAATCAACTTGAATGTGCTAAGAGAGAAAAGGAAGAGTTTAAGATTAAGTATGAGTCAGAAAAGGCTAGAAATGACACTTGGCAGTGAATGTCATATGTCATTGACTATACTGTCTATAACAAGAATGATGGTAAAAAGGGTTTAGGTTATAAAGAGTGTCCTCCTCCTCTTAGGAATGAGTACATTAATAAACCTTCTGATTCTTGCCTTAGTGAAATCCTAAGTGTTAAGCCTGTAGAGAATGAAAAATCAGACAACACTAAGCCGGTTGTTGAAGGCTTAGCTGAGGACAGTAAATCTGATTCAGAGTATGAAAAAGTTTCAGAGTTTGTGACACCAAAATCCAAACCAATCACTATCCTGAAAAATCCATTGAATGCTAGTAAGGCTAGTGAAAGCGGACAACCCACACCTAGAAAATAAGTAAACTCTAGGAACTCTAATGGAAAGAAAATATTTCAGACACCTGTCAAGTATCAGCAGGGACTCAACCTAGATAAAGAATATGTTCTTACACAAGCACCTGAAGAACTATTTAATAAAAGGAGCCCTAATACTAACAATGTGCCTAAATATGTGCATCCTAACCGTCGACCAGGCTTGAAACATCATGTTGAGAAACATATGTCACCCATGAAACAGTCTTTTCCCAATAAGCATCTGAGTTCAAAAACACGTACACCAGAAACTCAAAACTGTAATAAATGTGGGAAAAAGGGTCATTGTGCTGTTAACTGTCAACAGCGTTGGAAAACACCAAAAAGAAAATCTGACACTGAAACGAAAACTACACACTATGCTTCTAGTTCCAGTTCCATAGGTACTTCAAGTAATAGTTCAAAAGGTTTTTCTAAACCAAAGTCAAATTCTATTGCTAATTCATCCACAAGGGTACAGTCAGGTGTGAATAAAATTTTTCAAACGAATGACTATTATGAGAAATCTGTTGGTAAACGTACCATTTGGAAGCCTAAAACCGAGACAAAGGTTGTTGACAAGTCCAATGATCCATCAGGATCAAAGGGTCAATGGATGGATGTGCAAGTTATTGGTGTCGATGGGAAACCCACTGCCATTCGGGCATGGGTGTCCATCTCAAACTAACTTCTTTTCTTGTTGTGCAGGTCACCTACGATCCGAGTAGAAATACCTGGATTGTTGATAGTGGGGCATCCCGGCACATGACAGGAAACATGTCCTTACTTTCTAATGTCAAATCAGTAAATGGAGGATCTGTTTCTTTTGCAGGAGATGAAGGAGGTTTTATTACAGCTCAGGGTGTGATTGCTAATGCTAATGTTAGTTTTGATAAAGTGAATTTTGTGAAGCAGATGTCAAATAATCTGCTGTCAGTTTCGCAAGTAGCAGATAAAAAGCATAAGGTTGCTTTTGATGATCAAAGATGCTACATTTTGAAGAAAGAGTATGTAATACCGGAAGAGATGATTCTTATGACAGCTCCCAGAAATAAAGATTTGTATATTTTGGATATGTCAACAGCCCATGTTAAAGCTGCAACAGGTCATCAAGCTTTCATATCCAAAGCTACAGAACAAGAATCAATTTCATGGCACAAGCGTATGGGTCATTTGAGCTTGAGAAAGATGAACAATCTTGTTCATAATAGTCTGATTGAGGGAGTAAATGTTAAGAGTTTTCGAATTCCTGAAGGATGTCTTCCGTGTAAGAAAGGCAAACAGACTAAAAAGTCACATGCAACAAAGAAACATCATTCAATTGTTGTTCCTCTAGAGTTGTTACATATGGATCTTTTTGGTCTGATTAATCGAACAAGCATCTCTGGAGATTCATATTGTTTAGTAGTGACTGATGAATACTCACGATACTCTTGGGTAGTGATGTTAAAGAAGAAGTCTGACACATTTGAAAATATAAAGTTGTTGTTTTTGAAGCTGGAATCTTTGTACAAGTTAAAGGTTAGGAAGACTCGAACAGATAATGGTACTGAATTCAAGAATCAGCAGATGGAGAGTTTCTGCAACGAGAAAGGCATTATACAACAGTTCAGTCCAGCTTATACTCTGCAATCAAATGGTGTTGCTGAAAGACGTAACAGAACGTTAATTGAAACTGCGAGAACTATGTTAGCCGATTCAAGTTTACCGGTTAACTTCTGGAGTGAAGCTGTGGCTACAGCATGTTATACAATGAACCGATTGTTAGTAGTCAAGAGACATGGAAAGACTTGCTATGAATTGCTACATAAAATGAAGCCTAACATTAAACATTTCGAACCCTTTGGTGCACCGTGTTCAATCATGATACGAGATACTGGAGGAAAATTTAATCCTAAGGCTGTTCCTGGTATATTTCTTGGTTATGGGAATCCAAACAAAAGAGTTTTCAACACTGTATCTAAACGTGTTGAAGAACATTTCGAAGTAGATGTTCAAAGAAATGCTGCTATTCCTGCTGGGAAAGGTTTTTCATGGCAGTTTGATTATGAAGATTGGTTTGATTCTTTTGGTCTTCCGTCTGTTGCTACTGATGATGAAGTTATTGCAAGATTACTGAATGAAGTGCAGACGTCTCCATCACAAATGGTTCCGAAATCTCAAATGGCACCACAACATCACCCAGTGCCGCAACAACAACTTGTTCAAGATGATGAAGAATCAGGTAATTATCAAGATGATCCATCTTATGATGGATCTGATTCTGAAGAGGAATCACAACCTATAGACAGTGGCGAAAGTTTTCATAATCTGCCACAAATTGTAGAAGTTCAGGAAGAACAACCAGAACCTGAAGGTGTTCGTAGATCATCACGAACAGTTGTCCTACCTCGACACTTAGATGATTTTATTGTTGATTCGAAAGGAGTTTCTGGAGCACCATCAAATGATGCCTCAACGTCTGAAAATCAGAAAGCTTCAACTGAGAATGTTATGCAAGCTTTCTATTCTTCACTAAATAGGTCAGGCAAACTCTTCTTACATGCATATTCATGCTTTGTGTGTCAAATTGAACCAAATTCTGTTGAGGAAGCTCTTCTTTATGATGATTGGGTAAATGCCATGCAAGAAGAGCTTTTGCAATTCAAGCATTTAGGAGTATGGAAACTAGTGACTCCGCCTCATGGTTGCAAACCGTATGGGCTTCGATGGGTATGGAAGAATAAAAAAGATGAGCAAGGTATTGTAATTCGAAATAAAGCTAGACTGGTTGTGAAGGGATATCAACAGATCCCTGATATAGATTATGATGAAGTATTTGCACCAGTGGCTAGACTTGAGGCAATTCGAATATTTTTGGCATTCGCATCTTTTAAAGGCTTCAAGGTCTATCAAATGGATGTCAAAAGCGCCTTTTTGTACGGGACTCTCAATGAGACCGTGTTTGTTAAGCAACCACCGGGTTTTACAGATCCACACTCTCCAGAAAAGGTATATCGTCTAGAAAAAGCACTGTATGGGCTTCATCAAGCTCCAAGAGCGTGGTATGGTACGTTGTCCAACTATATGATTGATAATGGTTTCAGAAGAGGTGTCATCGATCAGACACTCTTCATCAAAGAAAAGGGCAAGCATATAATGCTAGTACAGGTGTACGTGGATGATATTATCTTTGGATCTACAGATAAGACGATGGTGGATGATTTTGAGGAGGTAATGCAGAAACGGTTCAAGATGAGTTCAATGGGAACTATCAAATTCTTCCTTGGTATTCAGGTTGTACAAACAAATCAGGGTATCTTTTTACATCAGACAAAATATGTATCAGATATTTTGAAAAGATTCAAAATGGAAGATGAACGTCCTGCAAGGACGCCGCAATCGGTGAATCACAGGATTACACCGGATAAGGAAGGTGATAAGGTTGATCAAACCTTATATAGAGCCATCATTGGTTCGTTGATGTATCTAACAGCGTCTCGCCCTGATATCATGTTCGCAGTTTGTTTATGTGCTCGCTATCAAGCAAATCCGAATGTACATCATTTGCTTGTGGTGAAAAAGATTATGCGTTATTTAAAGCAAACTCCGAATTTGGGCCTATGGTATCCCTGTGATAATGATTTTGTACTGACGGCTTATAGTGATTCCGACTATGGTGGATGCAAGAAAGATTTTAAGTCAACATCAGGAGGTTGTCAATTCCTTGGAATCAGACTAGTTACATGGCAGTGCAAGAAGCAAACAGCAGTGGCCTTGTCCACTTGTGAAGCTGAATACATTGCTGCAGCAAGCTGTGCATCTCAGGTTGCGTGGATACAACAGCAGCTTCGTGACTACGGTTTGAATATTTCTAACACTCCTCTTTTTGTTGATAATTCTGCTGCCATAGCTATTACGAAAAATCCTGTGAATCATTCTAAGACCAAACACATAGGGATTAAATATCATTTTATTCGAGACTGTTATGAGAAAAGGCTAATTGATGTTATCCAAATTGGCACAACTACGCAAAGGGCTGATCTTTTCACAAAAGCTTTTGATAAACCACGTTTTGATTTCTTGTTAACTGAGTTAAGTGTCAAAATATTGTCAGATGTCGTTCCTGACGAAGAGACCAACGAGTAACTTCATTTTATGTGTTCTGCTTGCATAGCTGTATATACTGTGTGGTTATATTTCTTTTCTTTCTGATTGTTTCTGTGTGTTTAAAATCTAAAAACCAAAAAGATTTTAGATTTTTAGTATTTTAGGGGGAGAAATGAATGCAACATCAGATATTCAGAAAATAAAAAAAAACGAGTTTGATCTATATAAAAATGGGATACGGACTTAATCATAGAATGAGATGATCATAATCACAATCATGTAAATATCTTGATAAGGAACTCATGGAAAGGTTTACAGCGGTTGAGGGTAGTCACTTAATTACCACAGGTGCATACTTTAAAGAAAATTGTTGAGGAAATCAACAAAAGGTGAGGGTATCCCCTATCATGACGTATAATCTAGAAACACATGATGTAGAATATCCCCAAGCAAATTCCAAATTGCTGCACCATTGAGTCTCACGACTAATTGGGATATTCAAGCGATCAATAAGCGTTGAAAATGTTCTAATTGACTATGCATACCGACTTCTATCAAACTTTAATTCTTGAATAGTACTTAAACTCCAAAATAGTAAGTTTATCTCAATAAGAGTGTCTTTCCTGTGAACGGGTTGAAAAGTGTGGTTCTATATTACAGACAGTCCATGAATGAATGATTTAAGTTAATTGATACACAAATGAAGAAAAGAGATCTTCATCGCAAGGAAGTCAATTCGAGAACTAAATCAAAGTCAAGACTGCAATGTGTTGTTAAAAAAAAAAATGGCACATTGCATATCAAGTTATTATATCATGAAAACAGAAGTGAAATCATGGAAGACGAAAATATCAAGGTCAAGATAATGATGAAATCGAGAAGAGAAGTCTTTGCAAGAATACAAATGAGTGTGAAGATTACCAAGAAGAACTTAAATCATTCATACTTCAACAAAACCATTCTATTGGACTTATTATCATTGTCTATGATATGGGACTGTGCCCATTAAGGCCTAGACAGCGAAAGATGTTTTCAGAGAGATATTCTAAAATCTCACTCATTAAGAAAGCTACGTCTTTCATTCCGTTTCCTCCAATAACTTTAATAATAAAGAAGGAATGAGATTGATAGCAGTTGGTTGATTGCACGATTGATAGAATATTGAATATACTATGAGATCCATTAGAATCATATGAATTGAAAAGTATACGTTACGATAGAAGCTAATGGCTGACAGGGATATTCCAAAATTACTATGAGAACCTTCCTGTTCAATTGGACCTAACGTATGTGTTTGTGGTAACGGAAAGCGTCAATAGACTTGTGCTCAATTGACTACCTAAAAAATCGTGCGATCTCACATTGATGACCGAGTATGTGATTGAATCTAACATAGCAATATGTTAATGTAATTAATTAACTTGATCATCAAAATGTCTAAGAGGAAAGTCTGTAAAAGGTTGATGAAAATAGAAACCATGTTAAAATCATTTCTCTGTTATTGTTTACTTTTACTTGTGAAATTTTGTGTACATACTGTTGTCTGAATGTTAATTGAACATGTATACATTTTGACAATTTAGCTTCCTTAGGTTTATGACTTACAGAAACTGCTTCCTGTAAATAACATGTTTTATGCCATACAATCTTGGATCTTTCTTAACCTTGATCATTGACTTTCTGGCATGAATTGTACTTCATTTGCATTGTTATTGTGAAAAGTTTTAAAATCCTAAAAACTACAAAAAGATTTTTCAGTGCGTTGATATTTATTTTGAAAAATACAAAAACATTTTATTTGTTTGCTTATGTGAATATGTGTATATTTCCTTGAAGTTACAAATTGTGTCTCGACGTCAAAAAGAAACGAACTACGCATCTCAAATCATAAACCTGTTAAAGTCTTCAAAATGAAAATATTTTGCGTGTAAAATCAGCCAGTGGAAGTGAATAGAAGGAATTATTGGAGTTTCTAAAACACAAAACAATTTTATAAAGGGAAGAGACAGTCGACCGATTTATAACATAAGTCGGTCGATGTTGAACAAAGTCGACCGACTTACTCGTTTGTTATAAATGTCGACCGTTTATCATGTATGTCAACCGATTGTCACATATGTCGACCGATATAACACCAAAGTCGACCGATTGTCGAGCTGGGTATAAAAAGGCCTCAGACGGCCGATTTTCTTTATCTCGTGCGATTGTGTTGATTTACCAAAAATTCGAATTTTGCTAGGAAGAGTTTTTGATCGTGTTTTTCGTATACATCTTTGAATTGTGATTCCAGCGCCGTTAACCAATCTAGGTAATTCTTTTTAAATCGAAAGTTATTGAAGTTTTCGTGTTTACTTTTCTGTTTCGATTCAATGTGTGGTGTTTAGGACCTGTAATTGAAAATTGTTGAATAGATAATGTTAATCGGCCTCCTCTGTACATGTATTAGACATTGATTGAGTCAAAACACCATAAAATCGAAGAATTTATGTTTAGATCTGTGTTTTGCTTCGTTTAATCAGTCGGCCGATTGTCCTTGAAAATCGACCGACTTAGCGTATGTCGGCCGACTTTATAAGTCAATTGATTTACCTGTATGTCGATCGACTGTCCTTGAAAATCGACTGACTTACATTGTATGTTTACCGACTGTTGTTTCCTGTTTTCTTTTTAAGTTTTTCGATTTAACGCTTTTCGATTTTTGTATATATGTTTGTATAGCAGAATAAATGGCTCAACTAGGTAGTCCAGTGAATGAAGACGTACATGAGGAAGAGGTGATTCTGTCCAAGAATCTTCCAGGGCTGACGGCAAGCGAAAATGCCAATCTGGAGGCATGTCTAAACGAGGAAGGACCTGAAGCAAAGGAAGGCTTCGTTGATATTATCAAGTTCTTGAAAAGGTCTAGGATTTATACTGCAATCACCCTAGAATGCAAGGCATACTACTCGCATCAACGAGAATTCTGGAACAATGCTTCTATTGTCACTGAACAAGGAAGAAAGGTGATACGAAGCAGTGTTGGTGGTATAATTGTAAAGATCTCGGCACAGACAGTTCGTGAAGACTTAGGTTTTCCAGATAATGATTCTATGCCAGTCACACTGAATATAACTAAGGTCCGAAGGTGTCTAGTAAGATGTGGATACTCTGGTGATCCAATGAAAGGTGCTGTTAAGAGAACTCGATTCTGTCATCAATACAAATACCTAACTTTGGTGTTGTTAAGATGCATGAGTCCAATGGTAGGCGGTTTTGATGAGCTGAATGAGACTTATAGCTCAATGTTTGCAGCACTAGTTCTTCATGCGGACTTCAATTTCTCCGAAGTAATTTTCAGAAGCATGTTGGTGAATGTGAAAAAGAAGAGCCACTTAATGTTTCCTAGGTTCTTGCAGGTGATGATTGAAAAGCAAGTGCAAGGATTGAATAAGGTTTGGGAGGATGAGATTAAGCTGAATCATCTGAACGATTTGACTTTCAATCGAGTCAAGCAAAAGAGAGGTCCGGATGAACCATTCAAGAGATTGGTTGGCCACCTCACAAATGAAAACTATGTATGTCCACCAGGTGCTGCCTGTCGTCATGAGAACAGTACGTCTGGTAAAGAAGATGATATCGTCGCAGTTGGTGAAGACGATCAAGAGGTTAATCAGCCACCGCCAGTTATTACAATTGAACAGACACTGGTTGATGAAGACGATGAAGGAGATGATTTTGACCCTGATCAATTCGAGCTAAGAAAGCGAAAACAATCTGAGGGTCCTTCGGTTACGACAAAGCCGAAGCAGAGGCGCATAAGATTCATTAAGAAAGCAAAAAGGACTGAGTCGTCCTCAGCTACTGAACAGCGACAATCACAGCAATCACAACCACAACGACAACCTTCAGCTGCTGCTACTCAAGAAACACGTGCTGAAACTGATACAGGAGTTCATGCTGCTGCATCCACGACTGCTATTACACAAGATGCTGCGGTTTCTATATTAAGTGAGAAGGTTGTCAATATGGCTTCTGAATTTGAAAAGTTTAAAGAAAAAGCTGATGAACGAGAGAGAAGAAAGGATGCTGAGATTGCCAAACTGACCAAGCAGGTTGAAGATCAACAGGTTGAATTGAAGAAGTTACAAACTAAGTTTGATGCTCAGAATTTGCTGATTGTAAAGGCTGAGACTACAGCGAACAAGGCACTGTCGAAGGTGCTTGAGTGGGAAAATAATTTCGATATTGAGGCTGTTGATCTCGAGGAGGATATAGACTTTGGTAATTTTAACGATCAAGGCGAGGATGAGCTAGGTTTGGATATTGCTAAAGGCACAAGCGAGAACCCACTGTCAGTAATTCCTCTAAATATTGATTATTCTTTACGTGATTTTTTGGCAAAGCAGGATCGTCTGAATCACTCAGTTGTATTTGATGATTTAGAAGAAGGGGAGATCCCGCCAGATCTAAGCGCTGAGGAGCAGGCCGAGCTAGTGCGTCAAGAGCAACAAGCAAGTACTTCAGCTGACGCAACTTCTAGCTCATCTTTTGAGAATCGTTACGATTCTAGTGATGATTTTGAGGAAATTGTCGTAAGTAATGAAAACGACAAAGATTTTGATGAAGTAATTATTGAAGATGAACCAATAGGTGATTTTCCGGAGTACGAATTTAATAACGATAAAGATCTACCTACATTTCAAGACTACTTCAAAATGAATGAAGAGCTTCTAAACCGTAAATGCGAAGAAAAAGAAAAGACCGAAGATTTGCCTCCAGGGTTTTTACCGGTCAAGATAAATAAAGAAAAGATAGAAGTTCTAGAAGCTGAGTGGAAGATCCTGTTGAGGATCAGAAAATATTGTGAGAAGCCAGCGCCGGAACCTGAATGGATGAATTACATTAATAGACCGGCGAATCTTTTGGCTAAAGGAAAAATAATTGCGTGGGCCTACATTAAAGAGTTGAATATATACGCAATAAAGAAGGAGTACGGAGTGGATTACATCAAACATGGATACGAGTTCACGTCTCTACCGTACTTTGAATTTATGCAGGTGGCTAGGCTCAAAATGTTATATAGGGATTATGACGGAATTCCTAATATTGTCTGCAAGAAGATAAGACACTCGTACTTGTCAAAGAACTTTGAGGGATTCAGCCCTCAATTTCCCACGATCACTTATCGAACAAACAAGAAAACGGGCGAACGAAGAAAGATTGTCAAATACAAGCCAGTAAATTATATGAGAAAGGTTCCTGTGATGAAAATGCCGCAGAACTTTAGCCCACGTTTTCGCTGGTGGTACTACGATGAACGCTCAGAGGAGGCAGTCATCGTTTTGGACAAATTGAAGGAAGATGAGACAGACTCGATACGGGTTTTAGATCCCGTTTGGTTGAGAAATTGTTGTGAAGCTGACATCTTCACATTGTACTACAATCGGATGCTGTACAGGCCAGAAAATAGAGTTCAAGCACAACAGTACATTCGTGTTGCAAAGGTTTGCTATTTGAATAATATGGTTACAGATCCGTACAGAGATTGAAGCAGATCGAAGACTTATGAGGAACTAGGTCTTAGGGGGAGTTTGTTAGTGCATATTTTGTAATCCCTAGTTCCATGAACTTTAACGTTTTATTCGATCATGTTGTAACCTGTAATATTGTTAAACGTTGATTGTCGATGTGTTATTTTATATTTGTAAACGTTTAAATATAATTCGTAATATTACTCGACAGTCGGCCGACTGACATGGTCAGTCGACCGACTGTCATCCACTGTCGACCGACATAGGAACTGAGGTATTTAAGCCTAATTAATCTTCATTAATTTGGTTAACAACTCTGCAGATTACACACACATGAAAACAGTTCTGGGTCGAGTCTCTCTCAATCTTCATGTCCAAATACCACAGAATGTCAGTCTAGGCTTCGTGTTTATCAAGATCTAATCTTGGTTTGACTTGTACGAACTCGAAAATCCATAGATATTCGTTTAATCTCTTTCTAGTGTTATTCCACCTCTAGATCGTGTTAGGTTGATTCTAAGATCCTTTCTCAGCGTCTACAAAATGAAGCCAACAATAAATAAAATTAAAAAATAAATGATTACGTTAAGATTAAATTTAATAATTGTATTTCTGTATATTCAGATCTAAGGTAAAAAAGCGGATTAACGGATATAGTTTGTCTTTCTTGTTCAGATTATCACAAGGGAACGAATATTTTTTATTCTGATGTACGCAATTTGGTTGAAGTAAAGTATAAAAAAGCTACACATTTGAAGTCTATTTGAATAATTGTTTCATCTCTACACATCTTGCATCAACATCTTTTTGTCTTTTCGCTGTACCAATAGGATGCGATGGTGGTTGTGGTGACACTAAGAACATCATCGCCTTTGAGTAACACCTTTAATTTCATTCGTGTTCTCGATAAAACAAATGATTGCCGTTGTGTATTTGTTTCTGAAAGAGCTAAATGCAGTTGTTAATATGTGTGGTATCAATGTTTTAAAACGTATTTCCTTGTTCAGATTTTATCCACATAAATGAAGTTTTGAACATATATAGATGTGCATTGGCACTTAATCTTGCAAAACATTAGTGCTTAAGTGTGCGCATCAAGTCTAAACCGGTTGTATGACAGGTTTGAACGAGTCCTGCATCCAGTTTAAACCATCAGTTATCAAGCAAGTGATTTCAACCAAAATTGGATCATCATATCATTGTAAAATGTACACTTGAAAATTACGAAGTACCAAATACCGATAGTTAATTATCATTCAAAACAATGGAAGTAGCTCACAAATTAGAAGTGTGTACAGTTAAGTCATTGGTTAAGATCATACAAATAAATCTCTTATCAGTTTGAACTTGCGGGCATAGCCCAACGGTTCTCCCCATGTACTTTGTGTCATGGGATAGGGAGAGGTCATGGGTTCGATCCTTAGGGATGACATGATTTTCTTTAAACTAATTGAACACCAATAATGGTGGTATATATTGACACTATAGGGAGGTTTTACCGGATGTGTTCACGGACCCCTACCCGGAACCACTTCCCGAATGGATGTGTTCCCGGGTACCGTCGATCGAGTTCGGGTTTCCGTCCGAACGTGTGTGTTACGTGCAAATGATGAGGGTCGTTGAAAGAAATGATCTACTGATGCCAAAAAATCGCCGTTTAAAAAAAAAAATATCTTATCAGTTTGTATATTGATGATATAAAACTTTTAAGGTTCTGCATATCGGGTAAAAATTCACATGATTTAACAGAAAATAGTAACCAACAACAAGACGGTGCTTAATACATGACGAATAGACAGACAATTTTAGATTTGCTCATGACTCATGAGTTTTAATAAGATTATTAAAAACTCTTGGTTTAACCATCAAGCATGGCAATTTGCTAATACGGTCAATATGGGAATGTTAAATACGTTATCATTATCAATTTATCCTTTATCAATAGTACTAATTGTGATGAGCCAACACTGTTCACAGGGGCAACCGGTAATTTTACACTTTCAAAAACGAGTTACAACTAAGCAAAACGTTTTATCGTCCAAGCAAAAAACAAGAGCATATAACATACAGAGTAACATTTTCCGATAATATATAGACTCTTGTGGTGGTTGAGCAAATGAAGTAACACCGCTAAACCTGCAAATACTTGATAGCAGTATGAACATCTTTGTCTCCTCGACCACTGCAGTTAAGCACAACCTTGGTACCATTGGGTAATGTCGGGCATAGCTTCTCCAAATAAGCGAGTGCATGCGATGTTTTCAGAGCTGGAATTATGCCTTCTAATCTCGACAGTCTCTTAAAAGCTACATATATACATACACAAGAAAAACTAACAATTATTAGACAGATTCATGGTGGTTTATATAATTATTATTAGTTATTAGTATATACACAATACACAATTATTATTTTATGTACCTTCCAATGCTTCATCGTCGGTAATACTATAATATTCAGCCCGACCTAAATCTTTCAAAAAGCTGTGTTCGGGTCCAACTCCTGGGTAGTCCAGCCTAAAATTTAAAATCAAGGAATCAAAAATTATCAGAATAAATGAAAGCTCTTTTGAATCATTACCCAAACCACCTGACCCGCCCATTTTGCCACCTCTAATGTAGACAAAAGCAGTAAATTTGTTGGCTTTACCCCGCACTAATGGAGTGAGGCTCAATAATTTGACTGTCATCATCTTGCAACAAATAGCTCATGGCTCCATGCAACACACCAACCTCTCCTTTTGTTAACGTCGCTGCATGTTTTCCACTGTCGAGACCAAAACCCGCAGCCTCAACTCCAATCAATCTAACTTCTTTGTCATCAACAAACTTGTGAAAAATTCCCATAGCATTTGACCCTCCACCGACACAAGCAACCAACACGTCTGTTTTCCCTCCCCATTTTTCTAATGCTTGCTTTCTTGTTTCTTTACCGGTTACAGCATGAAACTCTCGTACCATCATCGGGTAAGGGTGTGGGCCCGCAACATAATCCAAAATGTAATGAGTTGTTTCCACATTTGTCACCCAGTCCCTTATGGCCTCTGATGTTGCATCCTATAGTGTGGTTGTCCCCGAATGAATGGCTTTAGTGTGCTTAACCATTAAGCACCTAAATTTTCCATAAGATCCTTCTCAAATCATATACAAACAAGTATATTTGAATTTATTATACATATAACACGTTAATATGGTAAATTTACCCAAATAATATCGTCCATTTAATATGATTATGAAACAACTTATTTTCATTCAGAACCAAGTATATTCAGAGACTTTAAATCATTCAAATTATAAAGCATTCAGCGCTAAATCATTCATTTTATCAAAAGCATCCAAAGTTAAAGGAAGCAAATTTGACCCATTTACTTACGAATGGGTCGATGTGGTCATAAAAACGAGAACAAGACACATACCTCTGCTCCTAGGAGCTTCATTCTGAACACATTAAGAGCCTTTCTCTCCATATATTGAGCACCCATATATATAATACATTTCAACCCAAACCGTGCACATACCGTAGCGGTTACAACTCCATGTTGCCCGGTACCAGTTTCTGCAATGATTCTCTCTTTCCCTAATTTTTTGGCTAATAAAGCTTGTGCAACTGCATTATTGATCTTATGTGCACCAGTATGGTTAAGATCTTCTCTCTTAAGATATATTTCAGGTCCTTCACCATTAGGACGTTTATAGTGCTCTGTGAGTCGTTCAGCAAAATAAAGAGGGCTTTCCCTACCATCATAATGTTAAGTATTATAATTCATATTTCTTAAATGTGTAAGTTATAAGTTGTAGGCCCATTTGAAACAAATAATGTTGCTTTTAAATATAAGAGTTACATTTTAGGTTTTAGTGTGAGAAGAGAGAGCAACGTTTTGAGAGAAAACATTGTGAGGATTTCAAAATTGTTGAGAATGAGTGTCTCCATTTTGTAATCAAGTTGTGTTAGGGGAGTATTGACGTGGATTAACCTTTTAAAGGTGAACCACTTAAATCTTTTGTGTTATTTCTTTCTCATAATTAGTTGTGTGATTTATTATTAAGCTATTCAATCTCATCATATTGGTATCAGAGCTAGGTTAGTGGAGATAAATTACACAACATCAAGAGAGTAGGATTTGAGAAAGAAAAAAATTGTCTGTGTTCGTCACTTTTTGCACAGTCTCAGAAAAGCTATCGATTCGGCTTTGTCAACTGTTGGATCTTTATGGAATTTGTGCTGTAGATACGAAACTCATAGATCTAAAGGTTGACCGTTGCGATCTGTGATTGGAATTACCATTTTGGAGTTATTAGGTGTCAAAGTTAGCTGCCGTTTTTTCATTAATTCCGAATCAGCTGTCAAAATGAAGATTCCAGGTTCGTTAACCGTTGGATTTCTGTGATATCTACACTGTAGGTACGTAAGCCTCAGATCTAAACATTGACCTTTGGGATATTTGATTTAACTTTTCGTTTAAAAGTAATTGATTGTCGAAGTTTGCTGCTGGACTGCATCAGTTTCTGTGCAGTTGTGAAAAGAAAACGAACATCGTGAGTTTGTTAACCGTTAGATTATCGTGAATTTTTGATATGTTGTTCAATATTCATAGATCTAGGTTCTGACCAGAGGGATTAGAATTAAAGGATTTCTACAAAGAGATATAAGCGTTCTAAGATGTCTAGCGATACATCAAAGTTCTCGATTCTCATATTTGATGAAAAGATGGATTTTATGTTCTGGAAAATGACGATTGAAGATGTGTTAGTTCAATAAGGTATTGATGAAGCTGTACTAGAGACACGACCGGAAATTATACAAGAGGATATGTGGAAAACAATGTAAAAGAAGGCTTCAAGTACAATTAGATTGGCACTTGCTCCCGAGATAAGATATAGTGTTTTGAAGGAGAACACACCGAAGGGTATATGTGATAAGCTAGCGAGTATTTATGCATCCAAGTCATTGACAAATCGACTATATATGAAGATTGTAACATCCCGCCTTTTTCCATTTACTTTTACGCTATACTAATTTAAACTTCGTTATATGTTTATAACATCTCCCGTTGATACGCATTTTAAATTATCTCGTTTAGGTAATTCACGCACCCGAACGAAAGTTGAGGGACTAAACTTGACAAGGGATCAAACCCTTGACTAGGTCAAAGGGTCAAACCCCTTTCACCCATTCATTATCATCTCCATCTCTCTCTCTTTCTCTCTAGCAAGAACACACACCCAATTTCCAAATTCATTCAATCATCATCTAAATTCAATCTAGGAGGCTTACAACAAAATAAATTACATATTCGTGATCCTCTCTTCATCCTCTTCATTTTGGTACCAACTTCATCTCGTTTGGGTAACATTTCTAAAACTCTAGATTTCTCTAAATTCGTGTTTGTGACTTGAAATGGTGTTAGTTAGTGTCTATGGTGTAGTGACCCGAACTTTTCCATGTTTATATATATTAATTGAGATTTATATTTACATGATTAAATGTTTCCAACATGTTAAGCAATCAAACTTGTTAAGACTTGATTAATTGAAATATGTTTCATATAGACAATTGACCACCCAAGTTGGCCGGCGATTCACGAACGTTAAAACTTGTAAAAACGACATGACGATATATATATGGATATACATATGGTTAACATGAGATTATGATAAGTAAGTATCTCCATAAGTATATTAACAATGAGTTATATACATAAAAACAAGACTACTAACTTAAGGATTTCGAAACGAGACATATATGTAACGATTATCGTTGTAACGACAGTTAAATGTATATATATCATATTATGATATATTAATATATCATAATATCATGATAATATAATAATTTAACATCTCATTAGATATAATAAACAATGGGTTAACAACATTAATTGAGATCGTTAACTTAAAGGTTTCAAAACAACACTTACATGTAACGACTAACGATGACTTAACGACTCAGTTAAAATGTATATACATGTAGTGTATTTAGATGTATTAAAATACTTTTGGAAGACTTCAAAACATATATCAAAACACTCATACTTAACGAAAATGGTTACAGTTACTTTCCCATTCTTTTCTTTCATCAAGAATTCTAGTCGTATTTTTACCCGTATTATACACAGCTTCAAAACGTACTTACTATGGGTATATACCAATAGGAACTAGCATGGGATTCCACTCTTGATTATGTCATGTATGACTAATCAATTTTAACTTCTACCATGAGCTAGTCAACTAACTAGAACTCCTTTTAACCCCACTCACCACTCACCAATTACCACTCATCATTCACTCCATTTCACTTCCAATTCTCTTTCTAATTCTCTCTCAACACACCCACACTATTATGAACGTATTTTTCCAGTAGTTAATCATCATCTTCATCAAAAATCACTTCAAGAATCAAGCTATAATCATCATAGGAAGAACACTTCAAGAACACTTCAAAAATCCCTTCAAGTTTACTAATTTACTTCCAAGCTTTCTAATCCATTCCAAGTAATCATCTAAGATCAAGAAACCTTTGTTATATACAGTAGGTTATATTTCTTATTCAAGGTAATATTCATATTCAAACTTTGATTCAATTTCTATAACTATAAACTATCTTAATTCGAGTAAAAATCTTACTTGAACTTGTTTTTGTGTCATGATCCTACTTCAAGAACTTTCAAGCCATCCAAGATCCTTTGAAGCTAGATCATTTATTGTCACTTCCAGTAGGTTTACCTACTAAAATTGAGGTAGTAATGATGTTCATAACATCATTCGATTCATATATATAAAACTATCTTATTCGAAGGTTTAAACTCGTAATCACTAGAACATAGTTTAGTTAATTCTAAACTTGTTCGCAAACAAAAGTTAATCCTTCTAACTTGACTTTTAAAATCAACTAAACACATGTTCTATATCTATATGATATGCTAACTTAATGATTTAAAACCTGGAAACACGAAAAACGCCGTAAAACCGGATTTACGCCGTCGTAGTAACACCGCGGGCTGTTTTGGGTTAGTTAATTAAAAACTATGATAAAATTTGATTTAAAAGTTGTTATTCTGAGAAAATGATTTTTATTATGAATATGAAACTATATCCAAAAATTATGGTTAAACTCAAAGTGGAAGTATGTTTTCTAAAATGGTCATCTAGACGTCGTTCTTTCGACTGAAATGACTACCTTTACAAAAATGACTTGTAACTTATTTTTCCGACTATAAACCAATACTTTTTCTGTTTAGATTCATAAAATAGAGTTCAATATGAAACCATAGCAATTTGATTCACTCAAAACGGATTTAAAATGAAGAAGTTATGGGTAAAACAAGATTGGATAATTTTTCTCATTTTAGCTACGTGAAAATTGGTAACAAATCTATTCCAACCATAACTTAATCAACTTGTATTGTATATTATGTAATCTTGAGATACCATAGACACGTATACAATGTTTCGACCTATCATGTCAACACATCTATATATATTTCGGAACAACCATAGACACTCTATATGTGAATGTTGGAGTTAGCTATACAGGGTTGAGGTTGATTCCAAAATATATATAGTTTGAGTTGTGATCAATACTGAGATATGTATACACTGGGTCGTGGATTGATTCAAGATAATATTTATCGATTTATTTCTGTACATCTAACTGTGGACAACTAGTTGTAGGTTACTAACGAGGACAGCTGACTTAATAAACTTAAAACATCAAAATATATTAAAAGTGTTGTAAATATATTTTGAACATACTTTGATATATATGTATATATTGTTATAGGTTCGTGAATCAACCAGTGGCCAAGTCTTACTTCCCGACGAAGTAAAAATCTGTGAAAGTGAGTTATAGTCCCACTTTTAAAATCTAATATTTTTGGGATGAGAATACATGCAGGTTTTATAAATGATTTACAAAATAGACACAAGTACGTGAAACTACATTCTATGGTTGAATTATCGAAATCGAATATGCCCCTTTTTATTAAGTCTGGTAATCTAAGAATTAGGGAACAGACACCCTAATTGACGCGAATCCTAAAGATAGATCTATTGGGCCTAACAAACCCCATCCAAAGTACCGGATGCTTTAGTACTTCGAAATTTATATCATATCCGAAGGGTGTCCCGGAATGATGGGGATATTCTTATATATGCATCTTGTTAATGTCGGTTACCAGGTGTTCACCATATGAATGATTTTTATCTCTATGTATGGGATGTGTATTGAAATATGAAATCTTGTGGTCTATTATTATGATTTGATATATATAGGTTAAACCTATAACTCACCAACATTTTTGTTGACGTTTTAAGCATGTTTATTCTCAGGTGATTATTAAGAGCTTCCGCTGTCGCATACTTAAATAAGGACGAGATTTGGAGTCCATGCTTGTATGATATTGTGTAAAAACTGCATTCAAGAAACTTATTTTGTTGTAACATATTTGTATTGTAAACCATTATGTAATGGTCGTGTGTAAATAGGATATTTTAGATTATCATTATTTGATAATCTACGTAAAGCGTTTTAAACCTTTATTGATGAAATAAAGATTATGGTTTGTTTTAAAATGAATGCAGTCTTTGAAAAACGTCTCATATAGAGGTCAAAACCTCGCAACGAAATCAATTAATATGGAACGTTTTTAATCAATAAGAACGGGACATTTCAGTTGGTATCAGAGCGTTGGTCTTAGAGAACCAGAAAATTTGTATTAGTGTGTCTTATCGAGTTTGTTAGGATGCATTAGTGAGTCTGGACTTCGACCGCGTTTTCTTTAAAAATGATTGCTTAACATTTTTGTTGGAAACTATATATTTTTAACATATGAATATTATGTGATATATTAATCTCTTAACGTGTTTGATATTATGTGATAGATGTCTACCTCTAGAACAAGTCCCATTGACTCACCTAATAATAATGAAGAGTCAAATGTAAATTGGAATGATTCGTGGACTGATTCACAAGTTCCCGAAGAGGAACCGGAAGAAGAGTCGGAACCGGAAGAAGAATCAGAACCGGAAGAAGAATCGGAACCGGAAGAAGAAATAGAACCGGTGGGGGAAATAATAAAACGGTTAAGTAAAAGAGAATCCTCAACCAACCGACCAAGGTTAATTATGGTCAATGGTGTTTCCACCAAGGAAGCAAAATATTGGGAGGATTACCAATTCTCCGATGAATCGGATTCTGACGAGAATTCCGATGATGTTATAGAAATTACCCCAACTGAATTTAAAAATGCAAAAGAAAATAATAAGGGAAAGGGCATAAAAATAGAGAAATCTAATTCCAACCCCGATGAACTTTATATGTATCGTCAACCCCCGAAGTCCTTAAGTTGTAACAATGACCCGGGAACCTCTAAACCACCAGGTTTTTCTAAACCAATGTGGACAACGACGGCTCGTATTAGGGGAACATCATATATCCCTAGAAACTTGGCAAAACGAACCAAAACCGAACAAGAAGAAACGAGCGAGTCGGAATAAGATAGTTATATTCATGTGGTGTAATATATGTAATATAGTGTGCTTATGCTTTATGATATATGTAAAAATTGCTTGTATTAATAAGTATTTTTTTTTATGAATCTAACTCTTGTCTATTTTACAGTATAAAAACACAAAATGGATAGACAACCCAATATTTTAAGAGACCTACCCGGAGACGTGATTGATGAAATCTTGTCTAGAGTCGGTCAGAATTCCTCGGCACAACTATTTAAGGCGAGATCAGTTTGTAAGACATTCGAAGAACGTTCCAAGAATGCCTTGGTTTATAAAAGGCTTTCGTTCGGAAGATGGGGGATATCACATTGGGAAATCCATAAGTTACGATGTGTTTACTTTGACGCATATATTGCGGGGAACCCAAATGCTATTTTACGCAACGGGTTAAGAAATTATTTTGACTCAGTATATCCGAATATAGGACTTCGTGATTTAGAAAAAGCGGCTAACATGCAACATAAAGAAGCATGTTATGCTTACGGGTTAGTAATGTTCGCTTCTCACCAAAGTGAGAACAAGAACATCGGGCTACAACTATTAAACAAAACGTTCCCACAAGTAACGGAGTCGGTAATTGGGATAAGAAATGAGGTTTTTAGGTTATTACGAGACTGTTGGTCATTACGTAACCCTCGTCCCTTTGACGACGTTACAACACGCTGTCTTATCAACGACCATAACGGTTATGTTCCACAAGACCAAGGATGGGAAGTAGTCCTAGTAAACCAGAATGCATGACTTGTTTCTGGACATATGAATTACGTGTCTTTATTGCCTTTGCTGAACGACTTGTGTACTAGCTAGAATTATCTTCACAACTATCTTGTATCAAAGTTATCGTGTGCTATATTTCATGCTTTATGTAAAATAAGCGGTATTGTAAGTTTGTAAAATATTGTATAAAAGTTTGAACGTGAAATATTATTACAATCAGTTTTTCATATAGAATTGTAGTAGTTGAATTGTATATTAGCTACTAAGTATGAACTTAACGGGTAGGTACTACCCGAATTTAAAATTATAAAATGCTAATATGAAGAAAAAGCTTTTATAAATGAGTTCATATTATGCTACGAAATACTATTAACTACTCTTAATATTCTGTATGATTAACTTGTTCCATTTGACTATTTTGAAGGAAATGGCACCGACTACTCGACACACCGTGAATATGAATGAAGAGGAATTCCGTACTTTTCTAGCTTCAAACATAGCCGCGGTACAGGCTGCGCTACATACCAACAATAACCTTGGATCTGGCAGTACAGGAAATCGTGTAGGATGCACCTACAAAGAATTCACTGCCTGCAAACCTTTGGAATTTGATGGAACCGAAGGACCGATCGGATTGAAACGGTGGACCGAGAAGGTCGAATCGGTGTTTGCCATAAGTAAGTGTACTGAAGAGGACAAAGTGAAGTACGCTACGCATACCTTCACAGGTTCTGCGTTAACATGGTGGAATACCTATCTAGAGCAAGTAAGACAAGATGATGCGTACGCACTACCGTGGTCAGCATTCAAGCACTTGATGAACGAGAAGTACCGTCCCAGAACCGAGGTCAATAAGCTCGAGACAGAACTTAGAGGGTTACGAACCCAAGGATTTGATATTACCACGTATGAAAGACGATTCACAGAATTGTGCCTATTGTGTCCGGGAGCATTCGAAGATGAGGAAGAGAAGATCGACGCGTTTGTGAAAGGATTACCGGAAAGAATCCAAGAAGATATAAGTTCACACGAGCCCGCCTCCATACAACAGGCATGTAGAATGGCTCACAAACTAGTGAACCAGATTGAAGAAAGAATTAAAGAACAGACTGCTGAAGAGGCCAATGTGAAGCAAGTCAAAAGAAAGTGGGAGGAAAACGGTGATAAGAATCACCAATACAACAACAACAGCAATTACAATAATAATCGCAACAATTATCCCAACAATCGCAACTACAACAAACGGCCCAACAACAACAACAACAACAACAACAACAGCAACTACAACAATCATCCCAACAACAATAATAACCACAACAACAACAACAATCAGAAGCAGCTATGCCAAAGGTGTGAAAAGTATCACTCGGGGTTCTGCACCAAATTTTGCAACAAGTGTAAAAGAAATGGTCATAGCGCGGCGAAGTGTGAGGTCTACGGACCAGGGGTTAATAGAACGAAAGGAACAAATGGTGTCGGAACGAGTAATGGCGGAGCAAGTAGTGTCGGAGCAAGTTATGCCAATGTAGTTTGTTATAAATGTGGAAAACCGGGCCACATTATTAGAAATTGCCCGAACCAGGAGAACACGAATGGACAAGGCCGCGGAAGAGTTTTCAATATTAATGCGGCAGAGGCACAGGAAGACCCGGAGCTTGTTACGGGTACGTTTCTTATTGACAATAAATCTGCTTACGTTTTATTTGATTCGGGTGCGGATAGAAGCTATATAAGTAGAGATTTTTGTGCTAAATTAAGTTGTCCATTGACGCCTTTGGATAGTAAATTTTTACTCGAATTAGCAAATGGTAAATTAATTTCAGCAGATAATATATGTCGGAATCGAGAAATTAAACTGGTTAGCGAAACATTTAAGATTGATTTGATACCAGTAGAGTTAGGGAGTTTTGATGTGATAATTGGTATGGACTGGTTGAAAGAAGTGAAAGCAGAGATCGTTTGTTACAAAAATGCAATTCGCATTATAAGAGAAAAAGGAAAACCCTTAATGGTGTACGGAGAAAAGGGCAACACAAAGCTACATCTTATTAGTAATTTGAAGGCACAAAAACTAATAAGAAAAGGTTGCTATGCTGTTCTAGCACACGTCGAGAAAGTACAAACTGAAGAAAAGAGCATCAATGATGTTCCCATTGTAAAAGAATTTCCCGATGTATTTCCGAAAGAATTACCGGGATTACCCCCACATCGATCCGTTGAATTTCAAATAGATCTTGTACCAGGAGCTGCACCAATAGCTCGTGCTCCTTACAGACTCGCACCCAGCGAGATGAAAGAACTGCAAAGCCAATTACAAGAACTTTTAGAGCGTGGTTTCATTCGACCAAGCACATCACCGTGGGGAGCTCCTGTTTTGTTTGTCAAGAAGAAAGATGGTACATTCAGGTTGTGTATCGACTACCGAGAGTTGAACAAACTTACCATCAAGAACCGCTACCCACTACCGAGAATCGACGATTTATTTGATCAACTACAAGGCTCGTCTGTTTATTCAAAGATTGACTTACGTTCCGGGTATCATCAAATGCGGGTGAAAGAAGATGATATTCCAAAGACTGCTTTCAGAACACGTTACGGTCATTACGAGTTTATGGTCATGCCGTTTGGTTTAACTAATGCACCAGCTGTGTTCATGGACCTTATGAACCGAGTGTGTGGACCATACCTTGACAAGTTTGTCATTGTTTTCATTGATGACATACTTATTTACTCAAAGAATGACCAAGAACACGGTGAACATTTGAGAAAGGTGTTAGAAGTATTGAGGAAGGAAGAATTGTACGCTAAGTTTTCAAAGTGTGCATTTTGGTTGGAAGAAGTTCAATTCCTCGGTCACATAGTGAACAAAGAAGGTATTAAGGTGGATCCGGCAAAGATAGAAACTGTTGAAAAGTGGGAAACCCCGAAAACTCCGAAACACATACGCCAGTTTTTAGGACTAGCTGGTTACTACAGAAGGTTCATCCAAGACTTTTCCAGAATAGCAAAACCCTTGACTGCATTAACGCATAAAGGGAAGAAATTTGAATGGAATGATGAACAAGAGAAAGCGTTTCAGTTATTGAAGAAAAAGCTAACTACAGCACCTATATTGTCATTGCCTGAAGGTAATGATGATTTTGTGATTTATTGTGACGCATCAAAGCAAGGTCTCGGTTGTGTATTAATGCAACGAACGAAGGTGATTGCTTATGCGTCTAGACAATTGAAGATTCATGAACAAAATTATACGACGCATGATTTGGAATTAGGCGCAGTTGTTTTTGCATTAAAGACTTGGAGGCACTACTTATATGGGGTCAAAAGTATTATATATACCGACCACAAAAGTCTTCAACACATATTTAATCAGAAACAACTAAATATGAGGCAGCGTAGGTGGATTGAATTATTGAATGATTACAACTTTGAGATTCGTTACCACCCGGGGAAGGCAAATGTGGTAGCCGATGCCTTGAGCAGGAAGGACAGAGAACCCATTCGAGTAAAATCTATGAATATAATGATTCATAATAACCTTACTACTCAAATAAAGGAGGCGCAACAAGGAGTTTTAAAAGAGGGAAATTTAAAGGATGAAATACCCAAAGGATCGGAGAAGCATCTTAACATTCAGGAAGACGGAACCCGGTATAGGGCTGAAAGGATTTGGGTACCAAAATTTGGAGATATGAGAGAAATGGTACTTAGAGAAGCTCATAAAACCAGATACTCAATACATCCTGGAACGGGGAAGATGTACTGTGACGACTCCGTCAAAACACTTAACGGCTCCGTCACTTGGTCCCACAGCTTGATCGAAACTCTATATGAATTTAATAAAACAACCTTGCATTCTTTATTTAAAAATGATTTCCTATAAAGGAAATCTACTAAAATGTATAAGTTTAGAAAAACTATACAATAATACTTTAACCAAAAGTTGACCAAAACAAAGTCAACAAACAACCACTTTTTAATGTAACAAAATAGAATGCAAGTTAATGTTTAACAAAAGCTGCCATCATAAATATGCAGACTCTCTAAGCACAGCGGAAGCAATCAATCATGAACCTGAGAATAAAACATGCGAGTAACTGTCAACAAAAATGTTGAGTGAATTATAGGTTTAATATTGCAAACAATATTTAATTTAAACAATAAAAATTTATGTTTGAAAACATAAAAACTCCTTTTTGAACCACCAAATTATATGCTAGAAAACATATAATAAAACATTATTCCATCTTCCGTGAGCCACCTGGTAACCACTTAACCATTTATTTACCCTTGCCAAACACAATAAATAATATACACCGAACAAGTGTATCTACAACAAAATACGAAGTACTAAACATTCCGATTATAAATTGCTAGCGCGACTAGCTCGAAATGGGGTTGTCAAACCCGATAGATCTATCCATAGGATTCGCGTTCACCAGTAGAAACCAGTGATTACAGTTACCAGACTAGGGAATATTTTTGTTCAACTCACAATGAATAATTTAAACCAACTTCCACTTGTGTCCAAAATATAAAATAAATTGCATGTATTCTCATCCCAAAAGATTTAAGATAGAAAAATGGGACTATAACTCACCTTATTAGCAAACGAAGTAACCACACAATTATGCGAACAGCAAATGAAGTAAAGTGATCATGAATGATCACAACGCCGACCTATAAATAAAGCAGGTCGATATAAATAACTAACTTAGGTCAAGTCTTAGTATGATAGCTATTGTACATGTTGCAAGTAGACATAGAACAATACTCAACATGCATCGGTTTGATCGGAACAGCGTACGGACACACACTTTCTATTTTTAGAAAGTTTCTATTTTTAGCAGGTTTCCATTTTTGGAAAGTTTTCTATTTTAGGAAAGTTTCTATTTTAGGAAAGTTTCTATTTTAGGAAAGTTTCTATTTTTGGAAAGTTTCTATTTTTGGAAAGTTTCTATTTTTGGAAAGTTTCCAAATTTAGAAAGTTCTATTTTTAGAAAGTTTTGAAGTTAGGAAAGTTTCCTTATTTAGAAAGTCAACAGAAGTCAACTGAAAGTCAAAGTCAACCGAAAGTCAACTCAAAAGTCAACCTTGGTCAAACATAGTCAACATTAATTTTAAAAGTGTAAATTATAATAATAACATAGGTTATAATGTTATTTAAAGTCAAAAGTGTATAATAATGTCTTAACATAAGTTTAATTAAATAAAATGAATTATTAAAGTTAATATAAGTTGAAATGTTATAATTAGCATAACATAAATATTTAATTAATTAATTAAATATTAATCATAATATAAATATTATTAATTTATAATAAATTTTAAATCATATCATAAGTATTATTAATTAATAATGAATTATTAATCATATCATAAGTTTCTAATTAAAATTATTAAATCATAAGTATTTAATAATTAAGTCATAATTAAATAATAATTAAGTCTTATAATAATTAAATAATTATTTAATCTTTATTATAAGTCTTATAATAATTTCTCATAATTAAATTTAATACTTATCATAAGTATTTTCCTTTAATAATAAAAGTATTACTAATCATAAGTTTAATTAAAATGTTAATTAAATTATAATTAATAATTAAATGATATAATAAATATTTATATCATAAGTTTTAAATAATAATAATTACTTCTTTTATCTTAAGTAATTAATTAATAATGAATTCCATAAATTTTATCATAAGTTTAATCATTAACCATAAGTTTTAAGTTTAAAAGTTCGCCGGGTCGTATCTTGAGCCCCGGGTGTCGGTTTCGGGCAAGCCACATATGTAACTTCACCTACTCAAACCACCCGACACATTTATGAACTCAAGAACACTCCAAGAACAGTCCCTAAGTCGTGCATATCAGCCATGACTTCAATTGGGAAATCAATTTACTCAAAACAGTAATTCGGGCAAAACGGGTGAACCGTGGCTCGGATTTAGGTGACCCGAACATGAATATTCGTCTCACCATCAGTCCTAACCAAATGAGGCACCCTAAAGACACCAAGGATGGTCACAAAGTCGGACCCAACCTTGTTCATGCCAAGAACACCTTTCAATCTTTAACAAAAACCAAATTAAGCGTATCTAGGGCTCCGGGAATCGAAACGACATGAATCCGGAGTCTAAAATTAATGTCTTGATGAGAGGAACTCATTTATGTACTTTATTTTAACATTCATATCAGTTACAAAGTCAGAATATACGTTTTATGCTGCTGTCCAAACTTTACAAACCGAAAACATGAACAAACGAGTAATTCTACGCATTCAAACAACAATACAATAACTTATACACATCATACTAATCATATAACATCAAAATACAGAAATATAAATAAATATGAAAAGATCTAGGGTTAGGGTTTATACCCTAATCAAGAATCAAAGTATATGATCGCGTAGAGAACGAAACAAGGAACGCGTTGGTGTTAATTGATTTATGATCCAAGCTTGCTTTTTGATGAAGATGGTGGTTTATGGTGGTGATGGTGGCGGCACAAAGAGGGAGGGAGAAGAGAGAAGTTGGGAGAAAATTGCAAGTATTAGGTTTTAGGGAAAAATAAGATTTTACAAAATAATAAAATAAATCTAAATATGGAAAACAAGGAAAGGCTCCCCCCTTCCCCATGGGGTTCGGCCGAAAATTGCATGGGGGTGGGCCCCATGGGTCCATCTCACTCAATTGCTAAATTACTTGTGGCCCGAAAACCCGAACGAAGCCCGAAACGCGAAAACGCACTTAAGCGATTAAAAATCCGGAAAGATAACGAACGCGCGACGAAAAATAAATATAAATACACCTACTAATAATATGACCTTAAAATATCATATTTAAGATATTTAGGATTTAAAAATCCCGAAAGCTCGACCGTTGGTTTAAAAACCGAAAAGATTCGCCGGATGGAAATCCGCGGAACGTAGAAACGTATAATTTAAAATATGAATACATATATCCACATAACACATAATAATTATTATATATATATTATTACAAAAATAATAATATAGGTCATAGAAATGACGTGGCACGAATAACAATTAACGGTCGTTAAATAGTTAACGGTAAAAGATAACGGAAAAAGTAGGGTCGTTACAGTACCTTCCCGTTACGGAAATTTCGTCCCGAAATTTAAGCAGGTGCAGGGGTTGACTCAGCATTTGGGAACAAATGCGGGTACTTCTTCTTCATCTGATCTTCACGCTCCCAAGTGAACTCGGGACCGCATCCGGTGTTCCCTCTAACTCGAACAATAGGAATTTTACTCTGCTTAAGAGTCTTTACCTCTCGGTCCATAATTTCAACAGGTTCTTCAATAAAATAAAGTTGCTTATCAACATGAAGTTCATCAAAAAGAATAGTTTCATTGGGCTCGGCCAAACACTTCTTTAAATTCGATACATGAAAAACGTCACGAATAGCACTGAGTTCTTGTGGCAATTTCAAACGATAAGCCACTGGTCCAACTCTCTCAATAATCCCAAAAGGTCCAATAAATCGAGGATTCAACTTTCCCCTTTTACCAAAACGTACCACACCCTTCCAAGGTGAAGCTTTCAACATAACACGATCACCGACCTGAAAGTCGATATCGTTCCTTCTCTTATCAGCATAACTCTTTTGCCTACTCCTGGCAGTTCTCAATCTTTCCTTAATCTGTGCAATCTTCTCGGTAGTCTCGTGAATGATCTCTGGTCATGTGAGTTGAGCATCCCCAACCTCATTCCAACAGACAGGAGACCTACACTTTCTACCATACAGAGCTTCAAATGGTGCGGCTTTAATACTTGCATGATAACTGCTGTTATAAGAAACTCATCCAGCGGCAAATATTTATCCCACCCATTTCCAAAATCAATAACACACGCTCTTAACACGTTTTCTACGTTTGAATGGTCCTTTCACTCTGACCATCCGTCTGTGGATGATAAGCGGTGCTCATATCCAATTTAGTTCCTAGAGCACCTTGTTAGGACTGCCTCAGTCCAACATAATCGATACGGGAACACCATGTCTCGAAATAATCTCCTTCAAATACAAACGAGTAAACTTCTTCATTGAATATGTTTCCTTAATTGGCAAGAAAAGAGTTGTCTTAGCGAGTCGGTAACAATCACCCAATTGGTATCATAACCACCCACAACTCCCGGTAACTTCGTAATAAAGTCCATCTTAATACCTTCCCACTTCCACTCGGGAATTTCAGGTTGCACCAGAAGTCCAGACGGTTTTTGATGTTCAGCTTTAACCTTAGCGCAGGTCAAACACTTAGCCACATACGTAGCCACATCAGCTTTCAAATTAGGCCACCAATACAGCTCCTTAAGATCATGATACATCTTTCCTGAACCAGGATGAATAGAGTACCTAGACTTATGAGCCTCATCTAAAACAAGTTTTCGTAGATCACCAAACTTCGGAACCCAAAGGCATCCCGCAAAATACCGAGTACCATAGGTTTGTACCTCTAACTGTTTACTCAAGCCTCGGACCTTCCCGTTACAAAGTTTTCCTCCTTCAAGGCTTCTTATTGTGCCTCAAGGATCTACCTAGCGAGGTTTGTTTGAATTGTCATATTCAAGGCCCTAAACCTGCGAGGTTCAGCCCTTTCTTTACGACTTAATGCATCAGCCACATCATTGGCCTTTCCCGGATGATATAAAAGTTCGCAATCATAATCATTTAACGTCTCAACCCATCTTCGTTGCCTCATATTTAACTGTTTCTGATCAAGAATATGTTGAAGACTTTTGTGATCAGTGTACAATGTACCTTTGACCCCATATAGATAATGTCTGCAAATCTTAAGCGCAAACACAACAGCTCTCAACTCTAAATCATGGGTTACGTAATTCTGCTCGTGAATCTTCAACTGACGTGACGCGTACGCAATAACTTTCTTTCGTTGCATCAAAACACAACCAAAGTCTTGACACGAAGCATCTCAATAGATAACAAAATCATCATTACCCTCAGGTAGTGATAATATCGGTGCAGAAGTTAACTTCTTCTTCAGAGTTTGGAAAGCAGACTCTTGTTCACTCTTCCACTCGTACTTCTTCCCCTTATGCGTTAAAGCAGTCAGAGGTTTCGCTACTCGTGAAAAATCTTGAATGAACCTTCTATAATAGCCTGCTAATCCTATAAACTGGCGAATCTGAGTAGGAGTTTTCGGAACTTCCCACTTTTCAATCGCCTCAATCTTAGCAGAATCAACTTGTATTCCCTATTTACTAACAATATGTCCGAGGAAATTGAATTTCTCTTAACCAGAAAGCACAATTAGAGAACTTAGCGTACAACTCTTCTTTCCTCAACAGATCAAGCACTAACTTCAAATGTTCTTCGCCCTTCATCACTCTTAGAATAAATAAGGATGTGGTCGATGAAAACAGTAACGAATTTGTCCAGATAGGGTCTACACACACGGTTCATGAGGTCCATGAACACAACAGGTGCATTTGTCAATCTGAACGGCATAACAAGAAATTCAAAGTGACTATAACGGGTACAGAAAGCGGTTTTCAGAATATCAGTTTCTTTAGCGCGTAATTGATGATAACCGGAACGAAGATCAATCTTATAATAAACGGACGAACCTTGAAGTTGATCGAACAGATCATCAATTCTCGGAAGAGGGTAACGGTTTTTAACAGTAAGCTCGTTCAATTCACGATAATCAATACACAAACGAAATGAACCATCTTTCTTCTCAACGAACAAAATGGGAGCTCCCCAAGGGGACGAACTGGGACGGATGAAATAAAGTTGCAATAATGAAGGAAGAAATAAATATGGAGTAGTCACATCGGTGGCATAGATATTTAAGGCAATTCTCTCCAAGGAGTTAACGAGGATCATGGACTCCAAAGTAAATTTTCATTATATTTCCGAAAGGAAGACGTATGAAAGGTGTGATAATTCAACGAGAGTGAACTTCCTTGTACAATGAGCGAGGAAGTCTAGGATTCATCCATATTCTTAAATTTATGTGCGGATGAAAAGAACGCGAATCATGGGTTATAAAGAATGGCCGACTCCAGGTGAGATGAATCTCCAAAAATAATTTCGTGCACCCTAAAGTATCGAATCCTAGGATTGATGTTTACGAGGGTGTTGCGGTTGACAGCGAAAATTGAGAGTAGAAACTCCTCAAACGGTCTAGAGTAATATATATCCATGATACCCATTATAACAACAGTTGGGGTAGAAACCCACCTAGTGCCTTTTCTACAATAAGGTGACCGTCGAGTGTACCCCAGAAACTTGATTTATCGGTCTGCGTTTCGGCCATGTCCAACCATAAGAGGGAAAATTCTATGAGCGCAAAGACTTTCCAACAAATTTTATAAAACCGGCATCCAAACTGGTGTAAGAATTTCTATCAATGGACTTAATGGTAAATTTTCATCCTTAAACGGAGGATGAGAATAAATGTGATCCAAACACTCTGTAGAGTAATGCGAAAATTCTTATGTAATCAATCAAAGAAGTTTTGAAAAAGCTTTAAACGTCTAATGTAACCCCATAAATGGAACGAAGCTCTTAGTAAATTTAGAAGTATGTACAACGTGTACCATTTTACGTAAATCAATTTGAGTTAACTAAACAACTCAACAAGAGTGGTTTTTAAAATAATTTTGAAGGTATAATTTAGTGTATAATAGCCAAAATAGGTAAGGGTAAATTAGTCCATTTGAATTCATACGTACATATATGATTTTATAAATAGTATACATGACAAAATATTTCATTACTTCTATTCGCCCATAAATCTCGTGAGAACCGCCCAATTGCACAAATGTGTAAAAATTTTAATGAAAAGCAGGGTATCCGCATCACAGAGGTTACGAGTTGAAGTAAGATCGTTAAAGCTCGGGTGATGGACTTGAATCGTCTTGCGACATCTCTTCAATAAATGCTACGAGGTCATGAAAACCAATGAGTTAAATAATGTCTTGACTTTTATCAGAACACAAGTCCTTGGGTCAAAACTATTCACGTGCGAAGCTGTCACTAACAAGCGAGTTATAAATGATAAAACATGGGGTAGGTAGTTCGGTTAAGATGAGTCTCTCGCATATCAACAAATAAGATAATGAGTATCTTCCTTACTCATGTAATAACGTTAGAATTTCCGAATGAGTGGTGTACAAATTTTCTTTGACTCGCTTTCTATTCCTCATGTCACAATATTGGGACTTTTTATGAATTAAAGTAGTATAATCACGTTGGCCTGACGCCATTATATTTCACTAACTCATAGTTCCATTCCAATATCACTACATAAGGTCAGGACACGTGGTCAACCTTGAATTTCAACACAATTTCCCTAAAACAATTTCTTAACAATGTGCTAAAGATAGCACAAGAGAAAAAGACATCGAAAGTAATGAATAGGAGTAACGATGACATAAAAATGTCTTCAAAGTACCAAGAATCTCTAAAAGTAAGAATGACGTTTTCCGTTTCAACAACCAAAGTACATAGGCACAACGGCACAAATGCACGTAATATAACAAAAATGTTATATACCTAAACATAATAGCTGACATTGAAATGCCGAGCATTTAGAAGTCAAGAATGACATCTCGCGTAATATAACTCAAACGTTATATACATAACCATAATAGATGACATAGAAATGCCGAGAATTCCAGAAGTCAAGAATGACACCCCCTCGGTTTCACTAACCGAGGTGTTTCTTTAAAAGATGAACTCGCATGAGTCGGAGAATACGTTTAAATCGGAATGGGAGTTCCTCCCGGATTCAGAACATAATAGAAATGTATGTATGACAACAATATACATACCAATACGATACAAATAATCACATATAGTAATATATAATAGGCCGGGCTGTAGACTAGACTCACTAATGCACCCTATTGACTCGGGTAACGACATCAATGCAGCCTAATTCCCTACAACCAGAGCTCTGATACCAACTGTGACGACTCCGTCAAAACACTTAACGGCTCCGTCACTTGGTCCCACAGCTTGATCGAAACTCTATATGAATTTAATAAAACAACCTTGCATTCTTTATTTAAAAATGATTTCCTATAAAGGAAATCTACTAAAATGTATAAGTTTAGAAAAACTATACAATAATACTTTAACCAAAAGTTGACCAAAACAAAGTCAACAAACAACCACTTTTTAATGTAACAAAATAGAATGCAAGTTAATGTTTAACAAAAGCTGCCATCATAAATATGCAGACTCTCTAAGCACAGCGGAAGCAATCAATCATGAACCTGAGAATAAAACATGCGAGTAACTGTCAACAAAAATGTTGAGTGAATTATAGGTTTAATATTGCAAACAATATTTAATTTAAACAATAAAAATTTATGTTTGAAAACATAAAAACTCCTTTTTGAACCACCAAATTATATGCTAGAAAACATATAATAAAACATTATTCCATCTTCCGTGAGCCACCTGGTAACCACTTAACCATTTATTTACCCTTGCCAAACACAATAAATAATATACACCGAACAAGTGTATCTACAACAAAATACGAAGTACTAAACATTCCGATTATAAATTGCTAGCGCGACTAGCTCGAAATGGGGTTGTCAAACCCGATAGATCTATCCATAGGATTCGCGTTCACCAGTAGAAACCAGTGATTACAGTTACCAGACTAGGGAATATTTTTGTTCAACTCACAATGAATAATTTAAACCAACTTCCACTTGTGTCCAAAATATAAAATAAATTGCATGTATTCTCATCCCAAAAGATTTAAGATAGAAAAATGGGACTATAACTCACCTTATTAGCAAACGAAGTAACCACACAATTATGCGAACAGCAAATGAAGTAAAGTGATCATGAATGATCACAACGCCGACCTATAAATAAAGCAGGTCGATATAAATAACTAACTTAGGTCAAGTCTTAGTATGATAGCTATTGTACATGTTGCAAGTAGACATAGAACAATACTCAACATGCATCGGTTTGATCGGAACAGCGTACGGACACACACTTTCTATTTTTAGAAAGTTTCTATTTTTAGCAGGTTTCCATTTTTGGAAAGTTTTCTATTTTAGGAAAGTTTCTATTTTAGGAAAGTTTCTATTTTAGGAAAGTTTCTATTTTTGGAAAGTTTCTATTTTTGGAAAGTTTCTATTTTTGGAAAGTTTCCAAATTTAGAAAGTTCTATTTTTAGAAAGTTTTGAAGTTAGGAAAGTTTCCTTATTTAGAAAGTCAACAGAAGTCAACTGAAAGTCAAAGTCAACCGAAAGTCAACTCAAAAGTCAACCTTGGTCAAACATAGTCAACATTAATTTTAAAAGTGTAAATTATAATAATAACATAGGTTATAATGTTATTTAAAGTCAAAAGTGTATAATAATGTCTTAACATAAGTTTAATTAAATAAAATGAATTATTAAAGTTAATATAAGTTGAAATGTTATAATTAGCATAACATAAATATTTAATTAATTAATTAAATATTAATCATAATATAAATATTATTAATTTATAATAAATTTTAAATCATATCATAAGTATTATTAATTAATAATGAATTATTAATCATATCATAAGTTTCTAATTAAAATTATTAAATCATAAGTATTTAATAATTAAGTCATAATTAAATAATAATTAAGTCTTATAATAATTAAATAATTATTTAATCTTTATTATAAGTCTTATAATAATTTCTCATAATTAAATTTAATACTTATCATAAGTATTTTCCTTTAATAATAAAAGTATTACTAATCATAAGTTTAATTAAAATGTTAATTAAATTATAATTAATAATTAAATGATATAATAAATATTTATATCATAAGTTTTAAATAATAATAATTACTTCTTTTATCTTAAGTAATTAATTAATAATGAATTCCATAAATTTTATCATAAGTTTAATCATTAACCATAAGTTTTAAGTTTAAAAGTTCGCCGGGTCGTATCTTGAGCCCCGGGTGTCGGTTTCGGGCAAGCCACATATGTAACTTCACCTACTCAAACCACCCGACACATTTATGAACTCAAGAACACTCCAAGAACAGTCCCTAAGTCGTGCATATCAGCCATGACTTCAATTGGGAAATCAATTTACTCAAAACAGTAATTCGGGCAAAACGGGTGAACCGTGGCTCGGATTTAGGTGACCCGAACATGAATATTCGTCTCACCATCAGTCCTAACCAAATGAGGCACCCTAAAGACACCAAGGATGGTCACAAAGTCGGACCCAACCTTGTTCATGCCAAGAACACCTTTCAATCTTTAACAAAAACCAAATTAAGCGTATCTAGGGCTCCGGGAATCGAAACGACATGAATCCGGAGTCTAAAATTAATGTCTTGATGAGAGGAACTCATTTATGTACTTTATTTTAACATTCATATCAGTTACAAAGTCAGAATATACGTTTTATGCTGCTGTCCAAACTTTACAAACCGAAAACATGAACAAACGAGTAATTCTACGCATTCAAACAACAATACAATAACTTATACACATCATACTAATCATATAACATCAAAATACAGAAATATAAATAAATATGAAAAGATCTAGGGTTAGGGTTTATACCCTAATCAAGAATCAAAGTATATGATCGCGTAGAGAACGAAACAAGGAACGCGTTGGTGTTAATTGATTTATGATCCAAGCTTGCTTTTTGATGAAGATGGTGGTTTATGGTGGTGATGGTGGCGGCACAAAGAGGGAGGGAGAAGAGAGAAGTTGGGAGAAAATTGCAAGTATTAGGTTTTAGGGAAAAATAAGATTTTACAAAATAATAAAATAAATCTAAATATGGAAAACAAGGAAAGGCTCCCCCCTTCCCCATGGGGTTCGGCCGAAAATTGCATGGGGGTGGGCCCCATGGGTCCATCTCACTCAATTGCTAAATTACTTGTGGCCCGAAAACCCGAACGAAGCCCGAAACGCGAAAACGCACTTACGCGATTAAAAATCCGGAAAGATAACGAACGCGCGACGAAAAATAAATATAAATACACCTACTAATAATATGACCTTAAAATATCATATTTAAGATATTTAGGATTTAAAAATCCCGAAAGCTCGACCGTTGGTTTAAAAACCGAAAAGATTCGCCGGATGGAAATCCGCGGAACGTAGAAACGTATAATTTAAAATATGAATACATATATCCACATAACACATAATAATTATTATATATATATTATTACAAAAATAATAATATAGGTCATAGAAATGACGTGGCACGAATAACAATTAACGGTCGTTAAATAGTTAACGGTAAAAGATAACGGAAAAAGTAGGGTCGTTACATGTACAAGGATCTCAAGAAATATTTTTGGTGGCCGGGTATGAAAGCCGATGTTGCTAAATACGTAGGAGAATGTTTGACGTGTTCTAAGGTCAAAGCTGAGCATCAGAAACCATCAGGTCTACTTCAACAACCCGAAATCCCGGAATGGAAATGGGAAAACATTACCATGGATTTCATCACTAAATTGCCAAGGACTGCAAGTGGTTTTGATACTATTTGGGTAATAGTTGATCGTCTCACCAAATCAGCACACTTCCTGCCAATAAGAGAAGATGACAAGATGGAGAAGTTAGCACGACTGTATTTGAAGGAAGTCGTCTCCAGACATGGAATACCAATCTCTATTATCTCTGATAGGGATGGCAGATTTATTTCAAGATTCTGGCAGACATTACAGCAAGCATTAGGAACTCGTCTAGACATGAGTACTGCCTATCATCCACAAACTGATGGGCAGAGCGAAAGGACGATACAAATGCTTGAAGACATGCTACGAGCATGTGTTATTGATTTCGGAAACAGTTGGGATCGACATCTACCATTAGCAGAATTTTCCTACAACAACAGCTACCATTCAAGCATTGAGATGGCGCCGTTTGAAGCACTTTATGGTAGAAAGTGTAGGTCTCCGATTTGTTGGAGTGAAGTGGGGGATAGACAGATTACGGGTCCGGAGATTATACAAGAAACTACCGAGAAGATCATCCAAATTCAACAACGGTTGAAAACCGCCCAAAGTCGACAAAAGAGCTACGCTGACATTAAAAGAAAAGATATAGAATTTGAAATTGGAGAGATGGTCATGCTTAAAGTTGCACCTTGGAAAGGCGTTGTTCGATTTGGTAAACGAGGGAAATTAAATCCAAGGTATATTGGACCATTCAAGATTATTGATCGTGTCGGACCAGTAGCTTACCGACTTGAATTACCTCAACAACTCGCGGCTGTACATAACACTTTCCACGTCTCGAATTTGAAGAAATGTTTTGCTAAAGAAGATCTCACTATTCCGTTAGATGAAATCCAAATCAACGAAAAACTTCAATTCATCGAAGAACCCGTCGAAATAATGGATCGTGAGGTTAAAAGACTTAAGCAAAACAAGATACCAATTGTTAAGGTTCGATGGAATGCTCGTAGAGGACCCGAGTTCACCTGGGAGCGTGAAGATCAGATGAAGAAGAAATACCCGCATCTATTTCCAGAAGATTCGTCAACACCTTCAACAGCTTAAAATTTCGGGACGAAATTTATTTAACGGGTAGGTACTGTAGTGACCCGAACTTTTCCATGTTTATATATATTAATTGAGATTTATATTTACATGATTAAATGTTTCCAACATGTTAAGCAATCAAACTTGTTAAGACTTGATTAATTGAAATATGTTTCATATAGACAATTGACCACCCAAGTTGGCCGGCGATTCACGAACGTTAAAACTTGTAAAAACGACATGACGATATATATATGGATATACATATGGTTAACATGAGATTATGATAAGTAAGTATCTCCATAAGTATATTAACAATGAGTTATATACATATAAACAAGACTACTAACTTAAGGATTTCGAAACGAGACATATATGTAACGATTATCGTTGTAACGACAGTTAAATGTATATATATCATATTAAGATATATTAATATATCATAATATCATGATAATATAATAATTTAACATCTCATTAGATATAATAAACAATGGGTTAACAACATTAATTGAGATCGTTAACTTAAAGGTTTCAAAACAACACTTACATGTAACGACTAACGATGACTTAACGACTCAGTTAAAATGTATATACATGTAGTGTATTTAGATGTATTAAAATACTTTTGGAAGACTTCAAAACATATATCAAAACACTCATACTTAACGAAAATGGTTACAGTTACTTTCCCATTCTTTTCTTTCATCAAGAATTCTAGTCGTATTTTTACCCGTATTATACACAGCTTCAAAACGTACTTACTATGGGCATATACCAATAGGAACTAGCATGGGATTCCACTTTTGATTATGTCATGTATGACTAATCAATTTTAACTTCTACCATGAGCTAGTCAACTAACTAGAACTCCTTTTAACCCCACTCACCACTCACCAATTACCACTCATCATTCACTCCATTTCACTTCCAATTCTCTTTCTAATTCTCTCTCAACACACCCACACTATTATGAACGTATTTTTCCAGTAGTTAATCATCATCTTCATCAAAAATCACTTCAAGAATCAAGCTATAATCATCATAGGAAGAACACTTCAAGAACACTTCAAAAATCCCTTCAAGTTTACTAATTTACTTCCAAGCTTTCTAATCCATTCCAAGTAATCATCTAAGATCAAGAAACCTTTGTTATATACAGTAGGTTATCTTTCTTATTCAAGTTAATATTCATATTCAAACTTTGATTCAATTTCTATAACTATAAACTATCTTAATTCGAGTAAAAATCTTACTTGAACTTGTTTTTGTGTCATGATCCTACTTCAAGAACTTTCAAGCCATCCAAGATCCTTTGAAGCTAGATCATTTATTGTCACTTCCAGTAGGTTTACCTACTAAAATTGAGGTAGTAATGATGTTCATAACATCATTCGATTCATATATATAAAACTATCTTATTCGAAGGTTTAAACTCGTAATCACTAGAACATAGTTTAGTTAATTCTAAACTTGTTCGCAAACAAAAGTTAATCCTTCTAACTTGACTTTTAAAATCAACTAAACACATGTTCTATATCTATATGATATGCTAACTTAATGATTTAAAACCTGGAAACACGAAAAACGCCGTAAAACCGGATTTACGCCGTCGTAGTAACACCGCGGGCTGTTTTGGGTTAGTTAATTAAAAACTATGATAAAATTTGATTTAAAAGTTGTTATTCTGAGAAAATGATTTTTATTATGAATATGAAACTATATCCAAAAATTATGGTTAAACTCAAAGTGGAAGTATGTTTTCTAAAATGGTCATCTAGCCGTCGTTCTTTCGACTGAAATGACTACCTTTACAAAAACGACTTGTAACTTATTTTTCCGACTATAAACCAATACTTTTTCTGTTTAGATTCATAAAATAGAGTTCAATATGAAACCATAGCAATTTGATTCACTCAAAACGGATTTAAAATGAAGAAGTTATGGGTAAAACAAGATTGGATAATTTTTCTCATTTTAGCTACGTGAAAATTGGTAACAAATCTATTCCAACCATAACTTAATCAACTTGTATTGTATATTATGTAATCTTGAGATACCATAGACACGTATACAATGTTTCGACCTATCATGTCGACACATCTATATATATTTCGGAACAACCATAGACACTCTATATGTGAATGTTGGAGTTAGCTATACAGGGTTGAGGTTGATTCCAAAATATATATAGTTTGAGTTGTGATCAATACTGAGATATGTATACACTGGGTCGTGGATTGATTCAAGATAATATTTATCGATTTATTTCTGTACATCTAACTGTGGACAACTAGTTGTAGGTTACTAACGAGGACAGCTGACTTAATAAACTTAAAACATCAAAATATATTAAAAGTGTTGTAAATATATTTTGAACATACTTTGATATATATGTATATATTGTTATAGGTTCGTGAATCAACCAGTGGCCAAGTCTTACTTCCCGACGAAGTAAAAATCTGTGAAAGTGAGTTATAGTCCCACTTTTAAAATCTAATATTTTTGGGATGAGAATACATGCAGGTTTTATAAATGATTTACAAAATAGACACAAGTACGTGAAACTACATTCTATGGTTGAATTATCGAAATCGAATATGCCCCTTTTTATTAAGTCTGGTAATCTAAGAATTAGGGAACAGACACCCTAATTGACGCGAATCCTAAAGATAGATCTATTGGGCCTAACAAACCCCATCCAAAGTACTGGATGCTTTAGTACTTCGAAATTTATATCATATCCGAAGGGTGTCCCGGAATGATGGGGATATTCTTATATATGCATCTTGTTAATGTCGGTTACCAGGTGTTTACCATATGAATGATTTTTATCTCTATGTATGGGATGTGTATTGAAATATGAAATCTTGTGGTCTATTATTATGATTTGATATATATAGGTTAAACCTATAACTCACCAACATTTTTGTTGACGTTTTAAGCATGTTTATTCTCAGGTGATTATTAAGAGCTTCCGCTGTCGCATACTTAAATAAGGATGAGATTTGGAGTCCATGCTTGTATGATATTGTGTAAAAACTGCATTCAAGAAACTTATTTTGTTGTAACATATTTGTATTGTAAACCATTATGTAATGGTCGTGTGTAAACAGGATATTTTAGATTATCATTATTTGATAATCTACGTAAAGCTTTTTAAACCTTTATTGATGAAATAAAGGTTATGGTTTGTTTTAAAATGAATGCAGTCTTTGAAAAACGTCTCATATAGAGGTCAAAACCTCGCAACGAAATCAATTAATATGGAACGTTTTTAATCAATAAGAACGGGACATTTCATATGGCTCATTGTGATGTCGTGTATGTAATTTGTATGCTCAATCTCGTTGTTTTAGTATAACTAGCATGAACTTGAATTTTGGTGTGTTGTTCTTGAATTTTGGATGATCATATGTTGTTAGATGTTAAAAGTTCATGTTTTAATTGTGTTCCTAGTATCACTAGCTTCAATTTGATGTGTAGGTTGCTTGAGAAAACTCCATAAACTTGATTAGTGATTTTTGGTGGAATTGAGCTAGGGTTTAATGAACTTGAAATGATTATTTGATGCATTGATTGCCATGATTTGTTGTTAGTAAGTTGTTAGTTGTATTGTATGCTCAATTACCTACAAAATGGCATGTCATATGTATGCATTGAATGCCTAAATCATTAAATGTGCATTGGTGAGTTTGAAGCATTAATGTGTGCATTGAATGATCACTTGGTTTGAAAACTCGGTTATTACAAATGAGGTTTTTGATTGATGAATTGTGTTTAGTTGCATTCTACGTCAAAAGAGCTTTCCAACGACATAAGGTGCGAGTCCTAAGTGTTAGCGGTTTGTGTTTTATGCACAAAAAGGTTTGGGATTGGGACTTGAACATTTAGGACTAGCCAGGCACCAGCACCCGGCCTTTGCCGCGGCGCGGCATTTCCTGTCGCGGCGCGACATATAAGGGGGTCAGGTTCTGACCTCCATGTCCAAAATACGAAAAATGTTTGGCATACTACGGACCTCCGATTCACATGAAACTTGTTCTAACATGCTCATATATGATTAAAAACCTCAGAAAAATAGTTCGGGACCCGACCCGAAAGTGTTGACTTTCGTTGACTTTGACCGACCAAAGTTTGACTTTTTGTCAAACTTAACCAAATGATTATGCAACCTTCCTAACTTGTTTCTGTACTTGTATCTTGCATGAAACTTGACAATTTGATTCACATGCTACATAATCGAGTCGTAACGAGCCATAGGACTAATTAAACATCTTTGACCTATCGTGTTTACTGTTATTGATACGACCTATTGGTTTAGGTCAAGACTAGCATTGTTCTTTGCACACGTTTACTTGTTGAAGTACTTTACCACTCGTGCACTCAAGGTGAGATCATAGTCCCACTTTTACTCTTTTTGAACTTACATTTGGGATGAGAAAACATAAACATTTCTTTACTAAGTGAACACAAGTACAGGGAAAACAAACATTCTACATACGAGTTTGAACACAAATCCTCAATTCGATTATCATTAGTTACATCAGATGGTGTAAGCGAGAACTTATGTTATATGGCCATATGGGTTTGACAAACCCTCACTTCGGACGGTTCGCTACCGTCTACGGGTGAAATATATTTTCGGAAAACAGTGTATGTTCTAACACTATTATTACGGGGTTCAACGGACGGAATGTTAAGCTTTGATAATTGAGTGCTCGTGAATATTAACTTTTAGAATGTACTAAGACTTTATCGATGTTGCAAATCTTGTGGTTCAACTTACTTTTACTCACTTACTTATTTAAACCTATGATTTCACCAACGTTTTCGTTGACAGATTCTCTATGTTTTTCTCAGGTCCTTGAACTTAGGTGATACATGCTTCCGCTCATACTTTTTGATACTTGCATTGGATGTCGAGTATACTTGCATACGTGGAGCGTCTTTTTGACTACTTTTAATTGTGTCGCACGTGTTTCATACAAACTTTAAACATTGTTATGTACTTGTTATGGAAACTACTTTTGTAAACTTTGAAACATCCTTATTTATGAAATGAATGCGACATATTTTTCGATCAAACTTTGTTATAAAGACTTACGACCATGTAATGGGACCATACGTAGATGACGCCGTCATTTGACGATTTTTCGGGGTCGCTACAAGTGGTATCAGAGCCTTGGTTGTAGGGATTTAGAGTTCATTGGTGTCGACCCCGAGTCATAGGGTACATTGGTGAGTCTAGACTACAACCGGCATATAGATTTGACATAGGAATTACTTGACAAATTGTGCATTTATACTCTGACTCTTCTACTCATATCTACTCTTATTCTATCTAAATCTTGCGTTGTATAATTTAATTGACATGCCACCTTGACTATATGATGTAATGTCGAATGCACATATGAATTAGGGTAATATAATTCCCGGAAATTATATTACGGTGACTCATATGAACATACCGACATTATGACATAAAGAATTTAAGGCGAGTCAAGGATAATTTTCTCTTTATCTTTATTCCATATCACGGTTAGTATTATTTAAAATACTAACCAACGGTATTCCTTTGTTTTGAAGGAACAATGCCTCCTCGCCGTGTACGACGCAATGAAACTCCCGAACAAGCTTTGCAACGCATGATAGCCACCGCCGTGGATGCGGCCATGGCCGGTCACTCGTCTAACAACAACAATAACACCAACCACAACAACAATAACCAAGGAGCCGGTAACTCTAGCGAAGGGTGCTCCTACAAAGCTTTCATGGGGTGCAAACCTCACACTTATGATGGAACCGGGGGACCGGTTGTGCTTACTCGTTAGTTTGAACAAACGGAGGCCGTCTTTAGCATAAGCGGTTGTCGAGATCAAGACAAGGTCAAATACTCCACCCACACTTTCTCCGAGGTTGCTCTAACATGATGGAACACCTATGTTCAATCGGTGGGTACCGATGAAGCTCATGCCCTCTCTTGGGCCGATCTAAGGGAAAAGATGATTGTTGAATATTTTCCGCGCGAAGAAACCCGGAAGCTTGAGGAAGAACTAAGAGCTTTGAAAGCGGTCGGAAACGATCTTAAAGCTTATAATCAACGCTTCGCCGAACTATCCTTGATGTGTCCTAATCTTGTTAACCCCGAATCTCAAAGGATTGAGCTCTACATGCTCGGTCTTCCAAAAAGCATCAAACAAGGGGTGATGTCATCCAAACCCACTACTCATCAAGCCGCTATGAACATGGCTCGCCAACTAATTGAAACGGTTGACGAAATCGTAGTGCCGGCTCCTAAGGCCGAGGACAAGTCGGGTGGCAACAAAAGGAAATGGGAAGCCACTCCATCAACCAACTACAACAACAACACCTTCACCAAAAAGCCTTTCAATAACGACGGCAAGAAGGGTTATGTCGGAAACTTACCTTTTTGCAACAAATGCCACAAGCATCATCACGGCGAATGTAACAAGCTAGTTTGTCACCGTTGCCATGGTGTTGGTCATAGGGCCAACAATTGCACAAGCGCCGCCCCCGTTGCTCGAAAGGGGCCCAATCCTCCAAAAACGGTCACTTGTTACGAATGTGGCTAAACGGGCCATTATAAGAACGAATGCCCGAAAAAGAAAGCCAACCCCAACAACCGAGGCCGAGCCTTTAACATCAACACCGAGGAAGCCCGAGATGACAATGAACTAGTCACGGGTACGTTTCTTCTCAACAACTCTTATGTTACTTGCTTATTCGATTCGGGTGCCGATAAATGTTTTGTGTCTAAGACTTTGGCTCCTACCCTTCGCACTCCACCACACCCTTTAGATACTACTTATTCCATCGAAGTGGCTGACGGAAAACTCTTAAGTGCCGACACATATTACCGGGGGTGTACTTTGAACATTTTGGGTAAGGAATTTGAAATTGACTTGATACCCATGGAATTAGGGAGTTTTGATGTAATAATCGGTATGAATTGGATGGTCAAAAATAAATCTCACATTCTTTGCGATCTTCAGGCAATCCGAATTCCTATCGAGAACGGTGAACCCTTGATTGTCTATGGCGACAAAAATTGCACCGGACTCAATCTCGTTTCGTGCCTTAAAGTTCGAAAGCTACTTCGCAAGGGTTGTTTCGCGATTCTTGCTCACGTTAAGAAAGTCGAGGCCGACGAAAAGCGCATCGAAGATGTGCCAATTGTTAGTGACTTTTCCGATGTATTTCCCGACGAATTACCGGGTCTTCCACCTCATCGACCGGTTGAATTTCAAATCAATCTTATTCCAGGAGCCGCACCCGTAGCACGTGCACCGTATAGACTTGCTCCATCCGAAATGCAAGAATTGCAAAGTCAAATCCAAGAACTACTTGATCGTGGTTTTATCCAACCTAGCCATTCACCTTGGGGCGCTCCGATTTTGTTTGTTAAAAAGAAAGACGGATCCCTACGAATGTGCATTGATTATCGTAAACTAAACAAATTGACGGTTAAGAACCGATATCCTCTTCCTCGCATCGATGACCTCTTTGATCAATTACAAGGGTCTTGCGTATATTCAAAAATCGATCTCCGCTCGGGTTATCATCAATTAAGGGTTAAGGGGGAAGATGTCTCCAAAACCGCTTTCCGAACTCGTTATGGTAGTTATGAATTTCTTGTAATGCCATTTGGTCTCACTAACGCACCGGCAGTGTTCATGGATCTTATGAACCGCGTGTGCAAACCGTATCTTGACAAATTCATTATCGTGTTCATCGATGATATTTTAGTCTATTCAAAAAGCGAAAAAGAACACGAGGAACACCTCCGACTTGTGCTTGAACTTCTAAGACAAGAACGACTTTATGCCAAATTCTCCAAGTGTGAATTTTGGTTGAAGGAAGTTCAATTTCTTGGTCATGTTGTAAGTGATCAAGGTATTAAAGTCGATCTCACGAAAATCGAAGCCATTAGTAAATGGGAGACTCCTACTACTCCTACTCACATTCGTCAATTCTTGGGTCTCGCCGGGTACTATCGTAGATTCATCGAAAACTTCTCTTTGGTCACGTCCTCTAACCGCATTAACTCACAAGGGAAAGAAATTCATTTGGGCGACCGAGCAAGAATCCGCGTTTCAGATCTTGAAAACGAAGCTAACCACCGCTCCTATCTTGTCACTTCCCGAAGGCAATGATGACTTTGTTGTATATTGCGATGCCTCAAAACATGGTTTTGGGTGTGTATTGATGCAACGAACGAAAGTCATTTCTTATGCTTCTCGACAACTCAAAATTCATGAACGAAACTACACGACACATGATCTCGAACTCGGAGCCGTTGTCTTCGCACTTAAAATGTGGAGACACTATCTTTATGGAACCAAGAGTACTATCTTCACCGATCACAAAAGCCTTCAACACATCTTCGATCAAAAGCAACTAAACATGAGACAACGAAGGTGGATTGAAACTTTGAACGATTACGATTGCGAGCTTCGTTACCATCCCGGGAAGGCAAACGTAGTAGCCGATGCCTTAAGTCGAAAAGAAAGAGCGGTGCCTCTTTGTGTCCGAGCCTTAAACATCACCATCCACACCAACCTTAATAGCCAAATTCGGGTAGCCCAAGATGAGGCTCTCAAGGATGAAAACGTTTCACACGAACTCTTGAACATTCTCGTCTCTCGATTCGAAACTAAGGAAACCGGACTCCGATATTTTGCCGGAAGGATTTGGGTGCCTAGTTATGGGAACCTACGAAGTCTCATTTTAGATGAAGCCCATAAGTCACGATACTCGATCCACCCCGGTGCCAATAAGATGTACCACGACCTTAAACAACAATATTGGTGGCCGAACATCAAAAGGGACGTAGCTACTTATGTTTCCAAGTGTTTGACATGTTCAAAAGTCAAAGCCGAACACCAAAGACCGTCCGGACTACTTCAACAACCCGAGATCCCGCAATGGAAGTGGGAAAGGATCACGATGGATTTTATCACCAAACTACCGAAAACGTCGGGCGGTTATGATACAATTTGGGTCATTGTTGACCGTCTCACCAAATCCGCGCACTTTCTCGCCATGAAAGAAACCGACAAAATGGAGAAACTTGCACGAATTTACATTAAAGAGATTGTAGCCCGACACGGAGTACCGTTATCGATTATCTCCGACCGATATGGTCGTTTCGTTTCTAGATTTTGGCGTACGTTACAAGAAGCGTTGGGAACGCGTTTGGACATGAGCACCGCATATCATCCCCAAACCGATGGGAAAAGTGAACGTACAATACAAACCTTAGAGGATATGTTACGAGCCTGCGTTGTTGATTTTGGAAAAGCTTGGGACAATCACTTACCTCTCGCCGAATTCTCTTACAACAATAGTTATCACGCGAGTATTAAGGCCGCACCTTTTGAAGCATTATATGGTCGAAAATATCGCTCTCCTCTTTGTTGGGCCGAAGTGGGTGACGTGCAAATTTCCGGGCCCGAACTCATTCACGAAACCACCGAGAAGATTCTTCAAATCCGAAATAGGCTTCGGACGGCCCGAAGTCGTCAAAAGTGCTACACCGACAAAAGACGCAACGACCTCGAATTTCAAGTCGGTGACCGAGTAATGTTAAAAGTTGCACCTTGGAAAGGTGTAATCCGTTTTGGGAAACGCGGGAAGCTAAATCCGCGGTATATTGGTCCTTTCGAAATCTTGGAGCGTATTGGAACCTTTGCTTATCGTTTAGATCTTCCGCCTCAACTGAGTTCCGTTCATCCTACCTTTCATGTATCTAACTTGAAAAAGTGTCTTGCCGAACCCGATATCGTCATCCCTCTCGAGGAACTTACTATTGATGACAAGCTTCATTTTGTGGAGGAACCGGTTGAAATTGTGGACACCTCCGTCAAGACATTGAAACAAAGCCGAATCCCGATTGTTAAAGTCCGTTGGAACGCCAAAAGAGGACCCGAGTTTACTTGGGAAAGACAAGATCAAATGCAAAGGAAGTATCCTCATCTATTCGTGAATTCAGAAACGCAAGATCTCGAGGAAGAAACAACGACTACTACGCCTACTTAAATTTCGGGACGAAATTTCTTTTAAGGAGTAGGTAATGTAACATCCCGCCTTTTTCCATTTACTTTTACGTTATACTAATTTAAACTCCGTTATATGTTTATAACATCTCCCGTTGATACGCGTTTTAAATTATCTCGTTTAGGTAATTCACGCACCCGAACGAAAGTTGAGGGACTAAACTTGACAAGGGATCAAACCCTTGACTAGGTCAAAGGGTCAAACCCCTTTCACCCATTCATTATCATCTCCATCTCTCTCTCTTTCTCTCTAGCAAGAACACACACCCAATTTCCAAATTCATTCAATCATCATCTAAATTCAATCTAGGAGGCTTACAACAAAATAAATTACATATTCGTGATCCTCTCTTCATCCTCTTCATTTTGGTACCAACTTCATCTCGTTTGGGTAACATTTCTAAAACTCTAGATTTCTCTAAATTCGTGTTTGTGACTTGAAATGGTGTTAGTTAGTGTCTATGGCTCATTGTGATGTCGTGTATGTAATTTGTATGCTCAATCTCGTTGTTTTAGTATAACTAGCATGAACTTGAATTTTGGTGTGTTGTTCTTGAATTTTGGATGATCATATGTTGTTAGATGTTAAAAGTTCATGTTTTAATTGTGTTCCTAATATCACTAGCTTCAATTTGATGTGTAGGTTGCTTGAGAAAACTCCATAAACTTGATTAGTGATTTTTGGTGGAATTGAGCTAGGGTTTAATGAACTTGAAATGATTATTTGATGCATTGATTGCCATGATTTTTTGTTAGTAAGTTGTTAGTTGTATTGTATGCTCAATTACCTACAAAATGGCATGTCATATGTATGCATTGAATGCCTAAATCATTAAATGTGCATTGGTGAGTTTGAAGCATTAATGTATGCATTGAATGATCACTTGGTTTGAAAACTCGGTTGTTACAAATGAGGTTTTTGATTGATGAATTGTGTTTAGTTGCATTCTACGTCAAAAGAGCTTTCCAACGATATAAGGTGCGAGTCCTAAGTGTTAGCGGTTTGTGTTTTATGCACAAAAAGGTTTGGGATTGGGACTTGAACATTTAGGACTGGCCAGGCACCAGCACCCGGCCTTTGCCGCGGCGCGGCATTTCCTGTCGCGGCGCGACATATAAGGGGGTCAGGTTCTGACCTCCATGTCCAAAATACGAAAAATGTTTGGCATACTACGGACCTCCGATTCACATGAAACTTGTTCTAACATGCTCATATATGATTAAAAACCTCAGAAAAATAGTTCGGGACCCGACCCGAACGTGTTGACTTTCGTTGACTTTGACCGACCAAAGTTTGACTTTTTGTCAAACTTAACCAAATGATTATGCAACCTTCCTAACTTGTTTATGTACTTGTATCTTGCATGAAACTTGACAATTTGATTCACATGCTACATAATCGAGTCGTAACGAGCCATATGACTAATTAAACATCTTTGACCTATCGTGTTTACTGTTATTGATACGACCTATTGGTTTAGGTCAAGACTAGCATTGTTCTTTGCACACATTTACTTGTTGAAGTACTTTACCACTCGTGCACTCAAGGTGAGATCATAGTCTCACTTTTACTCTTTTTGAACTTACATTTGGGATGAGAAAACATAAACATTTCTTTACTAAGTGAACACAAGTACAGGGAAAACAAACATTCTACATACGAGTTTGAACACAAATCCTCAATTCGATTATCATTAGTTACATCAGATGGTGTAAGCGAGAACTTATGTTATATGGCCATATGGGTTTGACAAACCCTCACTTCGGACGGTTCGCTACCGTCTACGGGTGAAATATATTTTCGGGAAACAGTGTATGTTCTAACACTATTATTACGGGGTTCAACGGACGGAATGTTAAGCTTTGATAATTGAGTGCTCGTGAATATTAACTTTTAGAATGTACTAAGACTTTATCGATGTTGCAAATCTTGTGGTTCAACTTACTTTTACTCACTTACTTATTTAAACCTATGATTTCACCAACGTTTTCGTTGACAGATTCTCTATGTTTTTCTCAGGTCCTTGAACTTAGGTGATACATGCTTCCGCTCATACTTTTTGATACTTGCATTGGATGTCGAGTATACTTGCATACGTGGAGCGTCTTTTTGACTACTTTTAATTGTGTCGCACGTGTTTCATACAAACTTTAAACATTGTTATGTACTTGTTATGGAAACTACTTTTGTAAACTTTGAAACATCCTTATTTATGAAATGAATGCGACATATTTTTCGGTCAAACTTTGTTATAAAGACTTACGACCATGTAATGGGACCATACGTAGATGACGCCGTCATTTGACGATTTGTCGGGGTCGCTACAAGTGGTATCAGAGCCTTGGCTGTAGGGATTTAGAGTTCATTGGTGTCAACCCCGAGTCATAGGGTACATTGGTGAGTCTAGACTACAACCGGTATATAGATTTGACATAGGAATTACTTGACAAATTGTGCATTTATACTCTGACTCTTCTACTCATATCTACTCTTATTCTATCTAAATCTTGCGTTGTATAATTTAATTGACACGCCACCTTGACTATATGATGTAATGTCGAATGCACATATGAATTAGGGTAATATAATTCCCGGAAATTATATTACGGTGACTCATATGAACATACCGACATTATGACATAAAGAATTTAAGGCGAGTCAAGGATAATTTTCTCTTTATCTTTATTCCATATCACGGTTAGTATTATTTAAAATACTAACCAACGGTATTCCTTTGTTTTGAAGGAACAATGCCTCCTCGCCGTGTACGACGCAATGAAACTCCCGAACAAGCTTTGCAACGCATGATAGCCACCGCCGTGGATGCGGCCATGGCCGGTCACTCGTCTAACAACAACAATAACACCAACCACAACAACAATAACCAAGGAGCCGGTAACTCTAGCGAAGGGTGCTCCTACAAAGCTTTCATGGGGTGCAAACCTCACACTTATGATGGAACCGGGGGACCGGTTGTGCTTACTCGTTAGTTTGAACAAACGGAGGCCGTCTTTAGCATAAGCGGTTGTCGGGATCAAGACAAGGTCAAATACTCCACCCACACTTTCTCCGGGGTTGCTCTAACATGGTGGAACACCTATGTTCAATCGGTGGGTACCGATGAAGCTCATGCCCTCTCTTGGGCCGATCTAAGGGAAAAGATGATTGTTGAATATTTTCCGCGCGAAGAAACCCGGAAGCTTGAGGAAGAACTAAGAGCTTTGAAAGCGGTCGGAAACGATCTTAAAGCTTATAATCAATGCTTCGCCGAACTATCCTTGATGTGTCCTAATCTTGTTAACCCCGAATCTCAAAGGATTGAGCTCTACATGCTCGGTCTTCCAAAAAGCATCAAACAAGGGGTGATGTCATCCAAACCCACTACTTATCAAGCCGCTATGAACATGGCTCGCCAACGAATTGAAACGGTTGACGAAATCGTAGTGCCGGCTCCTAAGGCCGAGGACAAGTCGGGTGGCAACAAAAGGAAATGGGAAGCCACTCCATCAACCAACTACAACAACAACACCTTCACCAAAAAGTCTTTCAACAAAGACGGCAAGAAGGGTTATGTCGGAAACTTACCTTTTTGCAACAAATGCCACAAGCATCATCACGGCGAATGTAACAAGCTAGTTTATCACCGTTGCCAAGGTGTTGGTCATAGGGCCAACAATTGCACAAGCGCCGCCCCCGTTGCTCGAAAGGGGCCCAATCCTCCAAAAACGGTCACTTGTTACGAATGTGGATAAACGGGCCATTATAAGAACGAATGCCCGAAAAAGAAAGCCAACCCCAACAACCGAGGCCGAGCCTTTAACATCAACACCGAGGAAGCCCGAGATGACAATGAACTAGTCACGGGTACGTTTCTTCTCAACAACTCTTATGTTACTTGCTTATTCGATTCGGGTGCCGATAAATGTTTTGTGTCTAAGACTTTGGCTCCTACCCTTCGCACTCCACCACACCCTTTAGATACTACTTATTCCATCGAAGTGGCCGACGGAAAACTCTTAAGTGCCGACACATATTACCGGGGGTGTACTTTGAACATTTTGGGTAAGGAATTTGAAATTGACTTGATACCCATGGAATTAGGGAGTTTTGATGTAATAATCGGTATGAATTGGATGGTCAAAAATAAATCTCACATTCTTTGCGATCTTCACGCAATCCGAATTCCTATCGAGAACGGTGAACCCTTGATTGTCTATGGCGACAAAAATTGCACCGGACTCAATCTCGTTTCGTGCCTTAAAGTTCGAAAGCTACTTCGCAAGGGTTGTTTCGCGATTCTTGCTCACGTTAAGAAAGTCGAGGCCGACGAAAAGCGCATCGAAGATGTGCTAATTGTTAGTGACTTTTCCGATGTATTTCCCGACGAATTACCGGGTCTTCCACCTCATCGACCGGTTGAATTTCAAATCGATCTTATTCCAGGAGCCGCACCCGTAGCACGTGCACCGTATAGACTTGCTCCATCCGAAATGCAAGAATTGCAAAGTCAAATCCAAGAACTACTTGATCGTGGTTTTATCCAACCTAGCCATTCACCTTGGGGCGCTCCGATTTTGTTTGTTAAAAAGAAAGACGGATCCCTACGAATGTGCATTGATTATCGTGAACTAAACAAATTGACGGTTAAGAACCGATATCCTCTTCCTCGCATCGATGACCTCTTTGATCAATTACAAGGGTCTTGCGTATATTCAAAAATCGATCTCCGCTCGGGTTATCATCAATTAAGGGTTAAGGGGGAAGATGTCTCCAAAATCGCTTTCCGAACTCGTTATGGTAGTTATGAATTTCTTGTAATGCCATTTGGTCTCACTAACGCACCGGCGGTGTTCATGGATCTTATGAACCGCGTGTGCAAACCGTATCTTGACAAATTCGTTATCGTGTTCATCGATGATATTTTAGTCTATTCAAAAAGCGAAAAAGAACACGAGGAACACCTCCGACTTGTGCTTGAACTTCTAAGACAAGAACGACTTTATGCTAAATTCTCCAAGTGTGAATTTTGGTTGAAGGAAGTTCAATTTCTTGGTCATGTTGTAAGTGATCAAGGTATTAAAGTCGATCTCACGAAAATTGAAGCCATTAGTAAATGGGAGACTCCTACTACTCCTACTCACATTCGTCAATTCTTGGGTCTCGCCGGGTACTATCGTAGATTCATCGAAAACTTCTCTTTGGTTGCACGTCCTCTAACCGCATTAACTCACAAGGGAAAGAAATTCATTTGGGCGACCGAGCAAGAATCCGCGTTTCAGATCTTGAAAACGAAGCTAACCACCGCTCCTATCTTGTCACTTCCCGAAGGCAATGATGACTTTGTTGTATATTGCGATGCCTCAAAACATGGTTTTGGGTGTGTATTGATGCAACGAACGAAAGTCATTTCTTATGCTTCTCGACAACTCAAAATTCATGAACGAAACTACACGACACATGATCTCGAACTCGGAGCCGTTGTCTTCGCACTTAAAATGTGGAGACACTATCTTTATGGAACCAAGAGTACTATCTTCACCGATCACAAAAGCCTTCAACACATCTTCGATCAAAAGCAACTAAACATGAGACAACGAAGGTGGATTGAAACTTTGAACGATTACGATTGCGAGCTTCGTTACCATCCCGGGAAGGCAAACGTAGTAGCCGATGCCTTAAGTCGAAAAGAAAGAGCGGTGCCTCTTCGTGTCCGAGCCTTAAACATCACCATCCACACCAACCTTAATAGCCAAATTCGGGTAGCCCAAGATGAGGCTCTCAAGGATGAAAACGTTTCACACGAACTCTTGAACATTTTCGTCTCTCGATTCGAAACTAAGGAAACCGGACTCCGATATTTCGCCAGAAGGATTTGGGTGCCTAGTTATGGGAACCTACGAAGTCTCATTTTAGATGAAGCCCATAAGTCACGATACTCGATCCACCCCGGTGCCAATAAGATGTACCACGACCTTAAACAACAATATTGGTGGCCGAACATCAAAAGGGACGTAGCTACTTATGTTTCCAAGTGTTTGACATGTTCCAAAGTCAAAGCCGAACACCAAAGACCGTCCGGACTACTTCAACAACCCGAGATCCCGCAATGGAAGTGGGAAAGGATCACGATGGATTTTATCACCAAACTACCGAAAACGTCGGGCGGTTATGATACAATTTGGGTCATTGTTGACCGTCTCACCAAATCCGCGCACTTTCTCGCCATGAAAGAAACCGACAAAATGGAGAAACTTGCACGACTTTACATTAAAGAGATTGTAGCCCGACACGGAGTACCGTTATCGATTATCTCCGACCGAGATGGTCGTTTCGTTTCTAGATTTTGGCGTACGTTACAAGAAGCGTTGGGAACGCGTTTGGACATGAGCACCGCATATCATCCCCAAACCGATGGGCAAAGTGAACGTACAATACAAACCTTAGAGGATATGTTAGGAAATTTGAATCAAGGGAGAATTTGTCAAGTATTATTATTCATATTTCCTAAATGTGTAAGTTATAAGTTGTAGGCCAATTTGAAACAAATAATGTAGCCTTTAAATATAAGAGTTACATTTTAGGTTTTAGTGTGAGATTGTGAGAATTTCAAAATTGTTGAGAATGAGTGTCTCCATTTTGTATTCAAGTTGTGTTAGTGGAGTATTGACGTGGATTAACCTTTTAAAGGTGAACCACTTAAACCTTTTATGTTATTTCTTTCTCATAATTAGTTGTGTGATTTATTATTAAGCTATTCAATCTCATCACATAATCCTTCAAAATTCCATCTAATTCCTTCTGCATTTACATAATTTGATCCCTAAAATAGTAAAATTACATTGTTATCACAAACAAACATAAGGTAGGATACTGCACATATTCCAACTTTCAACAGGATATTTTCTAACTGGAGTATTAAATTTAAACTTTTCTAAGCACTCAAGAAGCGATTTACAAATTCAATTAAAAAAATTAATAATTTAAACAACACATTATTGAGCTAATCATGTAAACTATCATTCATTCATTCATTCAACTAATTAGAGAAATAAAGTTTATCACAAACTTCGAAAACACGTATCCAAACACCCATTTCGGTTTGATAGTCACCAGAAGCTAATATCATAAATAATAGTGTGAAAAGATACAAACTTTTCTTAATCAACATGATGTAATGAAAAAAAGAAGAAAACTGTTAGAATACAATGAATAAATAAATGAAATTAACCTGAAATTCATGATCAGTAGTAAGGGCTTTAAAAGCGGATTCAAGTTATGTAAGAGCATACATTAGGGTTTCAGGTACATATTTCCCACCATACTTACCAAACCGCCCGAGGGAGTCCGGTCGTTGAAGAACCGACGATTCATCCTGAACCGACCCCATTTGAACCGGTGACGGTTTAGCAATAACACAAGAAACGGTAAAGGCTTTGGGTCCATTTTTCTTGAATTGAAGAAGGGGTGATTGTGAAGAAATGAAGCGTTTTAGAAATGGTGAAGAAAAATAAGATGAATTTGGCGCTGAGATTGTGGATGAAAAGTAGCAGTCATTGTTGTTGACTTGTTTCTCTTTTTATTTCTGTTCTTGCCTGGATTTTCGTTGTCAATTGCTCAAATTTACAATGAAGTTACACGGAGTAAAATACAGCAGACTTAAAACCGTTGATTTTTGGTTATTGGGTTAAAGGCGTGGGAAATATTGAAGATGTTAATGGTTCTTTGTTGGCCTCGGGATCTCGAGTTCGACATTTTAAGGGGTTCTCATTGGAGGATTATGGCTCGGTGTACGTTGCTTCAAGTACCGACAAAAACGTATGATAAGCGAGTGGAGGATAAGTTTGGTCGTCCAGGATCTCGGGGCAAGAAGGATAACATGACGTACGGCAAACAAGCTTGATGATTGAATCGGTTGATGGTATGGATTTTGTTTCGTATCTTCTAATGTGTATATTTGAGTTCGTTTTGTTAAGCCTTTTGTTTTTGTCATTGATGCCTTATTTTGTTTGTCATTTAGCTTTGTGTGAGTTTCGTGTTTGTTTGTGTGTTAGGTTTGCCTTTTAACCTAGTGTTTTTGGTTTAGTTGTCGTAGTTTGGTTGTGTTGTCTTTCGGCGTGACTATGTCCAAGTTGGTTCTTATGATTTCTTTTCTTTGAAGGGTTCTTTCACTTTTCATGAAAGTCCTGGGTTTTATATAAGTTTATCATTTTTTGGCAAAAAAAAGGACTTAAAATCGTTTAATTTTTTTTTTTTGAACATCGATTGGGATCACCCGAGAGGGACTAAACCACCCGTTGCAATCATCTCCCGTTTCGACTATGCCGATGCAGCAATAATAACCCCGCCCCCATCGCTGCCTGGAGGAAACCTTGAAAACGATCCAAGGGCACGACCAAGTAAAACCCCCTCCCCTTTACCCCCCCCCCCCCCCCCCAAACGATATGGGAAAGATGTCATGGGTGGAAATTTCATGGCAGAGATAAAATTGTGTTTTTAATATGTAGCCAATGGGGTCCCCCCTCCCCCTTTAAAGGAGGCAGGCCACCAACCGCTGAACCTTACGTCATAGAAATTGAACATCATCTGATTGTCTATTTTGTTCGTTTGCGTCCTATTTAGTTTTGTGCTATCGTAGCTAGTAATCTAGTATCGTTCTTTGTATGTGTAACGACCCGTCAAAATCGCTATTGACGCGGTACGTTATTCATTGATTTCATAGTGAGGTTTTGACCTCTATATGATACGTTTTGTAAACATTGCATTCTTTTGAAAAGGCACACCATAAATGAATATATAAATCCAAGATTTTCGACATCTGATGATTTCTATGTATAGATAATCACCGTAAACAATAGTTTACAATACTACATCCGTTGACAATACAGTCAAAATAAGTTGCATGGTGATTTTGTGAATGCAAAGTTTTCTCGAATAAAGCATGTATGACTCCATGCACATAGCTTGTATAACGTATACGCAAACAGCGGAAGACTTCTAGGAACCTGAGAATAAACATGCTTAAAAGTGTCAACACAAAGGTTGGTGAGTTCATAGTTTTAAATGTTGCGCATAATCTGTATATAAAGGTGGATCACAAGATTTCAGTTGTTTCATCTAGAAACGTTTATCAAAATATTCTACAAGATTGAGCACCCTGGTAACTAAACTTTAACGTATATATAATAAGTACCTCTGTTTTAACATACATGCAACCAACATGTACAATACACGCAAACCAACGTGTACTAAACTCAAATAGCATACATCTGTTTTATAGTTCAGGCTAGGGTTTCTATACCTGAAACAGACGGGGATGTCAAGCCCTATGGATCCATATATAACTACTCGCGCCCACCAGTTCTTATAACCGGAAGTTACTAGTTACCAAAGCTAAGGGATTTTCGGTTCAAACTCGGTGTAGAATTTAGTATGTACTTGTATCCATTGCGTTTAAAATAAAGTGCATGTATTCTCAGCCCAAAAATATAGATTGCAAAAGCAATTAAAAAGGGAGCAAATGAAACTCACATATCAATATTGTGGTTCAATATTGTAGGAAAAGTATGCAGACGCAACGGAGATGACAAATGAAAGGTTAGCCTTCGATTCACGATCAAAACCCCCAAGCAATACCCATAACCTCCTTAGCTATAACCCATAATTTCCTTAGCTCTATCCCGCTCGAAAAGTAATTTTGAAAATAATTCGCTCATGACCTCGTCGTAATATTTTATGTATAATAATACTAATAATATTAATAATAATATCGGTAATACTAATAATATAATAAAAATAATAATAATAATAATAATATAAATATAAATATAATTACATATGGAGTAATTGAGAGAGAAATAATGAATTCAATCAGGCCATAATTCGATCGATTTATAGAGTAAATATAATAATATAATAATTAAAGAGAATTAAACGTGGGATTTAAAAGCCATGTTTTGTCATTTCTACCGACAGTTTTCACGGACCGGTATTTCGTACTCTGTTGCTAATAATTGACGGGTAAAAGTATAAATAAAAATAATTTCACTTTTTATAATTGAATACATATATTTATTTTGGTCTTAAGCTTTATAAAACTAGTTGTAAAAAGGTCCATTTATTTATAAAATTACTATATACGTTCGATGTAGAGTGTACGTACTATTCAATCGAATTAACGAATTTTAATATTTTAAAAAGTCGTATTTATTAAATACTTCAGGGGTATTTTATGTAACTTATAATTAATAATTTCTATCATGTCGCTTTCATGTGAAAAGTAAATTAATTAATTTCGTTTCATTTACTATTTATATGAATAGTAAATGAATTAATTTCGATTCAACTATTTAAGTTACATTGTTGTACATTATGCTTTACAGCTTGTACATCTTTGATTTAATTGCGTTTCTTTTTATAAATTAAAAAATATACATCATAAAAATAAAACGATCATATACGTAAAAATTTTAATTTGAAATTGCATCATTCAATAGTAAATTTTTATCATTTCGTATATAAATATTATTCGCATGTTTCCGTATATATAATTATCACAAGTTATGACGTTCGTGAATTGTTAGACAAACAGGGTGGTCAACCGTTATATAAAACTCATTTACAAAAGTTATAAAACTTCTCAAAATGCATTGCTTATCATGACGAAAATATTAAACCATATAGAGAATTGGTTTAAATAAGTCGAAATTTTCCGGTCATCACAGTATGCGATTCTGTGAATTTTGTGATGTTGTTAGGGTTGTTTGGAACCTGTTTTGTTTCAGATATTGGTACAAAACTCGATAAATATCGGTATCGTACCGCTAAGCATTGGTACCATATATTTTGTGGATTTATGGACTATCGTACTGTATCAGTTGGTACCAGTTTTGTATGGTACCAATAGGTATGAGTTCAATTTCATCATTTAAGTATTGATGTTGACCCCTACTTGAAAGGACTAAGGAGAGCAAAGGAAATGAAATGGATAAGAGCGAAATAAATATCGTTACAATTAATTCATTTGAAATTTGTACTAAACTGATTTGTAAATAAATTATTTAACCAATATATTGCATATAACTAATATTTAATTGGTGATATTATACATATTACTATTTTTAAACACGAGAAAAAAGTAGAGATAGATGTCTCAATTAATTTGTTCATTATTTTATGTTTCGTACAACAAAATTAATATTTATTATGAGATAATAGGACGATTAATGATAATATTTCATATCCTATCTATCGAAACTCCTTTTTCTTTAAATAGAATCTTAGTAATGCACCGTAAGATGATACGTAAGTTCCATTTCTAATCCGCTTAGTGTTGTTACCAAAAATTATTATGTACTTTTCTTTGTAATCCTCTCATTTGTACTTATAATAAAAACGCAAGAATCTATATATTCATATAAATCGCTAAAATGATGATATCATCATTTCATCAATTATCCTTTCAATTTTTATAATGATAATATATATACAAAATAAAAACAAATAAATATACAAAATTAAAAAAATAAAGGAAGCTAATGCCATATATACACCCATCCCTTTTATATACACCTTATATTTTTATTTTCTATTAATTTATTGAATTATTATTATTATTATTATTATTATTATTATTATTATTATTATTATTATTATTAATTATTATTATTATTATTATTATTATTATTATTATTATTATTATTATTATTATTATTATTATTATTATTTTATTGCAAAACTATTTAGAAGCAATGCCAATAGTAAGACATTTTGGAAATCCAAAATTATTCCTAACTGTCACTCGCAATCCAGAGTGTTCTGTTATTGTATGTTTGTTAAAGAACAAGAATCTGAAAACCGATAACATACGTCAAATCATATTGTGACTATTTATAATGAATGTATATAGTTTGATAGAATAATTCAAAAATTTTATTACAAGGAAAATAGTAATTGTGATGAAAAATGAAAGATGACGGTGTGAGAATAAATGTAGTTCATCTATTGTGATCAAGTTAAGTATATCAATATATTTGTAAAAACAACGAGAAGTTTTTTTGTCGGAATGCGTGGTTCCATGGGTCATTGAACTAAATGACTTTATCATTTACATTCACTTAATACCTAAATCATATCACTAAATTGTTTCGTTTAAACAACTCCGTAATTCCACGGATCATTTCACGTAAGTATTGTTTTATAATCGTCTCAATTTCTTTCCTTTTTACCCTTAAACTCTGTCGCTTTATTTCCCTTTTACTCTTAAAATTTATGAAGTATGAAATATGGAGTTAGATATAAAATTTTAAAATCTTACAAAAGAAATACTCCGCTACATTTATTTTGCGGTTTGCATTGATCTAGTTGAGCACCCTGTTTTCCATTTACAATTTTAGTTGACATCCAATTCAAAATCCTCTCGTAGCCCTTCCACCATCATCATCATAAACCTTTAAACAAGACAAAAATATATATAGTACACCTCAATGCATACTTCAGAAGCATACTTCCACTTGGTTAATTCATATTATACGTGTACAAAACTCGTATACTACATGTTTCACCACAGATACAAATGTCAACAAATCTCTCCATGCACGTACGTACGTATTCAAACCCATGCGAATTCTTGATCCAAACCCGGCCACCATAAATAATCACCATCTAGTAAAACCCCAAATAACAAAACAAATACATATTATAACCATCTTCTTTCACACTAATGGCAAAGCTACTTGTTCTCGCAGTCGCTTTCGCAGCAATTGTAGCCTTTGCTACCGCCCACACAACTATCGAGGACGTGAACGGTTTCACTCCTTGGAGTGGAGATTTGGACGTATGTCAGCAATACCTCCAACAGAGTATTCAGAGTCCATATGAAAACTATCAGCCGAGTCAAAGCTTACGGGAACTGTGCTGCCAAGAACTCCAAAACGTCGACGAGCAACACCAGTGCCAGGCCGTGAAGGAAGTGTTCCAAGATGCCATACAGGGACAACAAGGTGGACGTTTTGGTGATCAAGAGATACGACAGTTGAGGCAAAAGGCTCAACAACTTCCTAACCAATGCAACCTTCAAATCAGACGCCAATGCAATCTCGATAACATCCAAACCGTCACCGAGGAGGACAACTACTCCCGCCGAAGCTCACGTGGCTCACAACAATGCAGTGAAGTCCAAGGACGACAATTTAACCAATGCCAAAGGTATTATAATTATAATAATTATAGCTCGAGCTAGACTACTAGTTTAATGTTGAAAATATGAATTAACCTCTGATCAACAACTTATTATGTTTGTTTTTGAATAGGTACATTCAACAACAACAACAGAAACAAGGCGGCTCACTTTGGATGAGCATTTTCAGGCAGGGACAACAACAACCACAAGAATTGAGAAGTTGCTGCAACGAGCTTGAGAACGTGCAACGTGAGTGCCAATGCGAGGCCATGCAGGAGGTTTACGAGCAGGCCATGAGACAACAACAACAACAACAAGGAAGGAGACAAAGTGGTCGACGTGCCGGTGTGGAGCCACAGATGGTGCAGAGGGCAATTCGGAACTTGAAGAATGAATGCAACTTGCAAGTGGAACAATGCAGAGTCCCATCTGCTATGTTTTGAAGTGGCTGGGTCGATCGTATCAAGTGGTCAAGGTGTAATGAATAAAGGGTTCCACATCTCTAGTCGTTTAATTATGGCTTTGAGAATTTTAAGATGGAATTGAGTAGTCTCCATAACAGAAATAATACTAAGCACATGTGTAATTATGTATCTCATGTGTTATCATGGTGGTTTTCATCATGTCATATTCATATCTATGAATAAAATAAAATAACTTACATTAGCATTTGAAGACGTTTTTCATTATATTACTTATAGTAATAACCCATGATTTCTACTTAAGAGACTTTGAGAGTATTAAGTATATATCATAATCATCTCCATTCATGTTATGAGGTTTGTGAAGAGAAAAAATAGAGGGTCAATTATTATTATTCTTATATCTATATTTATATTTATATATGTTTATGAATTAGATATCAGGTCAAAAAATATTGTAAATTCATGTGTTCTTTTTCTTTAATTTTGAGAAATATAAGAAATTTTTTAAAGAGAAGTGTATAAAACTCTTTTAGAATTTTATAATCACTTTGAATTAAATATATATGTCTATGTCTATGTCTATATCTATTACATACAAAAGGTTTATTTTTAACGGTTAAGGCTACCAAATAGCTATATACTTTAATGAAATGATTCCCAAACCGAAATAACATTTACTTGTAAAAATTTGACATTTTTTTTCCATTATCAATAATTGCAACATCACAAGTTTTTAATCATCATTAACTGCTCAAATGTTAAACTTAGTTTCAAAATACAACATGTTGTGAGTTTACATCATCGGGTACACAAGACCCATATATTTAACCAATTATTTAACCAAAACGACCCTTTTAATGAGTATGACCGTCGGGACCATTACCAAAAAGCGTCTGCTAAATCTATACGACCCTTGTCCTTCGAAGTGACACAATCTATAAAAATGTAAACAACGAGGGACTAAGCTACAATGCTTAGTGAGTGCAATACTTATATGCATACATACATAAATCACTTACTTGCACAACTTACACATAACCGCATACAAGATAGCATCACTAACTCAAATAAACACAACCGACTAACTCAAATAAACACAACCGAGTTCAAGCTAGCATATTAAATTGCATAAACAAGAATATAACACGCTACATTATCAATATATACAATATACAACGCAAAAATGGTTAACCATTCCCAAATGTGCTAATCATCAAATGAATAGCACGTGTACATGGCCAACAAAGGCGCCTCCCGAATGGCACCACCATGTACACCCGAATGTGATCAACGAAAAGTGTGGTCTCAATTAGTAACACTTCCCGCATTCTCACAAGTGGCCAACAAAGAGTGGACTTCAAAGTAATCGCACTCACCACTTTCCCCAAACGCAAGGTGGCCAACAAAGAGCGGGTCATTATTAGAGACATCACTCACCACAATGCACTAAGTGGCCAACAAAGAGTAAAAATCCTTCACAATCCGATAGTACTCGCCACTAATCCGCAAGCAAACAATTTATATACACATACATATAAATACTTCACTTACCTTGAACAAATTGATGAGTCAAACCTCTCTAGGACTTTAAGCCTGGTCCAAGAGCAAGTCACCTATCACAATTACAACAATCAAGCTATAAATCCTAGTAGCTTGACCCAAAAACCTACAAGTGCTAACTTGACCCAAATTGCACCCAAAACACCAACTAGGTCAAACAAAACTCAAACTCCCCAAATCACTAAAAGCTAGTGATTTGGTCCCAAACTCAACAAAATACAACTTATGGTCTAGTGCTAGGAGCACTCCATGATCCAATTCAACCAGATGACCCATTTTGACCCAAATAGGGTTTACACCCAAAATCAACTACCAAGAACACCCATTTGGGTTCCATTCACCAACAAAATCACTAATACTTGTGATTATGCCCTAGTTGCAAGTCTACACATGACCAAAATATTTTTCAACCCAAAGCCCATCAACAAGGGTCAACAACACCCACAACTAGCTTCAAACACCCATTTGTGAGCTAGATGAGTTTAATCAAGAACATGCAATCTCAAACCCCAACCTCAAACTGAATGAAAATCGGAGTTAGGACTTACCACCACTATCACCACGTAGCTAGAAGCAAGATGAACAAGGTTAACTCTTGCACTTTGGTGAGATTCAACCTCCTTCATCCTCAAATCAAGCTTTCTCTCACTAAAAGTGGGTTTCTCACTCTAAAAGAGATGAGAGGATTTGTGGATGTGAAATGGAATGCAAATGAGCTTTGAGTTCAGTTCTACCAGCCTTAAACCCGTCCACATGTGAAAAGACCCAATTGCCCTTCATTTAGAACCTTAAAAATGGGTTAAAATCTCATATCTGTCACCAGAATGTCGTTCCATACCATGGAACGTCGTTCCTAATTAAGAACGTCGTTCCTTATTCTATGAACGTCGATCCTGAAATGGCCTCTAACTCGTTCTGTTCACTAGTACCCATTTCCCTTGATCACAACGTCATTCCTGGTTTTGGAACGTTGTTCCTCCGTTCTGGAAAGTCGTTCCTTACTCTGATGTAAAATCTGATTCTGATGCAAATTTGAAAATGCATAAGTATAAGTAGACTTTTCCAGACACTTTCTGAGGACACTCTCTGGTGACACTTTCTGGTGACACTTTCAGGGTCTTACAACTCTCCTCCACTTAAACTGGACCACGTCCAAATCAAAGCATTATGAAAAACGGGGTGTTACATTTAATTTTGTTCCAATGTAGGCTATATACTTGGAAAAATACTATTGTAAGTGTGACGATCGCTCCAAATCCATATGGACGAACACGTCATTCATTGATTTCATTGCGAGGTATTTGACCTCTATATGATACGTTTTGTAAACATTGCATTCTTTTGAAAAGGCATACCATAAATGAATATTTAAATCAAAGGTATTCGACATCTGATGATTTCTACATATAGACAATCACCGTATATAATAGTTTACAATAGTACTTCCGTTGACAATGCAGTCAAAATAAGGTACATGATGATGAATTGGTGAATGCAACGTTTTCTTGAAAAATATGCCATATAAGACTCCATGCACATAGCTTGTCTATCATATAAGCAAACAGCGGAAGACTTCTAGGGAACCTGAGAATAAACATGCTAACAAGTGTCAACACAAACGTTGGTGAGTTCATAGTTTTAGTGTTTTGCATAATCTGTATATAAAAGTGGATCACAAGATTTCAGTTGTTTCATCCAGAAACGTTTATCAATATATTATATAAAAGTGGATCACAAGATTTCAGTTGTTTCATCCAGAAACGTTTATCAAAATATTCTACAAAATTGAGCACCCTGGTAACTAAACTTAACGTATATAATTTGTACCCTTTGTATAATCATCTTAATAATACACGCAAACCAACGTGTACGCTTCTCAAATAGCATACGTCCGTTAAAAGGCTAGTGCTCTAGCTCGGACGGGGGTATCAAGCCCTATGGATCCATATACAACTACTCGCGCCCATCAGTTCTTATAACCGACAGTTACTAGTTACCAAAGCTAAGGGATTTTCGGTTCAAACTCAGTGTAGAATTTAGTATGTACTTGTGTCCATTGCGTTTAAAATAAATTGCATGTATTCTCAGCCCAAAAATATATTGCAAAAGCAATTAAAAAGGGAGCAATAAAACTCACGCATATAAATATTGTAAATCAGTTAATAAAGCATTTGCATGTATTCTCAGCCCAAAAATGTAAAGGGTAAAAGGGATCATATGAAACTCACCTTAGCAGCATATAAAGTCGTTCACCAAAATGTGATCGAAACACGGATTACCAAATAACTGTAGATCTCAACATATCAATATTGTAGAAAAGTACGTAGACGTAACGGAGATAATAAACACTAGATTTGATTCATAAATATACCCCCGAACATTACCCATAACCTCCATGGCAATAACCCATAATTTCCTTAACTCTATCCCGCTTGAAAACATATTTTGAAAGTGACACGCTCATGACCTCGTCGTAGTATTTTAGGTATAATACTAATAATAATTAGATTAATAATAATATTAATCTTAATAATAATAATAATAATAATAATAATAATAATAATAATAATAATAATAATAATAATAATAATAATAATAATATAAATACGGAGTAAGATGAATATATATGTGTGTAAACTGAGCCGAAATCGATGAAATTTATAGACCTCGCCTGGCCAGACCTCCCATGCGATCGCATGGGTTTGAAGGCCACAGTCCATGCGATCGCATGGCCCTATTTTTCCAGCCCACATGTTTTTGTCCTAACATTTGTCGACATAATAAAATATAAATATAATATATATAATTTAAATTAATTAATTATATATTATATTAAATTCACGTGCATAGTTGACTTGTAATTTTTGTTCCGATAAGTCGTACGTTGTCACTCGACTTATGTCCCGGTTCCGGTTTTTCGAACGCCCTTTCGTACGCTGAGAAAACTTGTACTTTACGTTTCGTGAATCGTACCTTTGTCAAAATATAGTCTTAAATCATCCATAAAATATACCACTGTAGCAAAGTCAATTTCACTGTAGCAAATAGTGATTTTCAAAAACACTGTAGCATTTTGGGTACTGTAGCAATTTGAAAATGTTACTATCGTTTACTAAATAACTTGAAATTATATATATGTATATATCTTTTTAATATATATAAATCAGTTTTTAAATACACATTGGAAGTTATTTATAAATAAATTTTAATAATAAATATTTCAACTTATCATATATATTCAAATAGATATTTAAACCAATAAGTTTAATGTACGGTATCAAATAATTAATACATTGTTACCTTTTCAAGTTATAGTATATATGTATCTATTTACATATAATTGTTCGCGAATCGTTGAAAACAACCGAAAGGTATTTAAATATATAAAAGTAGTTCAAAAATTTTGAGATTCAGTGTTACAGACTTTGCTTATCGTGTCGAAAATGTTAATCATACAAAGATTAAGTTTAAGTTTAGTCGAAATTTCTGGGTCATCACAGTACCTACCCGTTAAAGAAATTTCGTCCCGAAATTTGAGTGAGGTCGTCATGGCTAACAATAAAAATGTTTTCATGACGAATATGAGTTGATAAATAGAATTTTATTACCGTTGAGTAATATGTATAAAACAATCCAATTACTCGAAGCGTATAAGAGAAGTTTATCATAATAGAGTGAAATGGAGAATAGAGATGCGTCTTATCTCTTGACGTAGTAACGATTGATTTCTGGAATTTAAGGAATAGAAAATCTTCATTATCTAAATAAGATTTGATTCTTCGAGAATTAAGGAAATTTTGATTTCCTTTGATTAAATGCGTAATCTACCTCGATTGCTATGTCTGATATTTCGCTATAAATTGACCTCTTCCGTTTCATTTATTTTCACCACTCCTACTTTCTTTCCCAATTAATACATTCAAAAGATTGTGAAAATGCTTAATCCAGTTCTGGTTCTTGACCTAATATTGACATTTGCCACACTCATCCTTCTTTTCCAGCTCCCACCAGAAGAATCTGTTTATTTCTATTATGCTCTAGGGATTGTTGTATTTATCATTCTCCCGTGTCTTTATCTTGCTATTCGCATAGACATACATGGTTTATGATCTTTCTTGTTTGCTGTGATGTATACTCCTGTTCATATTCCGAAGTTCCAGGTTTTTGTTTTCTCTTCCCGACCTCAAGTCAAGCGAATAATGGTCCAGAATTCGTAGGTATGGAGTTTTGGATGAACATAGTTAATGTTCTGAGAAGGTAATCGTAATGGCAAGATCTTGATTTGTCAAATTACCAGAATATTCGGAAAAGACCGAATCATCAAAAAATATTTTCTTGATATGTTTAGAGTTTAAATAGAATAAAAGAGTTATGTAACATGGTTCATGATGAGGGTGTGATATGTGAACCTTTATCAAGTTCCATTAGAAACTCAGCATGACTTACTGTAATATAATCACGTTGATCAAGTGTCATTATATTATACTAATTCATGCTTCAGTTCCCAACACTACTTCAAAACATTCAAATTTTAAACTTGAAGGTTTCAGAATTTAGAAACTAAAATAGTTTCTTTTATGATGTAATACAGATAGCGCGAAGAGATGAATGATTTCAGATAAGAATGCTTATGAAAATATCTTCAGAAATATCGAGGATATTTATAATAAAAGATACGATGATATCTTTAGAATTTCTAATATCGAAGAATGATGAAGAAGATTTGTTCGTAACGGATTTTGAGTTAGTAGCAAGGTATTCGTTAATGACTTCAGCAGATACTGAATCATTTGTATTCTTTGAAGGCAGGTTTAGTCTTTGTGATTTATCCTCAGCCCTCCTTCATACTTTGCTCAATCCGTTTTCCAGTTTCAAACCTTCTTTTTTTTTCTCAGTTTTACCACCATACTATTCTTTATCATCAAACTTTTGACACTTAAGGTCGTTTACAGTTTTTGCTGCTTCATCAGCATTGTTCCAATTTCAGAGAACTAGTTTCATAGTTTGGGGTGTTTTTCAGAAACTTCACATTCGAAGTATGTAATTCGAGGAGGTAGACGTTATATGTACACATATAACTGTTGGCGTAGACGTGCTGCAAGATTTCAAAATACTGATTGCAAATTCCCGATAGTTGGAACGGCAACTATTGTTACAAGATGTGGATGAGTACATGATAGGGTTTCAATGTATATATAGTGATTTCCGGAGAGATTCAAATAGCAGAGTGACGGAGTCGCTGGTACATTTACTGATAATATGGTGGAACATAAAAGGTTCCCCAGTAACAAAAACGTATATGCCAAAGTTATAAGTCTGAAAGGTCGTCGTTGACTAGTTGAATGGGTGATAATACTGGATACTTTTAAAAAGGAATTGCAAGGTTATTTTCAGTAATAATAATGCCGAAGGATTTATCACAGATACGTGTTAAAGTTTTACTTAGGTTTCGAGAGCTTTCCAGATATATGATTATAAGTACAAATCTTTCTTCTCATAGATATCGTGTAGTTGGTTTGTCTTCTCGTTTGTTCATTAGTTGAAGTGTTTCCAAGAATTTCGATGGGTTTGAACGCAAAATGTAATCATATGATGTTCTAGTACTGTTCTGAATTCAAAGCATGGTTTTCGAAGCATGGTTTTGAAAGATGTAGGAATCTAAGAGTGATGTTTTTCGTTTAATCTTGACTTGGATTCTGATCTATCGAAATCAGAATATGAAATTGAATGAAAATGGTTATTCTGCGATGAACAGATACGTATATCTATAGGTTTGAGCAGTATAGTTAATGATTGCTGAATCAAAATTGAAGAATGTATAGTGTAACATATTAATGTGGAATTTATATATTTCTAGGGTATTACCTACCCGTTAAAATATTCTCATCATTAACAGTTTGTACAAAAGGATTTTCAATTACAATCTTTATGAAAATATATGTATGTATATTTCCTTCAGATGTAATATAGATTTAATGAGTTATTAAACTCATTTGGTTTTCGGTTGGAACTAGAAACGAATAATCTCTTCTATATTAAAGATTACATAATCGTCGCAGGATATTTCTCCAATGAAGTTATGAATCAATACTTCATCGTTTATGGTTATTAGTATTCTTCGGTGCCTACGGTGCATATGAGGTTGATACTCGTGGAACAGATTGTGAGGTTGAGGTTTCCGGTGCGGATGTTGTTGTTGGTGGTACTGGTACTGTTGTTGGTTGTGCTGCTGGTACTGGTGGTGCTACCGGTGCTGCCTGTGATGCCTGCAAATTGTGCATCATATTCTCCAAAGCCACAACTCGAGCGCGAAGCTCGTTAACTTCTTCTATTATTCCGGGATGATTGGCGGTTGGTACGAGAGGATGAATAAAGTTTAAAATTCTGGTTATCATATAATCGTTGCGAGATATCCTGGAAATGAGGGTGAAGATAGTGTTTCGTACGGGTTCGCCGGTAAGTGCCTCAGGTTCCTCACCAAGAGGTGAATTCGGTTGGTGGAAAGGATCACCTTCCTCTTGTCTCCATTGATTAAGTTGATTACGAACCCATCCCCAATTCATCCAGAATTGGTGATGACTGATTGGTTGATTCATTCCGGTTACACTGCTTTCGGAACTCAGGTGGAAATTCATATCGGAATCCGAAGAACTCGAATTACTTGCAGAATTCATCTTACACGGTTAGATAAATAATTTTCGATGTGAAATGATTTTCGGATATCGGATGATATTTTAATTACATAGAATACCTTTATATAGTACAAAGGATCCGTAAATTACGGAGAAACTTTCGGAAACTGTCAAGTAAAGGTAACAGTAACAGATACGCTAAGATATTCATTTTGTCTATACACTAGTCATGCAATCCATGCAATAAGGTGTGTCTAGACTACAAATGATAAGCAGGTAATTTTCCACACAAGGAATGATAAGCAGGTAATTTCTAACAAAAAAATTATAAGCAACAACTTTTATCATGCAGACATGGTCGAAGTCCAGACTCACTAATGTATCCTAACAATAACCGGTTAGACACACTAATGCAAATTCTAGTTCGCTAAGACCAACGCTCTGATACCAACTGTGACGATCGCTCCAAATCCATATGGACGAACACGTCATTCATTGATTTCATTGCGAGGTATTTGACCTCTATATGATACGTTTTGTAAACATTGCATTCTTTTGAAAAGGCATACCATAAATGAATATTTAAATCAAAGGTATTCGACATCTGATGATTTCTACATATAGACAATCACCGTATATAATAGTTTACAATAGTACTTCCGTTGACAATGCAGTCAAAATAAGGTACATGATGATGAATTGGTGAATGCAACGTTTTCTTGAAAAATATGCCATATAAGACTCCATGCACATAGCTTGTCTATCATATAAGCAAACAGCGGAAGACTTCTAGGGAACCTGAGAATAAACATGCTAACAAGTGTCAACACAAACGTTGGTGAGTTCATAGTTTTAGTGTTTTGCATAATCTGTATATAAAAGTGGATCACAAGATTTCAGTTGTTTCATCCAGAAACGTTTATCAATATATTATATAAAAGTGGATCACAAGATTTCAGTTGTTTCATCCAGAAACGTTTATCAAAATATTCTACAAAATTGAGCACCCTGGTAACTAAACTTAACGTATATAATTTGTACCCTTTGTATAATCATCTTAATAATACACGCAAACCAACGTGTACGCTTCTCAAATAGCATACGTCCGTTAAAAGGCTAGTGCTCTAGCTCGGACGGGGGTATCAAGCCCTATGGATCCATATACAACTACTCGCGCCCATCAGTTCTTATAACCGACAGTTACTAGTTACCAAAGCTAAGGGATTTTCGGTTCAAACTCAGTGTAGAATTTAGTATGTACTTGTGTCCATTGCGTTTAAAATAAATTGCATGTATTCTCAGCCCAAAAATATATTGCAAAAGCAATTAAAAAGGGAGCAATAAAACTCACGCATATAAATATTGTAAATCAGTTAATAAAGCATTTGCATGTATTCTCAGCCCAAAAATGTAAAGGGTAAAAGGGATCATATGAAACTCACCTTAGCAGCATATAAAGTCGTTCACCAAAATGTGATCGAAACACGGATTACCAAATAACTGTAGATCTCAACATATCAATATTGTAGAAAAGTACGTAGACGTAACGGAGATAATAAACACTAGATTTGATTCATAAATATACCCCTGAACATTACCCATAACCTCCATGGCAATAACCCATAATTTCCTTAACTCTATCCCGCTTGAAAACATATTTTGAAAGTGACACGCTCATGACCTCGTCGTAGTATTTTAGGTATAATACTAATAATAATTAGATTAATAATAATATTAATCTTAATAATAATAATAATAATAATAATAATAATAATAATAATAATAATAATAATAATAATAATAATAATAATAATAATAATAATAATAATAATATAAATACGGAGTAAGATGAATATATATGTGTGTAAACTGAGCCGAAATCGATGAAATTTATAGACCTCGCCTGGCCAGACCTCCCATGCGATCGCATGGGTTTGAAGGCCACAGTCCATGCGATCGCATGGCCCTATTTTTCCAGCCCACATGTTTTTGTCCTAACATTTGTCGACATAATAAAATATAAATATAATATATATAATTTAAATTAATTAATTATATATTATATTAAATTCACGTGCATAGTTGACTTGTAATTTTTGTTCCGATAAGTCGTACGTTGTCACTCGACTTATGTCCCGGTTCCGGTTTTTCGAACGCCCTTTCGTACGCTGAGAAAACTTGTACTTTACGTTTCGTGAATCGTACCTTTGTCAAAATATAGTCTTAAATCATCCATAAAATATACCACTGTAGCAAAGTCAATTTCACTGTAGCAAATAGTGATTTTCAAAAACACTGTAGCATTTTGGGTACTGTAGCAATTTGAAAATGTTACTATCGTTTACTAAATAACTTGAAATTATATATATGTATATATCTTTTTAATATATATAAATCAGTTTTTAAATACACATTGGAAGTTATTTATAAATAAATTTTAATAATAAATATTTCAACTTATCATATATATTCAAATAGATATTTAAACCAATAAGTTTAATGTACGGTATCAAATAATTAATACATTGTTACCTTTTCAAGTTATAGTATATATGTATCTATTTACATATAATTGTTCGCGAATCGTCGAAAACAACCGAAATGTATTTAAATATATAAAAGTAGTTCAAAAATTTTGAGATTCAGTGTTACAGACTTTGCTTATCGTGTCGAAAATGTTAATCATACAAAGATTAAGTTTAAGTTTAGTCGAAATTTCTGGGTCATCACAGTAAGCTATGTAATTTGAAAAAGTGTGCCAATGTAAACAAAAGGTGACCAATTACCTGCTAAACCGGTTAGATTGATTATGTGTCATTTTCTTAAATTGAAAACATTACACTTACAGTCCCTGTGATTTGTTCGTTTCGCTTGTGCAGTCCTCAAAGTTAACGGACATTAACAGATCATCAGAGCCATTATATCAATTAAAACATACACATTCAACGAGATTTCCATTAACAAACCAAATGCTTTCTCTTTGTTAATTCTTAACTAAAATAATTAAAAGTAATAAATAATAATTAACTTAATTTCATGATAAAAATCAAGCAAGATTGTAAACGGAAACAATTGAAAGTGCTATACTTCTGTTTTGATTTCATGATAAAAACCTTCGAATACACATAATTGATTATATCTTTGTTTATGAATATAATTCTTGTTGTACACCAAATCCAGATTTTCGCCGGCCGTAACAGAGCTTCGCCGTCAACCCACAACTCCTCAAGGAGTAATGGTGGCGTACGACGGCGGGAGTTTCAGTGGTGTACGGCAGCGGGAGAATAAGTTGTATTTGTGTTTGTGTTTTGGTAACAATTGAAAGTGTTATACTTCGTTTCGATTTTTCCTGATATTCTTATGTTTCGATTGTGTTTGTATTTTTGATTTGATTTGAGAATTAATAATGTTTTTGGTGAAAATGTTAAATTAGGGTTCATGTGTTTTTAGTTTGATGAAGATGAAGCTGGATGTGAAATGAAAAAATACCCTCACATGTTAAAAATGCTCTCACATGCTTTGCACATGATTGTTTTAACGAAAAAAATTAACAACGTTAGCATTTATAATATATACCTTATTTATCAGGTTAAAAGTTAAGTTAATTTATATTAACACACTTTTTCAAAGTTAATAGCTTACAATAGTATTTTTTAGGTATATAACGTACACTGAAACAAAATTAAAAATATATAATTATTTGGTAGCCTTAATCCTATTTTAAAACATACAACTATAAAACTATTACATACAAAAGTTAAATTGTTCGCAATAATGATTCAAAGACTTTAAATAAAAATAGTCCTGAATGTTGTTTGATAGCATATTGAATAAACGTTATGAATTAAATAAAATTGTCTTATTAATTAATGTATTATTACATGAATGAAAAAAATTAATGTAATATACTTGTATGTACGTTATGTAACATCCCGCGTTTTTCTGTTAAATTTATTTTAACACCGTCTTTTTTTTTTATAATATCTTTCGTCATTTAATTTGGCATCTTTCGTTAACTAACGTTCATAATATTCTCGTTATTTAATTATAACATCACTCGTTTACTCTAACGTTTTAAAATATTTCGTTTGGTTAATTCCCGCACCCGACAACAAACTCGAGGGACTAGTTTCGCCAAGGGAGCAAAGATGTGACTAGCTTTTGACTAGTCAACACCCACCTCCCCATTCCCTTCCATTTTCATTTTCATTTTCTTTTAACACTTTCAAGAATTCTCTCAAATCTTCAAACAAGAAATCATCATCCATTTTAAATCGATCAAGCTTCAATCCAAACAAATTACATATTTGGAATCCTTGCATCTTCCTCTTCGATTTCATACCAACCTCATCTCGTTTGGGTAACTTTCTAAAATCACTAGATTTTTGTGTTCTTGATGTTTTTAACTTATAAAGTTGTTAATTAGTGTCTATGGCTCAAGTCTAACATGAATATATGATTTATATGTTCGATTTCGTTATTTTTGATAACTACCATGAACTTGAAAGTTTGGTGTGTTTGATTTATGATTTGGATGCTTAAATGTTGTTAATATGTTAAAGTGCAAGTATTAGATGTGTTCCTAGTGTCACTAGCTTCAATTTGATGTGTAGGTTGATTTGTAAAACTTCATAAACTTGATTAGTGATTTTGGTGATTTTGGATTAGGGTTTGATAAGCTTTATATGAACTTTTGGTGCATCAAATGCTATGAATTGTTGTTGATAAGTGTTTAGTTGCAATGTGTGTTTGATTACCTTCAAAACGGCATATCACAAGTGTGAATTGGATTCCCGAAACTTAAAATGCATTTGATGAGCTTGAAACTTTAAAAATGGATTCTTAATGATCACTTGACGGAAAATCGGTTATTGAAATTGATGAATTGCTTGATGAAATGTGCTTAGTTGTTTTCCTTGTCAAATTACCTTTCTAATGATATAGGTTATGCGTTTTAAGTGTTTTCGGTGCATGAAATGTGTTAAATTGTGTTTTGGGTCGTGACTTAGACCAATTTTCTGCAAACAACATGTTTCCCAGGTAGTGCGCGCCGCGCATAATCAAAAATCCCAGATGTCTGCCCTCTTGGTTAAGTTCTGACCTGGTATTGCACATGGGTGCGCGCCGCGCAACCCATTGCGCGCCGCGCAAATGGCCCAGGCCAACTTTCTTGTCTTTAAACGCTCCCAAAATGTTTCCCGCTTAACCGTAACTCCGATTAACATGAAACCTGACTATTATGCTCGTATATGACTTCTCATCATGAGAAAATTGTCGAACACCCGACCCGACCTCGTTGACTTTGAATTTGACCAAGTTTGACTTTTAGTCAAACTTAACCAAACGATTATACAATCGTTCTAACATACTTAACTACTTGTATCGTGCATGAAACTTGACAAATTGATTCACATGCTATATTAATCGAGTCGTAACGAGCCATAGGACTAATTGAACATCTTTGACCGTTTGTGTTTACCGTTATTGATACAACCTATATGTTTAGGTCAAGACTAGCTTTGTCTTTGCACGCGTCTACTTGTTGAAGTACTTTATTAACTCTTGCACTCAAGGTGAGATCATAGTCCCACTCTTACTCTTTTTGAACTTACATTTGGGATGAGGAAACATAAACATTTCTCTTACTAAGTGAACACAAGTACAGGAAAACAAACATTCTACATACGAGTTTAGAACAAAATCCTCAATTCGATTATCATTAGTTACACTTGCCGGGTGTAAGCGAGAACTTATGTTGTATGGATCCATATGGGTTTGACAAACCCTCATTCAAACGGTTCGCTACCGTTTACGAATGAAATATATTTTCGAGAAACAGTGTATGTTCTAGCACTAAGTGATGGGGTTCAATGGAAGGAAATGTTAAGCATTGATAATTGGGTGCTCGTGAATATTAACTTTTAGAATGTATTACTATTATTTCAACTTTGCAAACCTTGTGGTTCGACTTACTTACTTTTACTCACTTACTTACTTAAACCTATGATTTCACCAACGTTTTCGTTGACAGATTTCTATGTTTTCTCAGGTCTTGCACGATATGTGAAACATGCTTCCGCTCACTATTTGATACTTGTATTGGATGTCGAGTATACATGCATTTCATGGAGCGTCTTTTGACTTCACTTTAAACCGTGTCGCCTAGATTTCATTTGTACTTATAGCCTTGTAACTTAACTTTTGGTTGAACAATTCTTGTAAACTTTGGAAACAATCTTTATTTTGAAATGAAGGCGACATATTTTGGTCAAACATTGTCATAAAGACTTATGACCATGCAATGGGACCTACGTAGATGACGCCGTCACTTGACGATTTGTCGGGGTCGCTACAAGTGGTATCAGAGCCTTGGTTGTAGGGATTTAGAGTTCATTTGTGTCCACCCCGAGTCATAGGGTACATAGGTGAATCTAGACTACAACCGGCATATAGACTAAAGTAGAAATTACTTGACTATTTGTGCGTCTATACTCGAACTCTTCTATCATATCTAACTCGTATTCGATCTTGATCTTACGTTGATAAATTTTGTTGATGCGCCACCTTGACTTTATGAAGTAATGTTAAATGCACATGTAAATCAGGGTAATATAATTTCCGGGATTATATTACGGTGATTCACATGGACGTTCCGACATTATGACGTAAAGAATTTAAGGCGAGTCAAGGAAAAATTTTCTCTCTATCCTTATTCCATACTCCGGTTAGTATTGTTGAAAATACTAACCAACGATATTATTGTGTCATGAAGGAACAATGGCTCACCAAGGTCAACACAATACTCCTCTCGAAACTCTAGAACAAGCTCTTCAACGAATGATAACCACCGCCGTGGGTACGGCCGTGGCCGATCACTTTTCTAACAACAACAATCATGGAGCCGGTAATTCAATCGAAGGTTGCTCCTACAAGAACTTCATGAAGTACAATCCTTCCACTTTCGATGGAACCGGAGGACCGGTTACTCTCACCCGATGGTTTGAACAAATGGAGACCGTTTTTAACACAAGCGGTTGTCGAGACCAAGATAAGGTCAAGTTTTCCACCCTCACTTTCACCGGTATTGCTCTCTCATGGTGGAACACGTATGTACAATTAGTGGGAAGCGATGAAGCCCACACACTCTCTTGGACCGAATTAAGAGAAAGAATGATCACCGAATACTTCCCGCGCGACGAGACTCGAAGGCTCGAACAGGGTCTAAGGAATTTAAAAACGGCCGGAAATGACCTCGAAGCTTATAATCAACGGTTTACCGAACTAGTCTCGATGTGTCCAAATCTCATGACTCCCGAATCCCTAAGAGTCGAACTTTACATGGATGGCCTCCCTAAGAGCATTCAACACAAGGTAATGACATCTCAACCCACTAACCTACAAGAGGCTTTAACAATGGCCCGCCAAGCCTTAGAAACGGTGAATGAAATGGAAGCACCGGCACCAATGGTCGAGAACCACCCGAGTAACAACAAAAGAACATGGGAAGCCTCTCAATCAAGCAACCACAACAATAACAACAACCCCGCCAAGAAGCCTTTTACCTCCAACGACAAGAAAGGCTATGCCGGAAAACTACCTTTTTGTAACGAATGCCACAAGCATCATTTTGGTGAATGTGGCAAGCTAATTTGCCATCGGTGCCAAGGTAGTGGTCATATTGCCAAGTATTGTGGAAGTACCGCCCCCGTCACTCAAAAGGGGCCCGACGCACCAAAGCCGAGTATTTGCTACAAATGTGGCCAATCGGGTCATTTTAGGAATGAATGCCCAAAGAATAAAGCAAAAACCAACGCGCGCCGTTGAACTTACAACATCGACACCTAGGATGCCCGAGACGATGATGGACTAGTCACGGGTACGTTTCTTCACAACAAACCATATGTTTCATACTTATTCGATTCAATTACCGCTAGACGTTTTACAACCGAGACCTTGACTTGTACTCTTTACATTCCACCTTTTTCCCTTAGATACTACTTAGGCAATTTAAGCGACCAACGGAAAGATATTGTGTGTCTATAAATTCTATCGGAGGATATACGTTAAGGAAATTGGACTCGACACCTATAGAACGAAGGAACTCAAAATCCAGTCATTAAGGAGAAATTGTTGCCCTACATTTATGTATAGATTATTGTGAACTAAGAAATTTTCGGTTGAAAACCGATACCCTCTCCCTCACGTCCATGACCTCATGATTATTTGCATGAATCCCGTATGTTCCAAATCGACCTCCGTTCTGGTTATCATCAATTGGGGGTTAAGGGAGACGATGTCTCCTAAGCCATTTTCCGAGCTCGCAACGTTAGTTGTAAATCCCTCTTAGTACCGTTTGATTTATTTAGGACTCCGTCCGTATTCATGAACCTCTTGAACCGCGTATGCAAATTCATATAGACTAATCTGTTATCATATTTATAGATGACATCTTAATTTATTCAAGTAAAGAAGGAAAACGAACAACATCACCATCTTAAGCTCGAACTTTTGAGAAAAGAGCAACTTTATACCAAATTCTCCGAGTGGGAATTTTTGTTGAACGAAGTCTAATTTTTCTAAACCATGATGTTAACAGTCGAGGCATTACAATCAATCTCGAAATCAAGCCACATGTAATCAGGAAACTCTCCCAACTCAGACTTGTATTCGTAAAATCTTAGGTCTCGTCTGTTATTACCGAAGATTCATTTCTGACTTTTCTCGTGTTACCCGACTTTTAAACTCGTTAACTCACTAAGGGAAAACTTTAAACCTCTTCATGACTGAGCCTTGAACGTGATTCTTCACACAAACCTTCCTAGCTAAATTCGTATAGCACTAGATGGAACTCAAACATGGAAATATTTCTACTTGAACGCCGAAAGGCATACTCTCTCGACTCAAAATTAACGTAACTAAAATTCGTTATTTTGCACGAAGAATTCGAATACTAAACTGTAGATCCGATCAACTTTCTCGTCATCACGTACCACACACATACCTCTGTTATTTCACCGTTACTGTCTGATATTACTGGGATTTAAGATAACACACAATCCAACGATACTTCACTCTTCTTTGACTTAACGTCCTTGTGTTTCTGATAATCGGCCAACTATTATTCAACCCCGAACTATACAATTACGTGTACTATCTTGTTTCTCTTCCAGACTTCAATTTTCGACAACTAGAGGCGCGTTATGGCAACCTCGAGATGTAAGCTCATCCTATGCTCAGTCCTCATTTCACTCCTATCTTTATCGCTCGCATTTCCGTTTAAGGAAACTCCTTGTAACATTTCTCCATGGATAGAGAAACTCCTCACATTACATTAGTATTCGCCACGAGGGTGAATAGTCCTAACGAACATTTTTTTTGTGAACCCTAACTGACTTGTTCAAACATATCTTAAGAGATTCTATTCCAACACGGTGTATCCTTGTCAATTATCCCGTATCGAAATACTCGTTTCACTTCTAGTTTTACAAGAAACCCTGGAGACCCGCTTAGACATGAGTACCACGTACCACCCACAAACCGATGAACCAAGCAAACGAACGATTTACGTCTTGGAAAGACATGTCACAAACTCGTATTGTCACCTTTAGTAGATCACTCGTACAACAGTAGTTACCACTCGTGTGTTCACCCGCACTTTCCGAAACCCTATATGACCGCTAATGTCGTACCCCTGTTCATTTAACCAACGCATGTGGCAAACAAAACACAGAATCCGAACTCAATCAAGAAACAACAATTGAGATCATTCAAGTCCGAGAAGGGCTCGAGACAACCCATAGTCACCAAAAGAGTTATACCAAACTTAGATGAAAACCTCACAAAATCCCTGTAACAGTGTAATATTGAGAACCCGCACCTTGGAAAGGTGTAATCCGTTTCGGGAATCAGGGAAAGTTAAACTCGCGACACGTTAACCCTCTTGAAACCTTGGGGCGTATTGGAACCGCTTCCTACCGTTTGGAACTTCTGACTCAATTAAGTTTCCACTTACCCTGTGTACCATGTAACAAACTTAGAAACGTGTCCTGCGGAACAGGAACGTGCAATCCTGCTAGATACATCAACTATCGATGACAAACTTCTCTTCATAGGAAAACCAGTTGAAACCAGGGATCGTAACATTGACAACGAAATACTCTAACTATCCAAATTCATGAGAACACTCAAGGACGTGCCTTCACTTATTCATAACATTGACAACGTAAAGTCTCGAGTAAGAGATGTCGACTACTACTTCCAACTAAATTTCGGGACGAAATTTCTTTTGAGGTGTGGATAATGTAACATCCCGCATTTTTCCGTTAAGTTTATTTTAACACCGTCTTTTTTTTTTTATAATATCTTTCGTCATTTAATTTGGCATCTTTCGTTAACTAACGTTCATAATATTCTCGTTATTTAATTATAACATCACTCGTTTACTCTAACGTTTTAAAATATTTCGTTTGGTTAATTCCCGCACCCGACAACAAACTCGAGGGACTAGTTTCGCCAAGGGAGCAAAGATGTGACTAGCTTTTGACTAGTCAACACCCACCTCCCCATTCCCTTCCATTTTCATTTTCATTTTCTTTTAACACTTTCAAGAATTCTCTCAAATCTTCAAACAAGAAATCATCATCCATTTTAAATCGATCAAGCTTCAATCCAAACAAATTACATATTTGGAATCCTTGCATCTTCCTCTTCGATTTCATACCAACCTCATCTCGTTTGGGTAACTTTCTAAAATCACTAGATTTTTGTGTTCTTGATGTTTTTAAGTTATAAAGTTGTTAATTAGTGTCTATGGCTCAAGTCTAACATGAATATATGATTTATATGTTCGATTTCGTTATTTTTGATAACTACCATGAACTTGAAAGTTTGGTGTGTTTGATTTATGATTTGGATGCTTAAATGTTGTTAATATGTTAAAGTGCAAGTATTAGATGTGTTCCTAGTGTCACTAGCTTCAATTTGATGTGTAGGTTGATTTGTAAAACTTCATAAACTTGATTAGTGATTTTGGTGATTTTGGATTAGGGTTTGATAAGCTTTATATGAACTTTTGGTGCATCAAATGCTATGAATTGTTGTTGATAAGTGTTTAGTTGCAATGTGTGTTTGATTACCTTCAAAATGGCATATCACAAGTGTGAATTGGATTCCCGAAACTTAAAATGCATTTGATGAGCTTGAAACTTTGAAAATGGATTCTTAATGATCACTTGACGGAAAATCGGTTATTGAAATTGATGAATTGCTTGATGAAATGTGCTTAGTTGTTTTCCTTGTCAAATTACCTTTCTAATGATATAGGTTATGCGTTTTAAGTGTTTTCGGTGCATGAAATGTGTTAAATTGTGTTTTGGGTCGTGACTTAGACCAATTTTCTGCAAACAACATGTTTCCCAGGTAGTGCGCGCCGCGCACATATCTGCGCGCCGCGCATAATCAAAAATCCCAGATGTCTGCCCTCTTGGTTAAGTTCTGACCTGGTATTGCACATGGGTGCGCGCCGCGCAACCCATTGCGCGCCGCGCAAATGGCCCAGGCCAACTTTCTTGTCTTTAAACGCTCCCAAAATGTTTCCCGCTTAACCGTAACTCCGATTAACATGAAACCTGACTATTATGCTCGTATATGACTTCTCATCATGAGAAAATTGTCGGACACCCGACCCGACCCCGTTGACTTTGAATTTGACCAAGTTTGACTTTTAGTCAAACTTAACCAAACGATTATACAATCGTTCTAACATACTTAACTACTTGTATCGTGCATGAAACTTGACAAATTGATTCACATGCTATATTAATCGAGTCGTAACGAGCCATAGGACTAATTGAACATCTTTGACCGTTTGTGTTTACCGTTATTGATACAACCTATATGTTTAGGTCAAGACTAGCTTTGTCTTTGCACGCGTCTACTTGTTGAAGTACTTTATTAACTCTTGCACTCAAGGTGAGATCATAGTCCCACTCTTACTCTTTTTGAACTTACATTTGGGATGAGAAAACATAAACATTTCTTTTACTAAGTGAACACAAGTACAGGAAAACAAACATTCTACATACGAGTTTAGAACAAAATCCTCAATTCGATTATCATTAGTTACACTTGCCGGGTGTAAGCGAGAACTTATGTTGTATGGATCCATATGGGTTTGACAAACCCTCATTCAAACGGTTCGCTACCGTTTACGAATGAAATATATTTTCGAGAAACAGTGTATGTTCTAGCACTAAGTGATGGGGTTCAATGGAAGGAAATGTTAAGCATTGATAATTGGGTGCTCGTGAATATTAACTTTTAGAATGTATTACTATTATTTCAACTTTGCAAACCTTGTGGTTCGACTTACTTACTTTTACTCACTTACTTACTTAAACCTATGATTTCACCAACGTTTTCGTTGACAGATTTCTATGTTTTCTCAGGTCTTGCACGATATGTGAAACATGCTTCCGCTCACTATTTGATACTTGTATTGGATGTCGAGTATACATGCATTTCATGGAGCGTCTTTTGACTTCACTTTAAACCGTGTCGCCTAGATTTCATTTGTACTTATAGCCTTGTAACTTAACTTTTGGTTGAACAATTCTTGTAAACTTTGGAAACAATCTTTATTTTGAAATGAAGGCGACATATTTTGGTCAAACATTGTCATAAAGACTTATGACCATGCAATGGGACCCACGTAGACGACGCCGTCACTTGACGATTTGTCGGGGTCGCTACACGTTAAGTGTCAGAATATGATTTGAGAAGAAAGTTATTGAAAATCAAAGTGTTTAATGGTTAAAAGTGTGTTTCATCATTGAATGACTCAACACTGAATGATTTAGCAGTGGATGATGAAACATTCAACACCATATGTCATTCAGAGGTCAGAAACAAACACACTGAATGTTGAATGGTTTAGCATTTGACGCTTTTATTAAGAGAAAAAAAACACACTCTTAGTTTTATGCTAGCATGTTTTTTTTTTTTTTTTTTTTTTTTTTTTTTTTTTTTTTTTTTTAAGTTTTGTGGTGTATTGTTTGGACGTCCTATTTTGTTTCGCGTACCGGTACCAAACTCAATAAGTACAGGTACTGTACCGCTAAGCATTGAACCTTGATTTCACGGGAAACGAGGACCGAATACCGTACTGTATATATTCGGTTGGTACCGGTTATGTACGGTACGAGTAGGTACAATTCGATTTCAATATTTAGGTATTGATGTTGACCGGTATTTTAAGGAGATCAAAGGAAAGGAAATGGATAAAAACGAAACACACATTCTTACAATTATATTTTTGCAATTTGAACTAAACTGTTATGTAAATAAATTATATGATCAGTATCATCAGTATATTTAATATAACAAATACAGAGTATTTAATTGTTGATTTTATACATATTATTATTATTATATTTGAACACCCGAAAAACTAGAGATGGATGTCCCGATTAATTATTTTTTCATTATTTTATATTTCGTACAACAATAAGTATTGGTCACGAGATAATAGGACGATTAATGATAATATTCATAGCTTATCCATTAGAATCTTTTCTTTTCCTCTAAATAAAATCTCTGCAATGCAACGTAAGATACTACGTAAGTTTCACTTCTAAATGTGCCTAAATATAGACGAAAAGTGTTGTTAACATAAAAATATCATGTACTTTTCTTTACTTTGTAATCCTCTCATTTCCACTTAAAATAAAAACACAAGAATAACTATTACGAATTATTTTTTAATTATCTCAGTTTCTTTCCTTTTTACCTTTAAAATCTCTCGATTTCTTTCCTTTTTATATAGTGGCGAGTTTAGTTAGGGACCCGTGGGTCACTAGACACCGCTAGTGGGGAAATTTTTAGTAGAAAATACATTTTAAATTGTATATAACACCATGAAATTTAACCGCAGGACCCCGTATGTTTTTCAGATTTATAGTATTTTCTTTTAAATTGTATACCACCAAATTTAACTATTCGGACTCATTATATTTTTCAAATTTGTAGTTTTTTTGAAAGTAAACTATCAATAAAATAACATTCAAATATATTTGTTACTGAAAAAAATTGTAAGGACCCCATTAAATTAAATTATAATACTGAAATCGTCACTGTTTTTATACCCTTAAAATTTCTGAAGAATGCCAAGTAATATATACTGTATGAAATATGAAGGGTTTGATATAAAATTTTGAAATCTTTCAAAAGAAATACTCCACTACATTTATTTTGAGGTTTGCACTGATCTAGTTGAGCACCCTGTTTTCCATTTACAATTTTAGTTGACATCCAATTCCAAATCCTCTATCATCATCATCATAAACCTTTAAACAAGACAAAAAAAAATATATAGTACACCTCATGCATACTTCAAAACCGTACTTCCACTTGGTTAATTCAGATTATACGTGTCGAAAACACGTATACATGTTTCACCACAGCTACAAATGCCAACAAATCTCTCCACGCACGTACGTATTCAAACCCATGCGAATTCTTGATCTAAAAACCCACCATAAATATAGTCACCATCAACACAACCCCGAATCACAAAAACAAATACATATTATAACCATCTTCTTTCACACTAATGACAAAGCTACTTGTTCTCGCAGTCGCTTTCGCAGTCCTTGTAGCCTTGGCTACCGCCCACACAACCATTGTCACCACCACTATCGAGGAAGACAATGGTTACCTATCTCAGTTTCCTTGGGAGGGAGATTTGGACGTATGTCAACAATACCTCCAGCAGAGTATACAGAGTCCATATGAAAACTATCAGCCCAGTCAAAGCCTACAACAACTGTGTTGCAGAGAACTCCAAAACGTCGACGAGCAACGTCAGTGCCAGGCCGTGAAGCAAGTGTTCCAGGATGCCCTGCATGGACAACAAGGTGGACGTTTGGGTGCTCAAGAGATCCAACAGTTGAGGCAAAAGGCTCAACAGCTTCCTAACCAATGCAACCTTCAAATTAGACGCCAATGCGATCTCGGTAACATCCGTACCGTCAATGATGAGGACAACTACTCCCGCCGAAGCTCACGTAGCTCACAACAATGCAGTGATGTCCAAGGACGACAATTTAACCAATGTCAAAGGTATTATAATATAATACTACTAGCTGGACTACTAGTTTAATGTTGAAAATATTAATTAACCTCTCAACAACTTATGTATGTTTGTTTTTGAATAGGTACATTCAACAACAACAACAGCAACAAAGCGGCTCACTTTTGATGAGCATTTTCAGGCAGGGACAACAACAACCACAAGAACTGAGAAGCTGCTGCAACGAGCTTGAGAACGTGCAACGTGAGTGCCAGTGCGAGGCCATGCAGGAGGTTTACGAGCAGGCCATGAGACAACAACAGCAGCAAGGAAGGAGACAAAGCAGTCGACGTGCAGGTGTGGAGCCACAGATGGTGCAGAGGGCAATTCAGAACTTGAAGAACGAATGCAATTTGCAAGTGCAACAATGCAGGATCCCATCTGCCATGTTTTGAAGTAGGTCGATCATACCAAGTGGTCAAGGTGTAATAAATAAAGGGTTCCACATCTCTAGTTATTTATGGCTTTGAGATCGATGATATTGAGTAATTTAATTATGTAATGAAAATAATACCAAGCACATTTGTAACTCTGTATCTCATCTGTAATCATGATGGTTTCATCATATCTCTACGAATAAAATAAAATGAGTCTTATTACATTATTAGTGTGACCTTCTTCATTTTTAATTCAATAATTAATTACTTCTATATATATAAGAGACAACTTCTATATTGTGACGTCGTTGCTTCCACCGGGGAGCAAGGACCAAGATGTCACCTTGCAGCCTTACTTCTACCTGATAGAAATCTCGTTTTGACCTATTTATTCCATGGCCCAGGCGCAGGGCACTAGGCACCTTGCTCATTGCGAGAGCAATCATCTAAATTTTTATTTTTTTTTGGGTTATAAGGCAATAAAAGTTTAAAAAAAATTGGTAAAAAAGTGATAATTTTTTTTTTTCCTTCATATTTAGAATTGACGGACCAATAGCAAGTCTGCAAAAAGCCCAATATCTTTACCAAAGCCCAAAATCACCGCCGTCGCATCCCGCATCACCTCCGGTGACGTCTCTGATATACCGACAAATCAATACTTAATATAAGCTTCAATGTATTAGCTGAACCAAATACATCTACACAAGTTTATAATAATTTGTATAGACCGTCGGTTTACATGATCTATTGAAGATGTTGCCCACTTGTATTTGTATTTGAACAGTTTGAGAATATGAATCCTGAATCTGTAATGATTGAGGCGCGATTGCAATCATTCATTGTTCAACTCCACTCAGAATTAGGCGTGCTTGATAGAATCGTTCACAAAAATAAAAACCAGCATCGAAGAAGCTTGTATTTACAGTACTTATCGAAGGTATAGTTATATTGTTAGGTTATCAGTAAACCTAGGCCATGATTTCAGTGAATTGCAGATAGGTTTCATACACGTGCTATATTTCTTGCTATTGTAGGTTAGAAGAAACTGTAAGCTTCTTCAATCGACTAATTTGTTCGAACTAGTTAACTCGTGTTTTCGAGTTATTAACGATGATCGAACTAAGCAAAAGGTGCAGATATTGGAAAGGTATGGAATTGTAGCTTTGTTGAATTCAAGTTTATTTGTTTATTTATGCAATAATTTTTGCAGTTTAAAGAGAAGAAAATGTGATGGTGGCAAATGTAATTTTCTGATGCGACTTCAGAGTGCTGCACGTCTACTTTCGAAGGTGACTAGTATGATTTGAGTAAAATTCATCTTTTTAAGTCCTGTGATTGTTACCTGAAGTTAAACATGTATGTTATCGATTGTTTTTATATAGCATTCAATTCATAGAGTAAACATATCTAGTCTGTTTTTTTTTTTTTTTTTCGTGCAGATGAATGAACCAATGCTGAAGGCAAACATTTTAGGTTATCTAGTGTGTTGTCATCTCTATTGTTGGTACGATACTTAGGAACGTCTTCCAGGTTGGGTAACACGTCAGAACATGGTAAGTTTCAAATAGGTTGTTTTTACTACGTATAAAAACGGGTTGGGTTGACTGTACTTGACAGACAAACATTTTAGGCTATATTTTTTAAAAGGCAAACACCCACACATAACATGAATATATACAAATAAGTCCACCCTGGACTTGTACCCACAACCTCTTAGGCTATTTTTTTATAAGTAGCTAACAAGTTAGTATCGTTTGCGAAACTTTGTTGTTACAATATTATATAGTATATGATATATTAATAAAAAAATTTAGGATAAAACTATACTTTGGGTGCTTTTAACCCGTGTGATTCATTCTGCTTTTAGAAACCTCAACTGAATTTGAGCAATTCAATTGTAAGCGGGCTTATGGGCAAGAAGTGCCACCTGTAATACAATTTTCTTTTACTCAAGTTAGAACTTCATAATATTTTTTCTTCTTCTGGTTTAATTTGGATTATGCATTGTCTTTAATTACCTATTTCCGCTGTTTATCTCCTTGACATTGACAGAGAGATATCTAATTTGCTTGCTGGATCCTTTTTTGTGGGATTTTGTACGACTGTGTTGGCTTTGCTTGCACGCCTTCGAGTTTTGACTCAACAAGTAACGGCTACTTTAATATATATTGAGTTTTATTGTCATTGTGATCATTATTGTGATATACGCAATTGATCTAAAAAGATAATGTAATGTCCAAAGTTTACCAATAAAGGAAATATCACTTTTTCAGTCACCCAAAGAAGACACTTATTTTAATTTTTTGACTGAAATGCTTATTTTGTCAAAGATCTTATCACCTGATTTTTTTTAAAAATTGATTATCGAAAGGACATGATTGGCTTTTATGTTTCCAAGAGGTCTACATTTTTGCATTATCACCACACACGTAACTTTCAATATCACGATTCCCCGTCTTCTATATACGGGTTTGTCACTTCAATTTTGGATCCCTAAGTGACCGTGCTGCTGATCTGCAAATGTTTTAAACCATCATTTGTGTTATAAAGTGTGTACAAATGCTAGACATCACCTTTAAGGCTTTAATTGGCCTAAATTTAAAGAAGAGTATTTGTCCAAATAATCCTTTTTAGACGAAGTTAGATATAATGTTCGTTTTTGGGTGACGAAAAAGGTGGCATTCATTCTTTTGGTAAACTTCGGACCTTACATTACCTTTTTTTGGCCATTTGCCCTTGTAATATTAAGCTTATTTCATTTTCCGAACAGATATTGGTCGACGTTGTTTCAGTTTTCAACATGGTTTCCTCTGTATCCCTAAAGCAGCAGTCAATGAAACTAAATCAACGAGGAATCGAGGAATGTTTTCACTTCTATTAAGTTATATTATTCTTGGCTTTATCCTGTTAATATAGGCTTACAACCGTCTTTCTACTTGAATAATTTCTAGGTCTTCAGGGAACATTACCACAAAATTGAAGAAGCTATTTTTTTGGAGTGTGTATGGGAAACTGATAGGTTTATTTTACTTGACAGCAAGAGTGAACCTGAAAGCAAAAATCCATAGACAATAACGGGTGACGTTAGGTTTGTGTTAGACCACACCTAACGGCGCGTCAGAATCCATCCGCCAGTCTATGTGGCGGAAACTAATGAGGCGTTAGTTGGTGCGAAAAAAAGTGTCAGTCGGTATTTTGACGGGATGGAGATTAGCCATAAGTTTTGGATTCAACCAATCAGATATTTTATGTTTGTTATTTAAATTATTATTTCTTTCACCCAATTTTCAATCACAGTTTACCTCATCGCCCTACCCAACATTTGACACAAAAACTGACACTAACAGTTAAAACTTGTTAGAAACTGACATTGCCGATTAGGCAGATTGCACTTTTTGGACAAAAAGTGCATAAACTACCCGTGATATCACCGACGACCATTAGAAATAGTCTTATTTGCATAGTAATGTTTCCAAATTTTATTCAGGGCTATAAACTGTTACCTGAAACTTAATTACGTAAAATGTTTTTATGCAATTAACGTACGTATGTCTCATTGGTCGTTCATTGTTTACATTCGGAGGACAAAAACTCGCGATATCCATGATTTGTTTGCTGCCTTCTATCAGAGTAGAAACCCTAATCGACTAGCAATCACAAGCAAGCAATAACCGAAAATATAAACACAGAATAAAAGAACACGAGAATTATAGTGGTTCGGTTTCTAGGTGAAACCTACATCCACTTTGGAACTAGAGAGTATTATTATTAATTTGGAGGGTGTTACAAAGCATGTACGATGAGAGACTATATATAGACTAGTACCACCAATAAAAAACGGCTCAACAAATTAGGGTTGGCCAGACCCTGACTTGGTCACCAAGTAAACTCCAGGCCTGTTTTTATTGGGCTTAAATATCGAAGCCTACACCTCAACAATCTCCCACTTGGAGGCTTCGAATAACATCGATCTGCACTCTTGTACTTCTGCAATGCAAGACTTAGCTCATCTCTTCTCTCTCTCTAGTTCCTGCCTTCTCTTCAATGTTCCTGAAGGCCAGTTGAAGCTATGCACAGCTTCAACTTATCCAGCGTTACTGGTTTGGTGAACATATCTGCTGGATTCTTGGAACCTGGAATGCTCTCCAGATTAAATGTTCCATTGCTTATCCGTTCTCTGATAAAGTGATACTTCATGCCAATGTGCTTCGTTTTAGCATGATAGACTGGATTCTTTGCTAACTTGATTGCGCTCTCATTATCACAATATAAGACAAATTCTGTCTGTTTGCTGCCTAGTTCTTTCATGAATGTCTTCAACCACACTAGTTCTTTACTGGCTTCAGTCAAGGCCATGTATTCTGCTTCATTAGTAGATAGAGCCACGCTCTTTTGAAGCCTAGACATCCAACTCACTGCTGTTCCTCCTATAGTGAATACATACCCGGTGGTGCTCTTGAAGGTATTGTTGCATCTACCCAGATCTGCATCAGAATAACCCCTGAGAGTAGTATCCCTGCCCTTAAAACATAACTCAACTTTGGGAGTACCCTTTAAATACCGCAGTATCCACTTCACTGCTTCCCAATGTTCTTTCCCCGGAGCTGACATAAAGCGACTAACCATCCCAACAGCATGTGCTATATCAGGTCTTGTACACACCATAGCGTACATTAGACTACCCACTGCGGATGCATAAGGAACCTTAGCCATTTCTGCTTTTTCTACTTCAGTTTTAGGAGACTGATGTTTAGAAAGCTTTAGATGACTTCCCTACGGTGTGTTTCTTGGCTTTGTAGACTCACCATTCATTCTGAACTTTTCAAGAACCTTGCGAATATACTTTTCTTGAGATAAAGAAACTGACCCATCTTTATTCCTGCATATACGCATACCGAGAATCTGCTTAGCTGGCCCGAGATCCTTCATTTCAAATTCTCTAGATAATTGCTTCTTCAAATTGCGTATTTCAACCATATCAGAACCTGCAATTAACATATCATCGGCATAAAGAAGCAATATAATATAGGAGCTCTTGAACTTCTTCAAATAACAGCAATGATCTGTAGAACTTCTCACGAATCCTGTCTTCTCCATGAAATTATCAAATTTCAAGTACCACTGGGAGCTTGTTTCAAACCATACAAGCTTCTCTTTAGATTACACACAAGATTCTCCTTTCCTTTGACACAAAACCCCTCTGGTTGAGACATATAAATGTCTTCTTCAATGTTGCCATGAAGAAAGGCTGTTTTAACGTCCAACTGTTCTAAGTGTAACTTCTCGGTTGCCACCATACTTAGAACTAATCTGATAGTCGTCATCTTCACTACTGGAGAAAAGATTTCAGCATAGTCGACTCCTTTCTTTTGTTGAAATCCTTTGACAACTAATCTTGCTTTGTATCGTTTAGAACCATCCGCTTCATCTTTGACTCTGAAAACCCATTTATTCTGTAAGACCCTTTTTCCTGGTGGTAACTTGGTCAACTTCCAAGTTTGATTTTTCAATAAAGATTCCATCTCGCTTTTCATAGCCCGCTCCTACTGGAACGAATCTTTCACCTTCATTGCCTCAGAATAACTTTCTGGTTCCCCATTTTCTGTCAAAAGAAGATAGTTAACTGTTGGACTAAACCTCTCTGGCTGTCTTGTAACTCGTGTAGATCTCCTGACCCAATTGGACTGGTCAGATTGTGGTGGGGGCTGTGGGGGCTGCTCATCATCAGATTCTGAGCTCCCACTATCTGAAGTCTGCTCGTGATCAGATTCCGAGCTTTCACTGTTAGGAACTCCCACTGGAACTTCAGTTTCATACTCTGGAGTTTCCCTTTCATCTTCTCTAGTTGTCTCTGTGTTAACCTCAAATTCAACTGATTCTTTTTCTTTTAGTGTTGAGTTGAAATCCTTGTACAATTCTGCTTCATTGAAGGTGGCATGTTTACTTCTGATAACATGTTTTCCCTTGTTATCCCATAACCCGTTGTGATGACCCAGAAATTTCTGACCAAATTTAAACTTTATCTTTAAATGATTTAACGTTTCCGACACGATAAGCAAAGTCTGTAAAACCGAATCTCAAAATTTTTGAACTATTCAAGTACCCTTCGGTTGTTCTCAACGATTCGCGAACCATTACATGTAAATAGATACATATATATACTATAACTTGAAAACGTAATAAAGTTTTAATTGTTTAATACCGTACATTAAACTTATTGGTTTAAATATTTATTTGAATATATATGATAAGTTGGAATATTAATTGTATGAATAACTTGCGACGTATATTTAAAACGTGTTTATGAATGTTGAAAATATATATTAACTTGGTCATAAAACGATTTGTTATTATATATATATATCAACAAATAGCGAGACAATGATTTATAGAAGTAAATGACCAAAACACTCGAAAGTTTAAGATACACTTTGAATGATATAGTTTATTGATAATTTAAGACTATATTTTGACAAAGGTACGAGTCACAAAACGTAAATTGCGAGTTTTCTAAGCGTACAAAAATGAGTTCGAGAAACCGAAACCGGGACATAAGTCGAGTGACAACGTACGGGTCATCGGAATGAAAATTACAAGTCAACTATGCACATGAATTTAATATAATATATAATTAATTATTTAAATTATATATATTATATAATAATATGTCGACAAACAAGAAAACAAAAACATTTTGAGCTGGATCAGGCGGCCATGCGATCGCATGGCAAATACACTAAAAACCCATGCGATCGCATGGGCATCAGATTTCAAAAAGTTGCCTATAAAAGTCCAGTTTATGCTCGAGTTCTTACACATATATTACTCCATGTGTAATATTATTATTATTTATTATTTATATTATTATTATTATTATTATTATTATTATTATTATATTATTAAGATTATTATTATTATTATTATTATTAATCTTAATATTTTTAGTAATATTATACATAAAATACTATGACGAGGTCATGAGCTTGTCACTTTCAAAATGGTTTTTCGAGCGGGATAGAGCTAAGGGAATTATGAGTTATAGCTATGGAGGTTATGGGTATGATTTGGGGATTATGCTCGTAAAGTCAAACCTAGTGTTTATCATCTCCGTTACGTTTACGTACTTTCCTACAATATTGAATCTCAATATTGATACGTAAGCACTCATATTTTATCTTTTATATATTAATTGTGTATCCATGTCCAGTGCTCGAGTATATATATTTATACATGCTTGTATGCTAAATTTCGTCGTTAAACAGTTATAATGAATCACGAATTAAATACATATATTACTGGTAAAAGGTATATGATATACATGTTTTTGGAAAGCTGGCGAAAAATCAATAACTTTTCATTTAGATATCGAATAGCTTCGATGAACGGATTAAAAGATATGATCAACTGAATTATGATTGATGTTAATTGAAATTGCTTTTGAATCTGTAATTAAGATATAAACAACTTGTTTACAAGATTGATAAAATGGATTTTTAAATATTACCAACCGAGTAACTGAAATCTTATATAAGGCACGTCTCGTTTTATTGAACAATTGTCAAAACTGATTGTTTTATCATATTTTAAAGACTTATAAAAACTATAGTTTAATTTTACAAGAATTGGAAAACTATGTGAAATATTAAAATGATTCGATTGCCATGATCATTCAACTATTGTATGGAGTCAGATTGACTTTTTGAAATAACTTTTGATAACTATTGTATGTCGATCTCGAGCATTAGGATTGTGATACACTATGACCTGACCTAGCTTGATAAACAATTATTGACCAACATATGTTCTCTAGGTTGAGATCTACGGTTATTTGGTAATCCGAGTTTCAGTCACATTTTGGTGAACGACTTTTTATGCGGCTAAGGTGAGTTTCATAAGATCCCTTTTACTCTCTACATTTTTGGGCTGAGAATACATGCAAATGCTTTATTAACCGATATACAATATTTATATGTGTGAGTTTCATTGGCTCCCTTTTTAATTGCTTTTGCAATCTATATTTTTGGGCTGAGAATACATGCACTTTATTTTAAACGCAATGGATACAAGTACATACTAAATTCTACACTGAGTTTGAACCGAAAATCCCTTAGCTTTGGTAACTGTTAACTGCCAGTTATAAGAACTGGTGGGCGCGAGTAGTAGTATATGGATCCATAGGGCTTGATATCCCCGTCCGAGCTAGAGCACTAGCCTTTTAACGGACGTATGCTATTTGAGAAGCGTACACGTTGGTTTGCGTGTATTATTAAGATGATTATACAAAGGGTACAAATTATATATACGTTAAGTTTAGTTACCAGGGTGCTCAATTTCGTAGAATATTTTGATAAACGTTTCTGGATGAAACAACTGAAATATTGTGATCCACCTTTATATACAGATTATGCGAAACACTAAAACTATGAACTCACCAACCTTTGTGTTGACACTTGTTAGCATGTTTATTCTCAGGTTCCTAGAAGTCTTCCGCTGTTTGCTTATATGTTAGACAAGCTATGTGCATAGAGTCTTACATGGCATATTTATCAAGGAAACGTTGCATTCACCAAATCATCACCATGTATCTTATTTTGACTGCATTGTCAATGGAAGTACTATTGTAAACTATTATTTACGGTGATTGTCTATATGTAGAAATCATCAGATGTCGAAAACCTTTGATTTAAATATTCATTTATGGTGTGCCTTTTCAAAAGAATGCAATGTTTACAAAACGTATCATATAGAGGTCAAATACCTCGCAATGAAATCGATGAATGACGTGTTCGTCCATATGGATTTGGAGCGATCGTCACAGTTGGTATCAGAGCTGGTTTAAGCTGTTTAACCAGCTTAGCCGTAGAGGGGGTTCTCACAGTGTTACCTGTGACGAAGCATTGGCTCTTACTCCTCGCGGTCCGATTATGGTTGGCTTTGTCGAGAGGCATGGCTGTAAAATCAGTGTCTCTGAGGTACGCTTAGTGGTCACCAGGCGGTTAGCTGGGAAGGCACTGAGTGGGATGCGTCCCCACTAACTACAGTTGGTATCAGAGCGTTGGTCCTAGTGAACCAGGTCTTGCACGAGTGTGTCTAACTGATAGTTGTTAGGATGCATTAGTAAGTCTGGACTTCGACCGTGTCTGCATGTTAAAAGTTTTGCTTATCATTTCTTGTCGGATATTACATGCTTATCATTCTTAAGTCTAGACACATTTTCCTGCATTTATTGCATAAATAGTGTATAGACAAAAATTCATATCTTAGCGTATCTGTTACTGTAAACTTTTCCTGACATCTTCCGAAAATTTCTCCGTGATTTATGGAATTTGGTATTATATATACATATGTAAATTATGTATTGAAGAATACCAAACTAAATTCTATAATATAATTCATATCAAAAATCATCTCCCTAATTATACAAGATGGATCCCGTATCTAGTTCAAATTCCTTAAACTTTGACAGCTATTCCGATATGGATATTTACGTGAATTCCGAAGACAGTGTAACCGGAATGGATCAACCAATCAGCCATCACCTATTCTGGATGAATTGGGGATGGGTTCGTAGCCTGCTTAGTCATTGGAGACAAGAAGAAGGTGATCCCTTCCATTCACCACATTTCCCTCTTGGCGAAGAACCTGAAGCACTTACTGGCGAACCTGTTCGAGGCACTATTTTCTCTCTCATTTCCAGAGTATCTCGTCACGATAATATACTATCTCAAATTCTGAATCTTATTCATCCGCTCATCCGAACCGACAATCATCCCGGTGTAGTAGAAGAAGTTAACGAGCTTCGCACTCTGGTAGTGGCTTTGGAGAATATGGTGCAAAGGTTATAAGCACCAGCAGAATCACCGGCATCAACAATACCACCGACAACAACACCAACAGTACCATTACCACCACCAACAACATCCGCATCGCAAGCCTCAACATCACAATATGTACCTTGAACATCAACATCATACGCACCATAGATACCAAGGAATACCAACAACAACAAACGATGAAGTATTGATTCATAACTTCATCGAAGAAATATTTTGCAGAGAATATGTAGTATCTAAAAGTTTTAGAGATTATATATTCTAGTCCTAGTCAAAAACCAGATGAGATTAATATTATGTTAACTCATTAAATCCATGATTACATCTAAGGAAAATATATATGTAGGTATATTTTCATGAAGATTGTAATTAAGAAAATTCTTTTATACAAACTGTTAATGGTGAGAATATTTTAACGGGTAGGTAATACCTGAGAGATATATAAATTCACAATTAATATGTTACATTCTTCGATTCTGATTCAACAAATCATCAACTATACTCACTACTTTCACAACAATATATATTCTTTTATAAAAATCAAAGCAACCATCCTCATCCAAATTTGATTACATATTCTGACAGAACAGAATCCAAGTCATAACTCTGAACTAGTAACATCATTCTTAGATCTCTACATCTTTCAAAGCTATACTTTGACTTCAAAACTTTGCAAGATCCTTTAGCGTTGATTTTACCGAAAATAATCTTGCAATCCCTTTTCAAAGTATCCAGTTTTATCACACTTCCAACTAGTCAACTTCGACTTTTCAGATTAGCCTTATTATAACCTTGACATATACGTTCTTGTTACCGGGGAACCTTTCATGTTCCACCACATTAGCAGTAAATTTATCAACAACTTTATTAATCCTTGACCTTTCGAAAAATCCTTATACTCATTGAAACCCTATCATGTACTCATCCACATCTTGTAACAATAAATGCCATACCAACCACCGAGAATTATCAATCAGTATTTTGAATCTCGCAGCATTTTCTACGACAACAGTTATATATAGATAACATCTATCTTCTAGACTTACATACTTCGAATGTGAAGTTTCTGAAAAACACCCCAAACTACGAAACTAGTTCTCCTTATTTTGGAAAAATGCTGATGAAGCAGCAAAAACTGTAAACGACCTTAACAGTCAAAAGTTTGATGATAAAGAATAGTATGGTGGTAAAGCTGAGAAAAGAGAAGGTTTGGAACTGGAAAACGGATTGAGCAGACCATGAAGGAAGCTGTGGACAAATCACAAAAACGAAATCTACCTTCAAAGAATACAAATGATTCAGTGTCTGCTGAAATCCTTCGCAAATACCTTGCTCCTTACTCTAAAACCTTTGCGGACAATATTCTTCATCATCATCTTATCTTAAATATTCTAAGATATCATCGTATCTTTCATTATAAATATCCTCCATATTTCTGAAGATATTTTTTTTATAACCATTCTTATCTGAAATCATTCATCTCTTCGCGCTATCTTAGTTACATCATAAAAGAAACTATTTTAGTTTCTAAAATCTAAAAAATTCAAAAAATAGATGTTTTAAAGTAATGTTGGGAATTGAAGCATGAGTTAGTATAATATAATGACACTTGATCAACGTGATTATATTACAGTAAGTCATGCTGAGTTTCTAATGGAACTTGATAAAGGTTCACAGATCCCACCCTCATCATAAACCATGTTACATAATTCTTTCATTCCATATAATCTCTAAATATATAAAGAAAATATATTTCTTGATGATTCGGTCTTTTCCGGATATTCTGGTAATTTGACAAGTCAGATTGTGCTATTACCGTTTCTTTCTTAGAACATTAACTATGTTTATCCAAAACTCCATAACTACGAATTCTGGACCATTACAAGAGATGCCTAATCGCAAGAAGAAGAAACGAAGGGACAAAGCTCCGAAATAGAAATTGGAGTATAAATCGCAGCAAATAAGAGGGAGTATTAACCGTGAATGACAATGATTATAGAAGACAGAAGTAGGGATATTGAAATATAAGGGGAGATATAAAGTCCGATAACAAACATGAAATTACAAACCGTGTATATCAATGCGTATAGCAATATAAAGACACGGGAGAATGAAAAACACTATAATCCCAAGATAATAGTAGAAGAAAATAACCTCCTCTGGTGGCAGATGAAAAAGAAGAATGAAGGATACGATAGCCAAGAAAATATCAAGAATCGGAACTGGATTAAGCATTTTCACAATCTATTGGGATGTATGAAATAAGAAAGAAGATGTAGGAGTGGTGAAAGAAATGAAACGGAAGAGGTCAATTTATAGCGAAATATCAGACATAGCAATCGAGGCAGATTACGCATTTAATCAAAGAAAATCCTAATTTCCACAAATTCCGAAGAATCAAATCTTATATAGATTATGAAGATTTTCTATTCCTTAAATTCCGGAAATCAATCGTTAATACGTCAAAAGTTAAGATGAATCTCTATTCTCCATTTCACTTTATTACGACGGCTTCTCTCATACGCTTCAAGTAATTGGATTGTTTTATCCATATTATTCAACGGTGATAAAACTCTATTTATCGACTCATATTCGTCATGAAAACATTTTTATTGTTAGCAATGACAACCTCACTCAAATTTCGGGACGAAATTTCTTTAACGGGTAGGTACTGTGATGACCCAGAAATTTCTGACCAAATTTAAACTTTATCTTTAAATGATTTAACGTTTCCGACACGATAAGCAAAGTCTGTAAAACCGAATCTCAAAATTTTTGAACTATTCAAGTACCCTTCGGTTGTTCTCAACGATTCGCGAACCATTACATGTAAATAGATACATATATATACTATAACTTGAAAACGTAATAAAGTTTTAATTGTTTAATACCGTACATTAAACTTATTGGTTTAAATATTTATTTGAATATATATGATAAGTTGGAATATTAATTGTATGAATAACTTGCGACGTATATTTAAAACGTGTTTATGAATGTTGAAAATATATATTAACTTGGTCATAAAACGATTTGTTATTATATATATATATCAACAAATAGCGAGACAATGATTTATATAAGTAAATGACCAAAACACTCGAAAGTTTAAGATACACTTTGAATGATATAGTTTATTGATAATTTAAGACTATATTTTGACAAAGGTACGAGTCACAAAACGTAAATTGCGAGTTTTCTAAGCGTACAAAAATGAGTTCGAGAAACCGAAACCGGGACATAAGTCGAGTGACAACGTACGGGTCATCGGAACGAAAATTACAAGTCAACTATGCACATGAATTTAATATAATATATAATTAATTATTTAAATTATATATATTATATAATAATATGTCGACAAACAAGAAAACAAAAACATTTTGAGCTGGATCAGGCGGCCATGCGATCGCATGGCAAATACACTAAAAACCCATGCGATCGCATGGGCATCAGATTTCAAAAAGTTGCCTATAAAAGTCCAGTTTATGCTCGAGTTCTTACACATATATTACTCCATGTGTAATATTATTATTATTTATTATTTATATTATTATTATTATTATTATTATTATATTATTAAGATTATTATTATTATTATTATTATTAATCTTAATATTTTTAGTAATATTATACATAAAATACTACGACGAGGTCATGAGCTTGTCACTTTCAAAATGGTTTTTCGAGCGGGATAGAGCTAAGGAAATTATGAGTTATAGCTATGGAGGTTATGGGTATGATTTGGGGATTATGCTCGTAAAGTCAAACCTAGTGTTTATCATCTCCGTTACGTTTACGTACTTTCCTACAATATTGAATCTCAATATTGATACGTAAGCACTCATATTTTATCTTTTATATATTAATTGTGTATCCATGTCCAGTGCTCGAGTATATATATTTATACATGCTTGTATGCTAAATTTCGTCGTTAAACAGTTATAATGAATCACGAATTAAATACATATATTACTGGTAAAAGGTATATGATATACATGTTTTTGGAAAGCTGGCGAAAAATCAATAACTTTTCATTTAGATATCGAATAGCTTCGATGAACGGATTAAAAGATATGATCAACTGAATTATGATTGATGTTAATTGAAATTGCTTTTGAATCTGTAATTAAGATATAAACAACTTGTTTACAAGATTGATAAAATGGATTTTTAAATATTACCAACCGAGTAACTGAAATCTTATATAAGGCACGTCTCGTTTTATTGAACAATTGTCAAAACTGATTGTTTTATCATATTTTAAAGACTTATAAAAACTATAGTTTAATTTTACAAGAATTGGAAAACTATGTGAAATATTAAAATGATTCGATTGCCATGATCATTCAACTATTGTATGGAGTCAGATTGACTTTTTGAAATAACTTTTGATAACTATTGTATGTCGATCTCGAGCATTAGGATTGTGATACACTATGACCTGACCTAGCTTGATAAACAATTATTGACCAACATATGTTCTCTAGGTTGAGATCTACGGTTATTTGGTAATCCGAGTTTCAGTCACATTTTGGTGAACGACTTTTTATGCGGCTAAGGTGAGTTTCATAAGATCCCTTTTACTCTCTACATTTTTGGGCTGAGAATACATGCAAATGCTTTATTAACCGATATACAATATTTATATGTGTGAGTTTCATTGGCTCCCTTTTTAATTGCTTTTGCAATCTATATTTTTGGGCTGAGAATACATGCACTTTATTTTAAACGCAATGGATACAAGTACATACTAAATTCTACACTGAGTTTGAACCGAAAATCCCTTAGCTTTGGTAACTGTTAACTGCCAGTTATAAGAACTGGTGGGCGCGAGTAGTAGTATATGGATCCATAGGGCTTGATATCCCCGTCCGAGCTAGAGCACTAGCCTTTTAACGGACGTATGCTATTTGAGAAGCGTACACGTTGGTTTGCGTGTATTATTAAGATGATTATACAAAGGGTACAAATTATATATACGTTAAGTTTAGTTACCAGGGTGCTCAATTTCGTAGAATATTTTGATAAACGTTTCTGGATGAAACAACTGAAATATTGTGATCCACCTTTATATACAGATTATGCGAAACACTAAAACTATGAACTCACCAACCTTTGTGTTGACACTTGTTAGCATGTTATTCTCAGGTTCCTAGAAGTCTTCCGCTGTTTGCTTATATGTTAGACAAGCTATGTGCATGGAGTCTTACATGGCATATTTATCAAGGAAACGTTGCATTCACCAAATCATCACCATGTATCTTATTTTGACTGCATTGTCAATGGAAGTACTATTGTAAACTATTATTTACGGTGATTGTCTATATGTAGAAATCATCAGATGTCGAAAACCTTTGATTTAAATATTCATTTATGGTGTGCCTTTTCAAAAGAATGCAATGTTTACAAAACGTATCATATAGAGGTCAAATACCTCGCAATGAAATTGATGAATGACGTGTTCGTCCATATGGATTTGGAGCGATCGTCACACCCGTAACCCATGTCATCTCCCCCATAACCAATTAACACGTACTTCTTTGCTTTTGCATCAAGTTTGTCACCATCTTTATTAATATCATATGCACTGCACCCAAAGATTTTTAGATGCTCATAATTGATTGCTTTACCTTTCCATTCTTCTTCGGGTATTTTGAAATCAAGCGGAGCTGATGGAGAACGGTTGATCAAATAAGCGGCAGTGCTTACTGCATCAGCCCATAGAGTCTTTGGTAGCCCACAATTAAGTCTCATGCTACGTGCTCTCTCATTTAAAGTACGATTCATCCTTTCTGCAACTCCGTTTTGTTGTGGAGTACCCGGAACCGTCTTGATCATCCGAATGCCATGATCAGCACAATAGTTAACGAATTCGGTGCTGATGTATTCTCCTCCTTTATCCGACTTCAAGCATTTTACCTTCAAATCACAAGATAATTCAACAGCAGATTTCCATTTCTTAAAAGCTTCAAATACATCAGATTTATTTTTAAGAAAGTAAACCCATACCTTGCGTGTTGAATCGTCAATGAAAGTAACATAATAGCGTGCTCCTCCCAATGAAGAAACAGGAGTAGGCCCGAACACATCCGTGTGTACTAGCTCTAACTTCTGAGCCTTTAATGTTCTGCCTGCTTTTGCAAAGGTGACCTTCTTCTTTCCTAGAACACATGACTCGCAAAAGTCCGATTCAACTTTCTTTAGACCAGGAATTTTACCATTAGACACTAGCATTTTCATTCCTTTGTCACTCATGTGACCTAAACGTTGGTGCCACTGACTGGTTAAGCTACGATCATTGGAAACTGTATTTACTTCATTAGCTGGAACTTCTACCATATAAAGAGTGCCTCTCTTCTTACCCTTGGCTATTACTAAGTTCCCCTTTATTACTTTCCACTGACCTTCACCAAATAACACACTATATCCTTGATCATCAAGATGTCCAACAGAGATTAGTTTCTTCTTTAGGCCAGGAATAACTCGGACATTTTCCAAGGTCCAATTAGTGCCCAAAGAGGTCTTCAGCTCTAAGTCTCCAATCCCTGTAATGTCAAGACAATGATCATTAGCCAAACGAACTTTACCAAGATTACCTGTTCGTAGATTCTTCATCAAATGTGGACTTGGAGTAGCATGAAACGATGCTCCTGAATCCATAACCCACGCATCAATTGTATTCTCAATGCAGCAAACAAGGACGTTATCATAATCATCTGTTGCAACTGCAACATTAACTTCCTTTGGCTTTGATGATGTTACTGGCTTAGTGCACTGGTTTCTGAAGTGTCCAGTCTCCTGACAATTCCAACATTTAATATCATTCCTCGTTCTCGACACACTCCTCCTTCTTGACTTTGACCTGCCCCTGGTAGTGTTATTTCTGCCTTTTCTCCTACCCCTCTCTTCTGTGCTCAGCAAGTTTCCTGATGGTTCTCCTGAGCTCTTTCTTCTTATATCTTCTCCAAGAATAAAATCACGAATGCTCTCAAACTTGAGCTTTGAGGACTCTGTGGATCCACTGATAGCTGTGACTGAACCTGACCAGCTTTCAGGTAACGAAGATAATAATAGAAGAGCTTTGACTTCGTCATCGAACTTGATATCAACTGACAGTAACCGAGAGATAATATTGTTGAAGTTATTAACATGATTTGTTACTGAAGCACCTTCTTTCAACCTGGTGTTCACTAACTGTCTGATCAAAAACACCTTGTTAGAAGCAGACGGCTTCTCATACATATTTGCTAAGGTCTTTATCAAACCATGTGTCGTGGTTTCGTTCACAATGTTAAAAGCAACACTTTTTGTCAACGTGAGTCTGACAAATGCTAGGGCTTTCCTGTCAAGTGTTTTCCACTCGTCGTCTTTCATTCCTTCTGGTTTATTCTCATTCAAGGCATCGATCAGATCCTTCTGACATAACAAATCTTCAACCTGCATCTTCCACCACCCAAAATCTTGCCCATCAAACTTGTCAATTTTGATATTTCCTTCTTCTGCCATTGTAAAAAAAAATATTGGATATGAGGACAACAGCAATCTGATCTGTAACAGTAGAGTCTGATTTGTAACAGTAGAGTCTGATGGCGGCTAGGGTTGATCTGGATCTGTAACAGCAGAGTCTGGTGGCGGCTAGGGTTGATCTGCAGAGTCTGGTGGCGGCTAGGGTTGATCAGCAGAGTCCGGTGGCGGCTAGGGTTTAGCACCTGCAATCTGATCTGTAAAAAACAGCAGCAATAACCTGCAATCTGATCTGTAAAAAAACAGCAACAACAGTAGCAGCCACTGGATCTGTAACAGCAACAGCTAGGTGACGGCTGTACCTTAATAGCAGCAGCTAGGGCTCGACAGTAGCTGTGACTAGCTGCAAAAGGCTGCTGTGATTAGCTAGGGTTTAAACCTGAAGCTCTAGATACCAGTTGTTAAGGCTATAATCTGCCTTCTATCAGAGTAGAAACCCTAATCGACTAGTAATCACAAGCAAGCAATAACCGAAAATATAAACACAGAATAAAAGAACACGAGAATTATAGTGGTTCGGTTTCTAGGTGAAACCTACATCTACTTTGGAACTAGAGAGTATTATTATTAATTTGGAGGGTGTTACAAAGCATGTACAATGAGAGACTATATATAGACTAGTACCACCAATAAAAAATGGCTCAACAAATTAGGGTTGGCTAGACCCTGACTTGGTCACCAAGTAAACTCCAGGCCTGTTTTTATTGGACTTAAATACCGAAGCCTACACCTCAACATATCTCCTTGACATTGACAGAGAGATATCTAATTTGCTTGCTGGATCCTTTTTTGTGGGATTTTGTATGACTGTCTTGGCTTTGCTTGCACGCCTTCGAGTTTTGACTCAACAAGTAACGGCTACTTTAATATATATCGAGTTTTATTGTCATTGTGATCATTATTGTGATATACGAAATTGATCTAAAAAGATAATGTAATGTCCAAAAAACAAACTCACCGTCCGGTAGCTCCTTTTCCGGCCACCGGCTTGACGCTGGTGGTCCGGCTCTCCGAGTTCCGTTTTGCTCGCCTTTTTCCGTTTTGCTCGCCTCTGGCTCTCCGTTTTGCTTGCCTCTTGCCTTGTTCCTTGTTTTCCGACGCTCCTTTTTTGCCGGTGGTCTCTCCGGCCGTAGATCCTTGTGCCTCTGCCCTTCGTCATCGGCTCTTCTTGCTGAGCTCCTTTTGGTTCAGTAAGTTGTCAGGGTAATTCCTTTGCTGTGATTAGGTGTGGTTTGTGGTGGATCCACGGCCCTCGGGTTTCTCCGCGACTGAGGAGTAGTCGGTTTCAGGGTACTTGGTTTTTCCGGTGATAGGGTCGCCGGAGTGGTGTCTTTTCGGGTTTGGTGATCCCGGTTGTCAGATCGGTTAGTTGCAGCTGCAAGTTTAGACCCCGTTCGCTTGCCCTTGTCTCCATCTCCTTCGATGCCTTCAAGTCTCGTTTTCGTTTTTATCCGGGCATTTTATCCCTGTGCCGCTGCTCCCCCGCTTGTTCACCACTTGTTCGTGAGTTTCTAGCGGTTTGTCTGCTTCGTGACTCTAGTTGAATATGTGGTATGGGTGATTCCGTGTTCGGGTTGGGGTGGTTTGCGTTGGATTTTGGTGCTCTTAGTTTCGAATTTCGGGTCATCAGAGGTTTCGATTCGTGGTTCGTAGTTTTTGATTGTTGATTCGTGGTTTTTGATTGTTGATCTGTGGTTGTCGCTTTGTGATTGTCGATTGGTTTCGATTGTGGTTCGTGGATATCGGTTGTGATTCGTGGTGGTTGCCGACCTATGTCGATTTATGTATTCGTGGTGGGTTTTTGTCAAACTTGTGTTGCGATGAAGACCTGAAGTCGTGATTGCTTTGAAGTCGTGATTGCTTCGTGTTGTGTATTCGAGTTATGTATTGTTTTAGTCGTGATGTTGTAGGTTGCCAACTAATCTGTATTGTCTTGGTAGATTCGTGTTCACTGTAGAATGTTCAGCGGAGGTTGTGTTATGGAGGTCGTGTTGTGTATTTGAGTTATGTATTCCCTAGCATCTTGCTAGTTTTTTTAAATTTTAATATAATTATTGCCTTTCGAAAAAAAAATGTCCAAAGTTTACCAATAAAGGAAATAATGTCCAAAGTTTACCAATAAAGGAAATATCACTTTTTCAGTCACCCAAAGAAGACACTTATTTTAATTTTTTGACTGAAATGCTTATTTTGTCAAAGATCTTATCACCTGATTTTTTTTAAAAATTGATTATCGAAAGGACATGATTGGCTTTTATGTTTCCAAGAGGTCTACATTTTTGCATTATCACCACACGTAACTTTCAATATCACGATTCCCGGTCTTCTATATACGGGTTTGTCACTTCAATTTTGGATCCCTAAGTGACCGTGCTGCTGATCTGCAAATGTTTTAAACCATCATTTGTGTTATAGTGTGTACAAATGCTAGACATCACCTTTAAGGCTTTAATTGGCCTAAATTTAAAGAAGAGTATTTGTCCAAATAATCCTTTTTAGACGAAGTTAGATATAATGTTCGTTTTTGGTTGACGAAAAAGGTGGCATTCATTCTTTTGGTAAACTTCGGACCTTACATTACCTTTTTTGGCCATTTGCCCTTGTAATATTAAGCTTATTTCATTTTCCGAACAGATATTGGTCGACGTTGTTTCAGTTTTCAACATGGTTTCCTCTGTATCCCTAAAGCAGCAGTCAATGAAACTAAATCAACGAGGAATCCAGGTATGTTTTCACTTCTATTAAGTTATATTATTCTTGGCTTTATCCTGTTAATATAGGCTTACAACCGTCTTTCTACTTAAATAATTTCTAGGTCTTCTTGAAGAAGCTATTTTTTTTTGGAGTGTGTATGGGAAACTGATAGGTTTATTTTACTTGAGAGCAAGAGTGAACCTAAAAGCAAAAATCCATAGACAATAACGGGTGACGTTAGGTTTGTGTTGGACCACACCTAACGGCGCGTCAGAATCCATCCGCCAGTCTATGTGGCGGAAACTAATGAGGCGTTAGTTGGTGACGAAAAAAAGTGTCAGTCGGTATTTTGACGGGATGGAGATTAGCCATAAGTTTTGGATTCAACCAATCAGATATTTTATGTTAGTTATTTAAATTATTATTTCTTTCACCCAATTTTCAATCAGAGTTTACCTCATCACCCTACCCAACATTTGACACAAAAACTGACACTAACAGTTAAAAAATGTTAGAAACTGACATTGCCGATTAGGCAGATTGCACTTTTTGGACAAAAAGTGCATAAACTACCCGTGATATCACCGACACCATTAGAAATAGTCTTATTTGCATAGTAACGTGACCAAATTTTCTTCAGGGCTATAAACTGTTACCTGAAACTTAATTACGTAAAATGTTTTTATGCAATTAACGTACGTATGTCTCATTGGTCGTTCATTGTTTACATTCGGAGGACAAAAACTCGCGATATCCATGATTTGTTTTTCTAGACAATAATCCGGAGGATGACTAGACATCTGTAGAAGACACTGTTACCATCCGCACATATAATCTTTATCAAAATGTAGAAATGTAGATTGCTTAAGCCAATGAAAACGCCCTTTTTTCCCCATGTGTAAGTAGATATGAAGTTTCATATTTGTGATGATGTATTATCACAAATCAAAGTGATAGTATTCTATCTGATAAATGCATCTTTATCAGAACACACTATACATTAACTTCATAAAGATTAAATTTTGGTGAAGTAGTTATTATTATGGATCTTAGTTAAGCAGTTCTGCAGTTATAGTCTACTTAATGTTTTTTGGTCAAGTTTTTAATGACTTCGATGCAAAGTCAAAGTGGAGCTTTTCTAGTGAAACATTGCATTAATTCATGGGTCCTACTCTTTATTTTAAGATATCAAATGGGTATTATTAAATTATAGTTTGAACCAGCAAAGTAATACAGTCAAGGAAAGTAGGAAAGACTATTATTATATATATGAGACAGAAATAACACAAAAACAAAACAGTATTTTGAAATCTTGAGTGCTGTGGTTTCCCTTTCCCATATAATATAATATTCAAATATTCAATATTTCATGCCGGATCTTGTCTACATTTTACTTCCATACTTCCCACTCTGGTCTGCACACACCCACACACACACACATCTTCTTTTTTCAGTTATATCACTACAACTTGAAAAGTCAGGAACTTTGTGATCAAGAACTCATTTGGAGCTTCTATACTAGTGGGTAATTGTTCTTAATCTTCATTTTATGATTCCTGTTTTATTTATTGGTTTTTGTTGTTTTATAGATGATGATTAGTTATTGAAAAGCTATTGCATGCATCATCTGATTGAAACAACATTCTACTAATATTGTGTTTAACTTTGAATCACAACAAAAGTATTAAGGGATCACTCATTAACCTGAATATAAAGTGTGTTTAGTTCATGTTAACAGAAGTTTTTGCTGCTGTAAATTGCTTTATCTGTCCTAGAAAAGTTTTGTATTAGGCTTTCTATCAAGGGAAAAAAGTTGATCTTTTATGTTTAAAAACCCTGTTCTAAGTACCATTAATTGGAGCTAAGTTGAGTGTTGGACTTTGGAGTAACCTTTCCGATTATGTGAGCTTCAGAAAAGAAGGTTTTAGTACTAATACTGTTTATGATATAATGACTGTTGTAATTGTAATCACCTTATTACCTTGTCTTGTTGATACACTTAGTCATAATCATTGACACAAGGTATACTATAATATATGATTAAAGTACAATAACTTACCAACGAGCTTCTAGCTCAGTGGTACCCGATGCCTTTGATCTCTGGGCCCACAGTGGGGGAAGCTTTGACCCAAGAAAGGCGCAAGTTCGATTCTCAGTCTGGGCGCCCCGCATGGAATTATTTCTCCCTCCGGGGGAATTTGTGAAGTGTTTCGGAGGTCTAGCTAGCTGGGGTAAAAATCGCCTTGCCGTCACTGTGGTTACTGGGAGGAGGTACTTTGCCGGCACAGGTCTCTTTCGGGGTGGGATTGGTGGGTGCTACGGCACACAGGGTTAGCGTGTCCCTGCCAACTTACACGTTGACCCAAAGTACAATAACTTTGAAGAAAAAGGAATCCTAACAATCATAAACAATTGCATTTCAAAAGTAATAAAACAAGTTTGAATACAACTTATATAAAGATAAAATCACTAAAAGAAGCCAAGATGGCAAGATCTTAAATGGAATAAAAATGGTACAAACCCTACCTTTAGGCCCAGTCGTCTATGGCTACTTTAAATGTTAATTTTGTGGTTCTTATTTTTATGGTAAAAGGAGACATAAAGTTTTGATGTTGGGGGGATGCATATAAGGCCATACTTGCATTCTTGATTTGAACAGAGTGAGCTTTTTATATTTCTGATAAAGATGACTTGCACTTTATATGCATTATTACTGATTACTTTCATTTACTTGTAGTGTAATATATCTTGAAACTAAGAAATCGAAATAGACTATAAATCATGGTTCAAACACTTGAAGCGATCAAGGGTGGTGGTGGATCCATCAAAGTTGGAACCACTGGCACCATTAACGCGCTAATGTCAAGGGAACTGAAGTCGGATAAAGTTGCATCTCCAAGAGCGGTCCCATTCGTACCAAAATCTCCAAAACGAGCCTTGGAACCTAATGCTACTACTACAAGTACAATTGTAACAAATCCTAAGGAAAAGTTGCAAGCCGATGAAGCAAGCACTAGTTGCAGCAACAACGATAGCAAAATGAATGAGAAACATGCTAGCGTTACTCAGAAAATGAAGCACCATCATGCTAGAAAAGATAGCAGGAATCCTTTTCTTCGTTGTGATAGTACGTCGGTTGATGAAAATGGAACTCCTAGTAGGAAGAATCACAAGAAGAGGTCTTGTATGGTTGAAATAGTCGACGTAAAATGTGGAGTTCCTGCAAATCCAATAACAAATCGGCTGAAGAAACTCACTTTCTTGAAGCTTTTTGAAGCAAACGGCGTGAAGTAAAACGTGCAGGGTCGGCTTTAAATTTTCAAATCATCTAATGAACAAGGATGTATCGATATGATTTAGATTCCATGTATGGAATAATGGAATTTTGTTGACTACTCATTTCTTCTTTAATCATGCATAACTATTGAAACTACTTGTGTTGAAGGAAACTCAATGGAATTATATGAAACATGCATCATGCATGTCAAGTTGTGAGAAATTCATTTTCTTGAATCTTTCTAAAGCCAATTGTAAAAGTAGTCAAGTGTAGGGTTGTTAACGAGTTGAGCTTATCGAGTATGCATAATAATTAATAAAAGCTCGTTGATCTAGTGATCCGAGCTCAAATCGACTGGATTACATCCCTATATAATTGCGTTAGCATAAGGCATCAAGGTAGATGACACTTGTTTCATTTCTTAATATGGTTTACCAGGTAAATAATTCAAAGTATGGGATAAAAGGATTTTATTGACTACTTGTGTGGAAGGAAAATCATTGTAAAGATAAGAAAACATGTCATGTGGAATTGTGAATATATACTATTAAGTCAATAATGTTTTGTCCATGACAACTAAGTTCGCTTTGGCTATATATAGTTTGTCAGTTATCCTTTTTTTGCCTAACTATCAGAAGCTGTGTAGAAAGTTACAAGCTTGTCATATTCTTAATCGTTGACCAAACTTTGACTACGTTAACACATGGGGCATAACTGCCTGTATCTTACCTCCTAACACCGTTGATGAGATTGAGTAATGTTGTTATATTCAAAGTATATTTAACTGAATTTATTTAAGATAAAATGACTGAGATTAATATTAATAAATAAAAGTAAACTAGAAAGTTTACTAATATTGAGTAATAGTTATTTATCAAGTGAATAAATTATTTTGGTACATATATATAAATAGTGGTGTGCATAATTTTTTTTAGAGTGGTTAAAAATTTCAAAATTTCATATATACTCCATCAATCAATCAATTCAATATTTGTTAAATGAATATTCAGCGTAAGAGGTCTTCTGATTCTGTAAGTTAGGTTTTTTTTTTTTTTTGAAAGGCAATAATAATTTTATAAATTAAAAAGGACTAGCAAGAAGCTAGTAGTTACAACAATTCCAAATACTAACATCAACATTACACGAATCCGCGATTCTACCGACCTCGAAAATTACAGTAACTAATACCCGCCATCCAAATCAACACCACACAGGACCACTTAAGGGCAACACTGGTTAGAAACATGAAATTGGGTGAAAAACAAACCACGACAGCCACACGATACTACAACGATACTGGGATAACACCCGTCGATCCCACAATCTAACCAAGTGGTGGTATAGTGAAATGCAGAGATGCAGCGGAGAAAGAAACTACGATTGTAAAATCACGACCAATATCCACGACTTTATCCCGACCTAACCACCAATCAAAAAACCCACAATTAAGAATCACCGCGACACCAATCATCGAAAAAACCCGAAGCACCAATCTAATTTCACGATATAATCCTCGAAAACAATGATCATGAACCTTGATTATAACAATAACAATTACCCATCTCGATCTCGAACACCCCTAACACTATGACATGTAAAGCATCAAAACAACCCGAAAACACTACCGCAAATCACTTGCCATCACAATCTAATATCACAAACAAAAACCACCCAAAAAAAATATCCAAAATCACCCGAACCCACGAAATAAATAACTCAAAACAAATCACGAAAACTACTATTATATATAACCAAAGTACATGATCAACTAGCAAATATTATAATTTAAACATGTATATTCTACACCAGTTAGAATATTACTCGTATAAACTCTCTAGCTAATAGAGTTGAAATTCAGCTCAAGCTTCCACTCCATAGATGGCATTCAAATCAAACAGACAAGTGAAAAAGGGGGTCACATGAAAGAACTCGATATCATAAAATTGCAAATGGCTTTTCAAATCATTCAAAATTATATAGCTCACCTATCTGATTGCCACGACTTGAAGAAACTCGATGTTATACCGGTACTGTCGCAACATAAAAACCACCCGAAAACAACCGAAACCACTCCACGTAACTCGAAAGAACCCGAAACAACTCGAAAAATCCGAAACAACCCGAAACAACTCAAAAAAGACCGAAAACATCCAAAAACATCCGAATCTGACTCGAAACCAGAAGGAGCACCACCCAAAATCGCCATCTGACCTGAATGAACACACGAAATCTGCTGTGAATACTCGACCAATTTTATTATGTAGCTTACAAACTCGAAAAAATGTCATCTGACAAGACCCCAATTTCTTCCACTTAGATCTATCTGAAACGGTGCCACTTAAATCAACCCGGAAACCATCGATCGAAAACAAGAGAGGGTGGTCTGAAAATAACAACACCACGACACACATGAACTATCATAAAAAGCACGAACTACTTAGGACTACAAATTCAAATTAAACCTAAAAATCGACAAGCTACCGAACGAAAAAGACTAAAAAGAAGAGATGAGAATAATAAAAAGGATGGAATGAGAGGTCCTCCGGACCGCCGGTAGAAACCGGCGGCCGGAGGAGAAGAATGGTAGGTGGCGGCTGTGTTTTTGAATTAGGGTTTCTTAGAAGAGAGAGTGGAGGAAGGATCGCTGTAAGTTAGGTTTTTATGATCCAATTAATATATATTGTAGCAAAAAAAATTGTATATGTAAAATCTTGAAGATACCATAAATTGAAAAATACAAGTGATTGATGACATAAAATGGAAACCAAGTATTTTCCAAGATTTTAATGACAATCAACTAAAACAACTTAGTGATGAACAACTAACTAATTGAGTTCTGCAAGATTATTAGAAAGAAACAACACTCACTTCTTTAGTGATTCTAATTTGCTCCAATAAAACAACAACAACAACAACAACAACAACAAAAAAAAAACAAAAAAACAAAAAAGAATAAAAATACAATTATGTACATGCAACCATGGCTGTATATTGATGTCAAGAGACACATCTTTGCAGATATAATAATAAGGGGACTTTACAGTTACTTGAAATATAGCTGCACAAGTTTCTTTAAGGTGTCAAAAACACTTGTGAAAGGATCGAACTTAACAGCAGACGTGAGTTCAAGATCAGGGAACTGATTAGTTAGTGCTTGTTGCATTCCGTTCATTGACATCATTGCAGCTAATCGGCTATCCGACACCTCACAGTCTTGTGGTGTGTCCTTAATTTGGGTTGGATCATAGCCATAATCAGCCAACACAAGCTTGTACTTTTCTATAAATTCTGGCCCTGGATTTGGTGTCCTTGAATATATCTGAAAACATCAAAACCATAGACCTGAGTATATATATGTTGCAGGCTTGCAATACCAAGTTATGTTACAAATCCATTAATGCATAATTGTAAATTGTGTGTTTTCATGTAGGTGCATTGTATAGGTGTACCTGAATAAAGCTCTTGTCTTTTGCTCCAGAAACAAGGGCAAAATTGTCATAATCGGTATCAATTACATCATAAGGTTCTTTCGGAATGAAAGGCAATGTAGGAAACCTGAGATAACACTTTTCTCTAATCATCTCTCGTCTTTCTAAATCTGATTCCGCTTTCTCGGTATCTTCCTCCGAAAGACACTGAACCCGACCCCGTATACCAGTGATATACCCGTTGGGCCCACCATGAACACAAAAAGTATCTACTTGAATTGCTGGTGTTTCCATATCAAATGTATACACTCCCTGCATTAAGAATCTTGCAGACTCATCTAAACGTAAAATTCTTTATTTTGTAAAGTTGAGTTTGAAATCTACCTGGGTGCAGTGGCAATCTTCTTGACCTTGACCAGCAAAACCGCGTTTAAGTGAAGCAACTTCGAACCATCTTCCGGAGTATCTTACGGGGTCGAAGTTTCGTGCTGTCATCCCTTTCATCATCATCATCATGTTTGAAACTTCGTCAACAGGAAGGGTTGGGATATTGCTCGTGGTACTTGCAATCTGGCATAAATTATTATGCCATAATTCTGTCGCCAAAGCCTGCAACGTGGGTGTCCATATTTAGAAACGACAAACATAAAAAATTAAAAATCTTTTTAGTAAATTATACAAACTTAGTAAAATGTTATTTGCCTGTCGTCATTGTTACAAGAAAATGACAACTAAATTTGGATCCACATAGTTTCCTTAATGTGTCAAACTAGATGTAGCAAAAGTTGGTGAAATATGGGCTCCAATTGGGTTGACCTGTCAACTCACTTTTACCCAACCTATTATTATTATACATGCTTTTATTGAATATGATTATAAAAGCTATATCATAAACATTTGTTGTTGGTGGTGTGGTTGTAAGTATTGAATGATTACGAGAGTGTAAGCATTTGAATTTCGACCCAATGACCCATTTGACACACTTCCATTATAGCTATTTAATACATTTTCACCTTTATATAAGGGTTACTAGACGCATTTACTCTATTAACGATGAGCACCGAACCTACAACCACTCGAAGGCCACTAGTAACCATTTCGTTTAGATTATACGTGTCGAAATCCATTGCGATGTTCATGAACAGAGAAGTTAGACACCAAACCTGGTTTGTTGAGGACAATAGTACCAATGAAGAAGCAATCCCTGATACAACATGCCTAGCTACATCCATGCTTAATATTGGTAGCTCAATAGAACATTTGAACCTAATATTATTTGCCACTTTCCTGTATAAAGAAATAAATTGCTACATATTAATATATAAAATTCCATATGCATATTAAATTCCAAAGCTCCTTCACTGCATGTATATTAAAAGGTAGTTACTCATCTGTATATTATTCAATATCCTCCTTAGATCATACATAGAACATTTATCAAACAATTATATTGTTTTATTTATACAAAATAATAAAAGGTTAATACATTAAAATTACATCATTTATAGAGTTCATTACAAACAATTATCAAACAGTTTATTGTCCTCTAGAACTAAATTCAATCAGTAGCTTTGAATCATTCGGATTTTAAACCATTAATCATTCTGTTTATGAAACGCACAAGTTAAATCATAGTAATAACTAAGGCACTGCATTGTAATTATTTTACCTTTTTATCAATTAGTAACTGTCAACAAAAAAAAAAAAAAAAAAAAAAAAAAAAAGGTCACGGATATAACAAATTAACATATTAATGTAAAACTAGTGAAATCACCCGTGAAATCACGGGTTTGTTTAAACGAAACAGTTTAATGATAGATATTAAGTGAACGTAAATGCTAAAGTTATTTAGTTTAATGACCCGTAGAACCACATAGTTCGACTAAGAAACTTGTCAACTGAACATTTCATCAAACACCTAAAATGCATATTTAACAATCCACATTCAATCATAAAAGATAATATTGGTTGTCATTTTATTTTAAGAGTGTAAATTAAAATATAAATGTAGAATTGGTTTCCTTCTGCCTAACTTTTATAAATAATTAATTAAAATAATTTAATATTAATAATTAAAATAATTATTAATAAGATTTAATAATAATAATTAATTAATAAGATTAAATTTTAATTAAAAATTATTTAGATTAATGACATCATCCACCATGCTTAGATTTTTTTCTTTTTCTTTTTGATTTTTTCTTAACAAAGGAATTAGCCTAATAATGATATCATCATTTTAGCAATATAATAATGACCCGTAGAACCACATAGTTCGACTAAGAAACTCGTCAACTGAACATTTCATCAAACACCTAAAATGCATATTTAACAATCCACATCCAATCATAAGAGATAATATTGGTTGTCATTTTATTTTAAGAGTGTAAATTAAAATATAAATGTAGAATTGGTTTCCTTCTGCCTAACTTTTATAAATAATTAATTAAAATAATTTAATTTTAATAATTAAAATAATTATTAATAAGATTTAATAATAATAATTAATTAATAAGATTAAATTTTAATTAAAAATTATTTAGATTAATGACATCATCCACCATGCTTAGATTTTTTTCTTTTTCTTTTTGATTTTTTTTTAAGAAAGTAATTAGCCTAATAATGACATCATCATTTTAGCAATATAATAGAAACTATAGATAGACTATAGATAGATAGATAGATATAGATATAGATAGATATTTCTAATTTCCAATATTGGTGCGAAATTTCCGGATTTATGTGAGATTTACAGATTTTGAGCAGATTTTCAACTATTGTTTCAGTTGCGAGTTATTGCGTGAGATTTCTAATTTGTGCGAGATTGCAATTGTCCATGCGATATTTCCATATTTGTGCGAGATTTTCAATTTTGTGTAAAATAAAATAATGCAGTTGAGGTTTATAATACATACATATACATATATATTTGCAATTAATCACCTTAGGTTTCGAACTGGCGTACTGAAAACACATTACTACAATTTTACAAACCCTAGAGAGAGAAATAGATTTAGGAATACCTGACGATTGGGGGTGAATGTGATGGAAGGAGGAAAATTGTTGATTTTCCTGTGACGGTAGTAGTAGTAAAGTGGTGGCCGGTCATTGTTTGACGCTGGCCGGAAAAAAGTGTATTGAAATTTCAACCACCGTCGGCGATAACGATTGTCCAACTGGTTTTGTGTCTCTGAGAGTGACAGACAACCGGTTATAATTTGCGCCAAATATCTTACCTGATAAAAAAGTAAGTACCATGTACAACTATTGATCCATAATGTACAACCTCATTAACAAGCTCGAGTGTGACTTTCTCATTACTGTTGGACTTATTAACAACCATAAAGTTCGTAGTTTTATCAAAGAAAAAAAATCTTACTGATTCGTAAGTATCATAAATTTCTTTAAACGTGCAATGGAAACTTGAAATGATGTTAGGTTTGTAATCGTTAATGTCATAACGTGCTCATTGAATTGGAATCGTAATTTAATTTACATATAATAAATAATAATAATAAATAATATTATAAATAATAATGTGCTCATTGAAATGATGTTAGGTTAGTATTCGTTAATATCATAAATTTCTTCACACGTGCAATTGAAACTTGAAGTATTACGAAAAAAAAAAGGTTGCATAAATGGAGTGGTTGTATAGGGGAATTAAACGATTTATGATGTATAACCATATAATGTGAGAACTTGTAGTTATTATTATAGCACACATTCTTTATGTCTCAATTAATACAAATAGAGGTTATCACCAAAATGCCCTTTTTTTAAAGCTTGTTGACTGACAGCCCTAAAAAAAAAAGTTTGACAATTTGCCCTCGCAAGGCGCACGACAGCTTGCGTCCTTGCGACCTTGCGACCTTGCGTCTTTGCGTCTTTGCGACGTTGCGACCTTGCGTGTAGCTGTAAAAGAACTAGTTAAATGATCAGTTTGCGTTCACTGTTCCCACACACATACGCAAACTCCTCTCTGGTGCCCTTTCGCTCGTCATTCGCAAGATCCAAACACTCGCAAATCACTCGCAAAATCTTCATCATCATCCTCACGTCATCCTCCTCACATCTTCATCGTTACTAGATCTTCTTCATCCTTCCATCTTCGATCTTCCCGAGTACAAGCGAGCTTCTACGCCACCAACATCATCGAATCACCATCATCGTTCACTATGTCTCAAGAACAGGTTAGATTTCTTAGATCTATGTTATATTATTCGATCTACTTCATAATGCTTAGATTTATGTGCTAAAACAAAGTTTTTGCACTCTTTGCACGCCAACTGTTCGAAAAAATGTGTCAACGAAATTTGTTTGTATTTTGTGTTTTTGATTGTATATTATTGAGATTGCGTACGATACCCAGGAATTTTTGCTAGATTCAAGTTGTGTAACTCTGTTGCTATGTAGACGCAAGACAATCCTTGCGTCCTTGCGTATGCCTCACAATGTATGCAAGGTGATATTTGCGACCTTACGTTTGCTATAATTTTACCTTTGCATGTGCACGCAAGGTAACCCTTGCGTCCTTGCGTCTTGATCATAAGTTACGCAAGGTTAACCTTGCATCCTTGCGTCTTGCACATCTGTTACGCAAGGTTAACCTTGCGTCCTTGCGGCCTTGTACGCAATCTCTGTCTTGCTTGCTTGCGTCTATGTGATTTTCTTCTGTTGTTCTTCTGACTTTTACAGGGCTATGTGGAAGGTAAATTGACCATGAAGAATATGTTGACCGTGATTCCTCAGGTCAAGAAAATGTTGACTGAGAGACAAGAAAAATTATTTAGAAGTACATGCTTTGGTCCCTGGTTAGATCTTTCATACACGGGTAATGATCCTGGCCTAGTACATGCCATGCTCCAACGGAAATGTGAGCGTTCAGAAAAATTAGATGCTAGTAAGTACCCTGAAGAGCAACAAGATATATGGTTTCATTTTTCTCCTAATTTTATGATTAGATTTGGTCGGCGTGAATTTTGTTTAGTCACCGGCTTTATGTTTGGTAGCCAGACGGACATGGCACATTACATCCCTCGAAATTATGAATCTAAGACCGCACCCATTAGACGACGTTGTTTTCCAGAACGTCTCGATGCCAGCAACATTTTGGTTAGTGATATACAAAACATCCTTATCAAAAAACAAGGTGATGTAAAGGTTCCCAAGGTTAGTGACGATGATATTGTTCGACTAGCTATAATTTTGATCGTAGAGAGAGCGTTTATGGGGAAGCAGGGGCAACATGTGGTTAGTAAACAGTTTCTATGGTTGGTTGAAGATTTCAATAAGGTGAACGTGTACCCATGGGGGTCTCGTATTTGGGATGCTACTTACTCAGCGGTGAGCGAAGGTTTTGAGGTTCGAGAAAGCCAATTAGAGAGTGGGGGTGGAAAGGCTTACACATTGGCTGGTTTTATGTGGGCATTTAAGATTTGAATCCTCGAGGCATACCGTCGTACCATTAAGAGTTTTGCAACCAAAACTGATAAGGATGGAGTACCAAGAGCATTATTTTGGAAGCGTTCATCTGCTGAAACCTTTACAGTGTCTGACTACCTAAAACTTCTACATATAATGGTTAGTTAATATCTCCAAGAGCTTTTTATATAGTGTATATACAGCAGTTTCTGTTTTAACAGAGCAGTTTTATGTGTCGCATGAGGACGCAAGATACACCTTGCGTCCTTGCGTGTGTCGCAAGGATATCCTTGCGTCCTTGCGTGTGAACCGTGGGTTATACTTGTTACAGGCGCAAGAATCATGCTTGCGTCCTTGCGTGTATCGCAAGTTTACTCTTGCGTCCTTGCGTCTATTCGCAAGATGATCTTTGCGTTCTTGCGTCTAGACGCAAAATTACTTTTGCGTCCTTGCGTCCTTTTGTTTTTACTAATATAACTTCATTTCAGGATGATTGTCCGAAGAGAAAAAGACCTTTTCGTTCCCTGCACCCATCTGAGACAGAGAGAGGTTGTCAATGGTGGATCCAGAGTTCCTCTTACTTTCAAGGAGATGTTGTTGAAGACGAGAAAAATACACAAGATGATAATCAAGTTGAAGAGGAGTTGGGTGGCAGTTTGAAGGAATTATTGCAGGAGGAGTCAGAGCAGACCTCGGACCCTCATCCAACACAAAAAGGCAACAAATTGCAGGAATTGTTGCGTATGGTTAATATGTTGACTAAGAGGGTGGATGATCAAGAAAAGGAGTTGGCTGATTGTAAAAAGAAGCTTGATGATCATGAAAAACGTTTGAAAGAACAGGAACACCAGGAACATCAGGTAAATTGGCGCAAGTTTTTTTTGCGACCTTGCGTCTTGCCTGTTATGATGGCGCAAGGTTTTACTTGCGTCCTTGCGCCTGATGTTATATCAGACGCAAGTACCATCTTGCGTCCTTGCGTCTTTTTGTAATTTAGGCGCAGGTTGTACTTGCGTCCCTAACTCAGACGCAAGGACTTACTTGCGACCTTGCGTATGGCTACTTTTCTTATTTTTTGCGTTTTGTTCATTATAGTATGCTGATAACGAGGATGCATATGTGGATCCTCGATCTTTCTCTGACAATGATACATCTCCGAGGGTTGTTAGACGTGGGAAAAGAGAAAGAAGGCCCACTCATTTTTTAAATTCCCCTTTCACAACACCGGGCTACAGAAAACCATTGGAGAAGGTATATCTATAACATTCACCAGGCGCAAGGTTTTCCTTGCGTCCTTGCGCCTGATGTTTATAAGACCTTGCGTTTTGCGTCTTGGTATACGCAAGATATATCTTGTGTCCTTGCGTATGTTTGCTGACTCATATATTATATACAGTTGTCTGACGAAGTAGCTTCTAGAGTAAAAAGGCTGAAAGTTTCTCATCAAGGGACTAAAGAAGCTGAGAATGTGTTGCCAATGGAAACTGAAAAGCCTACTGAAAAAGGGGCTGAAAAAGCTGTTGATAAACAAGATGAGAACGTGGCTCTGGTGTCTGAGGAGATTGAGCAAGGAGTTGATTTGCCATTGGTTAATGAAGCAGAAAAACAAGCAGACCAGCATGATGTTAGTGAATGACGCAAGGATCACCTTGCGTCTTTGCGTCTTCTTCATTGTTGGACGCAAGGATTACCTTGCGTCTTTGCGTATACTTCACTGATGGACGCAAGAACTGTATTGCGTATTTGCGTTTGCATTACACCGACGCAAGACAATTCTTGCGTCTTTGCGTCTTTATTACTAATTGTTTTTTTTTCAGAAAAAGGAAAGGAAGAGAAAAAGGAAGGAAAAGGATTGGGTTGGTGAGGAGGAAATTTGGTCAATGGTTGATAAATTTATAAACGATCAAGGAACTTTGCAACCACCACCACCAAGTGCATGGAGAGATCAAAGGAAGCATGTGGGGCCAGCAAAAGATTTGAAATCACTAATCCTCAATAAGCAAGATACGCGTTGCATGTTCATTTTCCAAAATGAAACCTTCCTCTTCCTTGATACTGAGTTTTGGAAACGTTTATTGGGAATTGCATTTTCTGGTTATTTGGAAAACATAGTAAGTTTGTTAATAATTATAAACTTATGCATGTTTTGTTTTGTTTTGTTTTTAGCTTTATAACATTCATAATCAACTTGATCTGATTATAGCATATTGATGGATGGGCTACCTTCCTGTTGAGATTTCGGCAGAGGTTTCTGCCCCGAGCTAGCCAGATGTCCTCGAGTCCTCAGTTTCCGATTGCAGATTATACATGTAGTTCTCGATGGACGATTATGCCATTGGGTTTCCTCAATCAACTGGAGAAATTCAAGTCCTTTTATGATGATGACACTCAAAATGAGGAGGAGAAGGGGGATACATCTAATCCTGAAGCAGAGGGGATCATTAAATTCAATCCCCCAGATTATATGTATTTGATTGGTCTTGGGGATGGTAGTGATGACCTTTATCCATCCTGGGCTGAATGTGATAAGGTTAGTCCTTTTTTTTTTTTATATATAAACTATACATTTTGAGTAAACTGTAATAGGCGCAAGACAAATCTTGCGCCCTTGCGTCCGTTCGCAAACACTCTCTTGCGTCCTTGCGACCCTCGCAAGATTAACCTTGCGTCTTCATTATGGACGCAAAGTAAAATTTGCGTCCATGCGTCCACCCGCAAGGTAGACCTTGCGTCCTTGCTCCTGACGCAAGGTCTACCTTGCGTCCTTGCGTGTCTCGCAAGGTCAACCTTGCGTCCTGCCTTCTTGACTTTTTATGTTTCTTTTGTTGCAGATTTTGATTCCAGTACATTTTTCAGATCCTGAACATTTTATACTACTCACTTTGAACTTAGATGAACAGAGAGTATTAGTCTATGATAGTTTAAAGGGTTGTTTGAAAAAAGGTCAACTCGAGGCTGTCTTCAAAAACTTATCAGACAACTTGCCGTTATATTTGAAGGCTATTGATTACTTTAACAAGAAGCAGGACTCGCAAATTGTTGACTATTATGAGAACAGAGAAGATGTAGAGTTGATGATCGAGGATGCACCGTATGTGCCAATGCAGAGTGGTGGCCATGGTGATTGTGGTGTTTGGGTCTGCCTTCATATGGAGAGGATAGTTTTTGGTTGGGATCAGATTGACAACATTGGAGACCCTAAAAAGGCTGCTAAGGACTATAGAATTCGAATGGCAAGAACATTCTTCCGTGCACGCTTTGATACACAGGAACCACCACCACCAGAGGACCCAGAGGACCCAAAGGTTGTTAATTAGTTAACTTGTAAATGTAATTATTATACAGTTTTTAGGTAAAACATGTAATTTTTGTATGTAAATAATCTGGGACAGACGCAAGGACTTTTTTGCGTCCTTGCTTCTGGTTTTTTGACAGAAGCAAGGTGTTGTTTGCGTCCTTGCGTCTCTTTAAATGGCTTACGCAAGGTTTTGTTTGCGTTCTTGCGTATGTTTGAAGGAACGCAAGGTTTTGTTTGCGTTCTTGCGTATTTAAAAGATATACGCAAGTTGATGTTTGCGTGCTTGCGTATGTTTCATGACATACGCAAGGTATTGTTTGAAAAGTTGCGTCTTTTTTAAAGACAGACGCAAGTTATTGTTTGCGTATTTGCGTGTGTTTGATGACATACGCAAGATTTTTCTTGCGTTCTTGCGTCTCTATGTAGGTCAATTTATGCCACATATTTAAACAACTAACTGAGACTGATAAACAACAAACTGAGACTGATAAACAAGCAACTAATTCTGGTCCCCTAATTCTGGTCTAAATCGTACGTTTGATAAAATTGAGACTGATAAGCTTGCGAAGGTTCGACTTTCTCTTTCGACTTTGACTTTGATTTTGAGGCTGTTTTTTTAACCCTATGAGAAGTAGATTCACCGATTAGGTCATAAGAAGCGCTACATGTTGTTCGGTTATGACCTGCTTGCTTGCAACGAGTACATGTTCTTACTTTCTTTTCAGTTTCTTCACCTTGAGATGGAATCCGATCGGTACTTTTTGGGCGTCCAGGTGCTCTTTTCTTTTGAATTGGGGGCTTTACGATTTTCAAGATCTTGGGCCCTGGATCGGACCATTCGGATCGATGGGGCAAAGGAAGGATGTGTTCGGAATATGTATTTATATAAGTTTGAGACAAGAACCAATGTGATACATAACATGTAACATCTTCCACTCCGAAGAGTCGTGCTGCTGCCAATACATGTCAGCAAGGTATGCCTGATAATTGACATTGCCCACATGTACATGTTCTATCTTCTAGATTAACGAGGCCGTTTTTCCTTCCATCACGCACCTCTATTAGATTGTTTGTCGATGGAAATGCTTGCCATCTTCTTGATTTGTTCGTCCTCTTACCTAATTTACGTTCAACATATGGAGTAACCGTTGAAGTGAGACTAACTGCTTTGTTGTGATGTTTGAAAAACCAATCCTGTATAGAAGCGCGAAAAAATTCCAATAACATGCAAACTGGTAGTTTGCGAGCATGTTTGGATAGAGCGTTAATAGACTCTACACTGTTGCTAGTAAGGTATGCATACCTAACATGACCAGCATGACTTCTGGACCATTTGTTGAAACCAACGTCATTTAGATACTTGTGAGACGCTTTTAATCTTCGTTGAAATACACTAACATGATCTTGAAAATCTGACAAACGATAAGCCTTAACCATTTTCCAATAGTGCCATTCAAAATATTTGAATTTGTTGGACATCGTTTTTATGTTCATGAATAGATGACGTGCGCAAAAAGAGTGAAAGGCTTCAGGAAACACATTTGAAATACCATGTGCTATTGAAGGAGCACGATCAGAAATAAAGGTAATCTCTGACATACGATTACTCATACCACAACTTTCTAAATGATCTCTTAGATTGCCAAAAAACCATGACCAAACCTCGTTTGTCTCGCCTTCACCAATTCCATAAGCCAATGGCAAAATTCCGTTATTGGCATCCATTGCAACAGCGACTAAATTTGTACCCAAGTATCCAGCTTTTAAATGTGCACCATCAACGATGATAATAGGGCGAACATTTTGGACAAATGATCGAATCTGCACGCAAACAAATCAAATGAGATTGCTATTAGTTTAAGATAAAACAATTGTAGGATGAGTGATACTTACAACTGCGCCAAAGGACATGTAACACATCACGAATCTATTTTCATTGTCAGTCACCACATTTGTCATGCTTCCTGGGTTATGAATCTTAATGTTATGAAGATAAATGGGAAGCATTCGGAACGAGTCATCCATACTGCCACGAAGCATCTCTATTGCATGACACTTGGCTCTCCATGCTTGATTGTAAGAAATGCTCACCCGAAAACGGTTGCCAACATCATCACGTATATCTTTTGGATTATAGTCTCGATTTGCAGCTTTGAACGATTCCATCAGAATACTTCCTAACACCTTTTTGGAAGCATGTTTATTATTTCCCATAATTTGGGTACGTGAGCATGTGTGTACGTCATGCAATTTCTTTACGATGAAGTTGTCAGTGTGGCGTATTTTGTATGCACTACATTTCCACTCACAATTTGGCAACATGCATTTAGCAGTGAATCGAGATTTGTCAGACTTTACAGGCTTAATTTGGAAGTTTTCTTCAAGACATTTTGTGTATAGATGGTTTACAAAATCATCCTTGTTTAAAAAAGTTTGTCGAACTTTAATCAAATCGGATACTCTATAACTAGTTGTTATTTGGCTCGTAGATTCAGTCTCTTGGTCATGCTCACTCAATAAAAGTGGCATATTCCAGAATACATCCTTTTTTTCTTCCTCTTCTTCATTTTCATCTTCATCTTGATCTTCTCTGTAATTTTCTTCCTCCGAAGCACTAGACGCGACAACTGATTCAAAAGGGTGATCTATTTTTTTAATTTTACATACGTTCTCAACTCCATAGTTGAAGAAATCAAACTCTTCTGTGTTTGGAGGTGGTACTTCAGGTCGTGCTTCTTCCAAATTGGGTGTCTGAAGGTTTGTGCTCTCCTCGTTTGTTGGTAGGTTTTGTTGGACATCGTGTGTTGGTAGGTTTTGATGGACATTGTGTATTGGTAGGATTTGCACTGACTGTAAGTTTTCTGGGAGTTGATGCATTGTAACTTTGTCGACAATGTAAATATTAATAGGAGCATTTGATATTGCATGTTGTAGAAAATCACGAAAGTCTTCATAATCATCAGTAATATCAAAAACAAGATTATCGACAACATATCTCATTGAAACAGGAGCATTAGGTGGCAAATTAATTTTTCTAAGAACATTTTTTAACAATATTCTTCGAGTAATTAGTTTTTGGGGAGCAACTGGGAGTTTTAATCGTGTTCTAAAACAATCTAGAGGCAAATACATAGGTAAGTTATTAATAAATTGAAAAGAACCACCACAACATATATGAATAACAAAGGTTTCATTATCACTAAAACTCATTATTTAAAATAAAGAAAGTTACCTTAATGACGCTTGAAATTATATGATTTATGTTGAAATGGTGGAAATGAAGTGAAAATAGAGCTGGTAATACCTTATATGAATTGAAAAAGTTATCCGTAATAGTACAAAAATCGTACAAAATCTTATCCACGAAATCATGAAAATCTTATCTGGATAAGACGCAAGACGCAAGGCGCAAAGGTGCAAGTCGCAAGACGCAAGACGCAATACGCAAGGACGCAAGTCTCTTTGTTACGTTTGTCAGTAACGCAAGGTCGCATGGTCGCAAGATCGCAAAGACGCAAGGTCGCAAAGACGCAAGGTGTCTTGCGCCTTGCGAGGGCAAATTGTCAAACTTTTTTCTTTTAGGGCTGTCAGTCAACAAGCTTAAAAAAAAAAGGGTATTTTGGTGATAATCCCATACAAATAATGGTACTTCATATTATTTATCTATTTTTTTTAGAAAAACAAAATTATATAAAACTAGCAAGATGCTAGAAAGAAATTATAAAGAGTTCTAAGAGATTTTGAAGCCAAACATTTCAGTTATCTAAAGCGTAACCAATCAAAGACAGAACTAACAATGAAATCAAAGATGTGGCTCTTTTTGAACGATCCCGAGTTAAAGATAACATCGTTTCTATACTTCCAAATCGACCAAAGGATGGCGATGTAAGGGCATTGTGTGATGACCCGGAAATTCTGACCAAATTTAAACTTAATCTTTAACGTTTCCGACACGATAAGCAAAGTCTATGAAGTTGAATCCTAAAATTCTTGAACTATTCAAATACCCTTCGATTGTTCTCAACGATTCGCGAACAAATATATGTAAATAGATACATATATATACTATAACTTGAAAACGTAACAAAGTGTTATGAAAACAATACTGTGCATTAACCTTATTGGTTTGATTATCTGATTGATATATTTAACTACGGAGTTAAAAGATTATGCCAAACGATTGAATTAAAAGATATTTATTAAGTCCCTTAAGAATTATGATATTATTACGGGTCTCTGTTGTGAGGTCCACGTTGATTTGGGAAATCATTCATTTAACGGTATTCGAAATAAATGGTAAAGTGTTTGTTCATATAACGTAATTTGGAACTTTGGTTAAAAGATATATAAATAACTTGCGATATGTATTTTAAAAACGTGTTTATTAATATTGAAAATATATATTTAACAATATGATAAAATATAATATTAACTTGGTCATAAAACGAATTGTTATTATATATATAGTAACAAATAGCGAGACGATGATTTATAGAAGTAAATGACCAAAACACTCAAGTGTATAAGTTATAATTCTAGTGGTATAGTTTATGGATAATTTAAGACTATATTTTGATAAAGGTACGATCCGCAAAACGTAAAGTACCAGTTTTCTCAGTATACGAAAGGACGTTCGAAAAACCGGAACCGGGACATAAGTCGAGTGACGACGTACGACTTATCGGAACGAAAATTACAAGTCAACTATGCACGTGAATTTAATATAATATATAATATATTTAATTAATTTAAATTATATATATTATATATATTATTAATAAATATGTCGACAAACAAAAATACAAAAAATTGTGAGCTGGAATCCTAGGCCATGCGATCGCATGGCCATTACACATAGAAACCATGCGATCGCTGTCACGACCCTACTTTTTCCGTTATCGTTTTCAGTTAATTATTTAACGACCGTTAACTGTTAGTGTGCCACGTCATTTCAATGACCTATATTATTATTATTTGTAATAATATGTATATATTAATTATTATGTGTTATGTGAATATTTGTATTCATATTTTAATTTATACGTTTCTACGTCTCGCGGATTTCCATCCGGCGAATCTTTTTGGTTTTCAAACCAACGGTCGAGTTTTTGGGACATTTAAATCCTAAATATTTTAAATATGATATTTTAAGATCATATTATTATATAGTGTATTTATATTTATTTTTCGTCGCGCGTTTGTTATCTTTCCGAATTTTTAATCGCGTAAGTGCGTTTTCGCGTTTCGGGATTCGTTCGGGCTTTCGGGCCATAAGAATTTAAACATTTAACAAGTTTGGCCCACCATGGGGCCCACCCCACACCAAACTCGGCCGAACACCCCAAGGGGAGGGGGTGTTAGGCTCCCTTGCTTCTCATTTTTTTTGTATTTCACTTTTATTTCACCAAAACCTAATTTGCAACTTTTCTCTCTTCCTCCTCATTGCCTAGCCGTCGCCAACCATCACCTACATCACCATCTTCATCATTTTTCAAGCTTGGATCAAGGATTGATTAGTATAAACACGTTCCTCTCTTCATTCTCTACGCGATTACATAGTTTATTTCTCGATTAGGGTATAAACCCTAACCCTAGAACTTTCAATTTTTCAATTATTTTCTGTATTTTGATGTTTATTTAGTAGTATGATGTTTGTGGATTATTGTAATGGTGTTTGTATGCATAGATGTACTCATAATTGCATGTTTTCGGTTTATAAAATTCTGGACAGCAGCTATTTCGTGTATTCTGGGTTTGTGACTGATATAAAATTTAAAATAAACTATATATATGAGTTCCTCTCATCAAGACATTAATTTTAGACTCCGGATTCATGTCTTTTCGATTCCCGGAGCCCTAGTTATGATCAAATTACTTTTTGTTAAAATTGAATTGTGATATTGACATGAACCAGGTTTGGTCCGACTTTGTGACCTTCCTTGGAGTCTTTAGGGTGTGTTAGTGTGTTAGGACTGATGGTGGGACGAACTTTCATGTTCGGGTCACCTAAATCCGAGCCACGGTTCACCCGTTTTGACTAAAACACGGTTTTGAGTAAATTGAAGGTCCAAGTGGTGTCATGGCTGATTACCACGACTTGTGGACTGTTCTTGGTGTGTTCTTGAGTGCACCATTGTGTCGGGTGGTTTGAATAGGCGGAGATGCATATAAGGCTCGCCAGAAATCGACACCCGGGGCTCAAGATACGACCCGATGAACTTTTGAATTAAAACTTATGATTAATTCTAAAACTTATGATAAAAATAATAAATTTCATTATTAATTAATTACTAATGATAAAAGAAGTAATTATTATTATTTAAGACTTATGATATAAATATTTATTATATCATTTAATTATTATTTATGATTTAATTAACATTTTAATTTAACTTACGATTAATAATACTTTTATTATTATTGGAAAATACTTATGATAAGTATTAAATTCATTTTATGAGATTATTATTATAAGACTTATAATAAAGATTAAATAATTATTTAATTATTATAAGACTTAATTATTATTTAATTATGATTTAATTATTAAATACTTATGATTTAATAATTATAATTAGAAACTTATGATATGGTTAATAATTCATTATTAATTAATAATACTTATGATATGATTTAAAAATTTATTATTAATTAATAATACTTATATTATGATTAATATTTAATTAATTAATTAAATACTTATGATATATTAATTATATCACTTTAACTTATATTAACTTTAATAATTCATTTTAGTTAATTAAACTTATGTTATGACTTAATTATACACTTTTAACTTTAATAAACATTATAACTTATGTTATTATTATAATTTACACTTTTCAAATTAATGTTGACTATATTTGACCAAGGTTGACTTTTGAGTTGACTTTCGGTTGACTTTGACTTTCAGTTGACTTTTGTTGACTTTCTAAATAAGGAAACTTTCCTAACTTAAAAACTTTCTAAAAATAGAACTTTCTAAATTTGGAAACTTTCCAAAAATAGAAACTTTTCTAAAATAGAAACTTTCCAAAAATAGAAACTTTCCTAAAATAGAAACTTTCCAAAAATAGAAACTTTCCAAAAATAGAAACTTTCCAAAAATGGAAACCTGCTAAAAATAGAAACTTTCTATAAATAGAAAGTATGTGTCCGTACGCTGTTCCAGTCAAACCGATGCTTGCCGAGTATTGTTCTATGTCTACTTGCAACATGTACAATAGCTATCATACTAAGACTTGACCTAAGTTAGTTATTTATATCGACCTGCTTTATTTATAGGTCGACGTTGTGATCATTCCTGATCACTTTACTCTATTTGATGTTCGCTTGTTTGTGTGGTTTCTTCAGTTGCTTTTAAGGTGAGTTATAGTCCCGTTTTTACATACTTTTCAAAGTATATTTTTGGGATGTGATTACATGCATTTTTATTTACATTTAGACACAAGTAACAGTTAAATTTAATTATTCATTGTGAGTTGGACAAAAATATTCCCTAGTCTGGTAACTGTAATCATTGGTTTCTACCGGTGAACGCGAATCCTACGGATAGATCTATCGGGTTTGACAACCCCATTTCGAGCTAGTCGCGCTAGCAATTTATAATCAGAATGTTTAGTACTTCGTAATTTGTTGTAGATACACTATCCAAGTGTATATTTTTATTGTGTTTGGCAAGGGTAAATAAAGGGTTAAGTGGTTACCAGGTGGCTCATTGATAATGGAATAATGTTTTATGTTTTCTAACATTTTTAAATCTTGTGGTCTAAAGTTTACTTATTATTTAAACCTATAATTCACTCAACCTTTGTGTTGACAGTTTACTTGCATGTTTTCACAGGTACTTGAGTTTTGTGATGCTTGCGCTGTGTTTAGAGGAGTCTGCATGCATTTGGGCAGATTTTATGAAACAATTTATGAAACTTAAGATTGCATTCTATTTTTGGATAATTTAAACTTGTTGGTTTGTTAGCAAGGTTTTGTGTCAACTTTTGGTTTATTACTATGGTTGGTTGTTTTGAAACTACATATTTTGGTTTGTTTCCTTTTTGGGAAACTTTTGAAGTAAAAGAATGCAACTTTGTTTATTTAATTCATTTAAGTCCGATCAAGCTGTGGGACCAACTGGCGGATCCGTTAAGTGTTTTGACGGGGTCGTCACAATCGCATGGGGTCTGAAATCTGGCCACATCTATAAATTTGATCGTTTTTCTGATTTATGATGCATTATTCACTTCTATCTATCTCGTACTCCCTCTATATTATTATTATTATTATTATTATTATTATTATTATTATTATTATTATTATTATTATTATTATTATTATTATTATTATTATTATTATTATTATTATTATTATTATTATTAAGATTAATATTATTATTATTAATCTTATTATTATTATTGGTATTTTTAGATATCGTTATTATTAGTATTATACATAAAATACTACGACGAGGTTATGAACGTGTCACTTTCAAAATGGGTTTCGAGCGGGATAGAGCTAAGGAAATTATGGGTTATAGCTATGGAGGTTATGGGTAATATTCGTGGGTAATATTCGCAAGTCAAACCTAGTGTTTATCATCTCCGTTACGTCTACGTACTTTCCTACAATATTGAATCTCAATATTGATACGTAAGCACTCATATTTTATCTTTTATATATTAATTGTGTATCCATGTCTAGTGCTCGAGTATATATATTTATGCATGCTTGTATGCTAAATTTCGTCGTTAAACAGTTATGATGAATCATGAAGTAAATACATATATTAATGATAAAAGGTATATGATATGCATGTTTTTGGAAAGCTGGCGAAAAACCAATAACTTTTCATTTAGAAATCGCGTAATTTCAGTGAACGAATTAAAATATATGATCAACTGAATTATGATTGACATTAATTGAAATTGCTTTTGAATCTGCAATTAATATTTAAACCACTTGTTTGTAAGATTGATAAATTGGATTTTTGAATATTACCAGCCGAGTAAATGAATCCTTATATAAGGCACGTCTCGTTTTGTTGAACTATTGTCAAAATTGACTTTTTGAAACGACTTTGGATAACTATTGTATGTCGATCTCGAGCATTAGGATTGTGATACACTATGACCTGACCTAGCATGATAGACATTTATTGACCAACATATGTTCTCTAGGTCGAGATCTACGGTTATTTGATATTCCGAGTTTCGGTCACATTTCGGTGAACGACTTTATATGCTGCTAAGGTGAGTTTCATTTGCTCCATTTTTAAATGATTTTGCAATATATATTTTTGGGCTGAGAATACATGCACTTTATTTTAAAAACAATGGACACAAGTACATACTAAATTCTATACTGAGTTTGAACCGAAAATCCCTTAGCTTTGGTAACTAGTAACTGCCGGTTATAAGAACTGGTGGGCGCGAGTAGTAGTATATGGATCCATAGGGCTTGATATCCCCGTCCGAGCTAGAGCGCTAGCCTTTTAACGGACGTATGCTATTTGAGAAGCGTACACGTTGGTTTGCGTGTATTATTAAGATGATTATACAAAGGGTATAAATTATATATACGTTAAGTTTAGTTACCAGGGTGCTCAATTTCGTAGAATATTTTGATAAACGTTTCTGGATGAAACAACTGAAATCTTGTGATCCACCTTTATGTACAAATTATACGAAACAATAAAACTATGAACTCACCAACCTTTGTGTTGACACTTGTTAGCATGTTTATTCTCATGTTTCCTAGAAGTCTTTCGCTGTTTGCTTATATGTTAGACAAGCTATGTGCATGGAGTCATATATGGCATATTTTTCAAGGAAACGTTGCATTCACCAAATCATCACCATGTATCTTATTTTGACTGCATTGTCAATGGAAGTACTTGAAATGCCCCGTCCTAATCCATCTGGACGAAGTCATCAACATTTGATTCCAGAGCGATGATCGACTCCAAGTAATGTCCTTAAAATGAGAAAATGCACAGCGGAAGATTTCTTTCATACCTGAGAATAAACATGCTTTCAAGTGTCAACCAAAAGGTTGGTGAGTTCATAGGTTTATCTTAAAACAATAAAATTCATCATTTTGATAGACCACAAAATTTAAATGCTGCATGGTACAAATGGGCCCGAATCCTATACCCACCTGTAATGTACATGCTATAACTTTTAAATACAGTACATCTTTCTCGCGTATGAAACCATTTTCATAAATCATAGTAACCGTACACATATCTCGTGCACAAAAATAACATACACATAACCTGTGTATAAAATCATTCTCTCGATATATAACATTCACATCAACTGGTGGCAATTATCATGTTCACATAATTCAATGGTGGCAATTATCATGTCTACATAATTCAATGGTGGCAATTATCATATCCACATAATTCAACAATAATCCGCAGAACTTCTGTCTGCATAATAATTCATTCAAGGAATGTTTTGCTTGTGTCTATCTCGTCAAACATTTATAAAAGCATTTCATGTATTCGCAGTTCAGAATATATTTCAAAAGCATTTAATAAAGCAGTTATGAAAACAGTGCATGTATTCTCAGTCCCAAAAATGTAAAGAGTAAAAGGGAATCAAATGAACTCACCATACTGTATTTTGTAGTAAAAATACATATAACGACATTGAACAAGACAGGGTTGGCCTCGGATTCGCGAACCTATATCATTTATATATATATATTAACACATATAATTAACATGTAATAATAATCAAACCCATTTGTATATATTAATTTTACATTACACATTTAAAATAGTAATACAATATTTATATAGTTATCATATATGTATTTGATATATATTTTTATATAAATAACTTTTGGTTTGTTAAAATAATAATTTTAATAATACTAAAACAGTGTTGATAATAATAATATTTAGGTTTCATAATGAAATATTAATTTTTGATAATAATACTAGTTATTTTATTTGTTGTAATTATAATAATGATAATCTTAATAATAATGTTAAAAGTAATAATAGAAGAAATGTTATTACTAATAATAATAATGATACTATTAGTAATTAGTAATGATAATAATAATAAATAACAACAACAACAATAATAATAATAACAACAACAACAACAACAACAACAACAACAACAACAATAATAATAATAATAATAATAATAATAATAATAATAATAATAATAATAATAATAATAATAATAATAACAATAATAATAGAGTTCTACCTTAAAAAGCTCCAATAATAAACTGTCTTAGCTCGGGCTCGAACCCAAAACCTCTCAGTTAAACAACACAACACCAACCATTGATCTGCCACTTACTTTTCTGTTTTTAATACCCGGAATAAAATATATATCATGTATAAACCCGTTTTGTGTATTTTCTTAAACTCAAAACCAATTCATCATTATCGTTATCATATTTAAGTAACATTATCATCTGAATTGAATCGTTATCATCATCGTTTTCATGATGTCATACATCATTAGTTTCCATTTCTTATCTTCATCTTTTCGGCCCAACCACCTTAGGGTGCACAGCCCAATAGCAGGCCCCATTTGCAGGTCTAATTAAGTTACTGAAACCCAAAGATTTTGGCCCATATAATCAACAATCTAAAAGGTTTAAGTGACCCAGTGATAAACCCATTAAGCACAACCACGTACTGTAGTCGGTTAAATAGAAACAAGACGTAGCTGCAGAACAACAGCCGTATGCAGTAGCAGTTTTTAATGAGTGTGTGTATGTATCTGTTAAACGGAACAGGAATAGGAATACAACATTCATCATCATAATTTATTAACGATTCAATATCAATTTACTCATTTGTCATCGATCATTCTAACAGGAAGTAACAAGAGATGCTGGATCACAGCCCACAAGAAAAAGGATCATGGCCCACGTAGCAGCAACTTATAGAATTCGATTCCACACTGGAACACTTTAATAATTGAGGCGGCCAACAGAGATAACATAATATTGTGAACTAGATCCCACGTAATTCGATTTTTAAGTATGTGATAAACTTTAATCGATTTGTCTTCTTAGCATGACAAGTGGATCATGATTTTTATGACTTTCGGTTTAAAAGGAAATCAACAGCCTTATATATATGTGATTTCTGATAAGCAGGCTAAATAAACAAAAAAAATAAAAAAATAAAAAAAACACACGAAGGTTTCTAGGGTTTTCTGGCTTTACTTTCAGTTATACAGCAGATAGAAAAAAAATTGATCATATGAGGTTGTGGTGATTCTTGGGTCGCTAGAGGGCAAATAGCAGTAGTAGTTTTAGATGGTGGATGTGTTGGTGTTCGATGGAATAGGTCATAAAACAGAAATCATGGCAGCGGTAAAGGAGATTAGAAGAGAGAGAGGAATGGTGGAGGTTCATGGTTTTCTTGATGTTTGGCATGTTAACCGAAACAGAAATATAGTATACGAGTAGGAGTAGCATGAAACAATAATCGAGAAGAAGTTATTTAATGGTGGTTTGTCAAACGAATGGAAATAGAAGACAGAAATATATGTGCGAAGGTGGCGATGGGTGACTTGTCTGGTTACTTGACAACAATAAAATGGAAGTAGAAAGCTACGTGTTGGTTCGTCGGATAATAAACAGCAAACGAAAGAAAAAAAATATGATGATGGTGGTGGTTTTGCAGCTATACAGTAGTAGCAGCACAATTCAAAAATATTTTGTAAGTATAATCGAATTTGATGGCCGAAGGTGTTGATGGCTTATTGTTTCGGCTTTTAACAGAACCTCACAACAATTATGTATGATTAGGTTGGTTTAATTATTTGATGGTTTTATAGTAGTATAAAGGATGAGGGTAGTTCGGTTTAATTCATTCTGTAAAATCTGTTGTAATTGATAATAATTGATAAGATAAAGAATTGAATTCCCTGTAGAGAAATAAATCGACCAAAAGAATCAGTTTAAGGAGAAGAATACAAAAAATAAAAAGGGAAATTGACTTGTAGCGATATTGGAAATCTTCTGCTTGATTTTCTTTATAAAAAGATTGTTCAGATAGTGATAGGAAGGATTTAGACAAAATTTGTGTAACAAACTTTGTACGATCTATATATTATCAGATTCTTAACTTATCTAATTAATATTAATAATTAACATAAAACTATTAATAATAAAAATAATACAATAATATTAATACTAATAAATAATAATATTAATAATAATGATAATAATTGTTAATAATGAGGTTAATAATAATATTTGTAATAATAATATAATAATAAAATGGATAATGATAAATGTGATAAAAAAAATTTAAATGTTAATTTTTAGTATAAATATTAATATTAATAAATAATTATATCAATAATTAAGATCATGTCTTTAATAATAATTTTTCTATTTAACATCTTAAATTCAATGTTCATAATTTGTTAGTTAAAATCATAACAATATTTATAAAATTTTTAATAATGTTAGTATTGATAATAGTATTAATAACATTGATAATAATAGTTGTAGTTATTTAAATAATAATAATGATATTATTTATATTAATATTGATATCATCAACATTAGTAATAGTAATGATATAACAAATTAAATGTATCAAATTCATATATATATTATATATAATAATATTAATAACACTGATATTAATGCATGATAATAACACGACAACTATATTGTAACCAGTAATTAAATTTTAATATAATAATATCACACCTTAATAATTATGTAATATTTAGTAGTATTTAATGGTACTGAGATTAATTAATAATGTATATAATAATAATATAACAACTAGAATTAACTTGTAATTACCTATAATATATTACCAATTCATTATACCATATCTATACACATAAATGTTCGTGAATCGTCGGGAATAGTCACAGGGTAAATGAATTAGTTCAAACATTCTGAGATTTAATTAAATAGACTTTGCTTATCATGTCGAAACTATATAAGAATAAAGTTTAAATTTGGTCGTAAATTTCCGGGTCGTCACAGTACCTACCCGTTAAAGAAATTTCGTCCTGAAATTTGTTTGGGATGGTCATGGCTAACAATAAAAATGTTTTCATGATAAATATGAGTTGATAAACTAATATTTTATCACCGTTGCGTAATATAGGTAAGATAATTTGATTATTCGAAGAGTACGAGTGAAGCTTATCACAAAAGAGTGAAATGAGTAAATGAAGATTCGACTTAATTGGTGACGTCGTCACGATTGAATTTAGAAAAAAATTGTGTCTTAACTTTTGACGTTGTCTTGGTTGAATTTCGGAATTCAAGAGATTTAAAAGAATATCTATGAAATCTATAAGATCTGATTTTTCGGGATTTATGAAAATTAAGATCTTTTTAATTAAATACGATGATCTGCCTCGATTACTCTGTCTGCTATTTCCATTAAAAATTAAACTTTTTCCGTTCCATAACTTTTACCACTCCTATACTCAATTCCCAAATTTAAAAGATTGTGAAATGCTTAATCCAGTTCTGATCCTTGTCCTTATCCTGACTATCGTACTGATCGTTCTTCTTTTCCAACTTCCACCAGAAGAATCTGTTTATTTCTACTATGCTCTAGGGATTATTGTATTTATAATCCTCCCGTATCTTTATATTGTTATACGCACTGATATCCATGGTTTGTAATTTCTGTGTTGTTATTGGGCTTTATATTTTCTCTTATATCTTGGAGTTCTTTGCCTTTTTATTATCTTCTCGATCTTTAGTAAAGCGAGTAACGGTCCAGAATTCGTAAGTATGGAATTTCAAATGAACTTAATGTTCTAAACAAGAAAGAACATAATGGCACGATTTTATTTGTCAAATTACCAGAACCACTGAGAATAGAAACTATCAAGAATACACTTTCTTGATATGTTCAGAAGTTAAGTAGAATGGAAGAGTTATGTAACATGGCACATGATGACGTTATGATCTGTGAATCATCACGTTCCATTAGAAACTCAGCATGAACTACTGTAATATAATCACGTTGATCAAGTGTCATTATATTATACTAACTCATGCATCAGTTCCCAACATTACTTCAATAACATTCATATTTTAAGCTCGAAAGTTTACAGAATATAGAAACTAACAGTTTCTATATGATGTAACACTGATAGCACGAAGAGATTATTGATTTTAGACAAGAATAGTTATGAAAATATCTTCAGAAATATGGAGGATATTTGTAATGAAAGATAAGATAATATCTTTGAATATCTAAGATCATAGGATGATGGAAACTATTGTCCACAAGGGTTTAGAGTAAGGAGCAAGATATTCGCTAAAGACTGCAGTAGGTATTGAATCATTTGTATTCTTTTAAGTCAAACTTATTCTTTGTGATTTGTCCACGGCTTCCTTCATAGTTTCGCATAATCCGCTTTTCGGTACTAAATTTTCTATTTAGTGTTTCCAATACTCCATTCTTTATCATCAAACTTTCGATGGTTAAGGTTGTTTACGGTTGTCTACGGTTTCTGTTGCTTCATTCAGCTTTCTCAAAATTTGGAGTATTGATTCGTAGACTGGGTGCTTTTCAGAATTTCAGAATAAAAGTTCATACTTCTAGGCTATAAATGTTATATGTATACATATATCTGTTGATGTAGACATGCTGCGAGATTTCAAAATACTGATTGCAAATTCTCGGTAATTAGAATGGAAATTCTCGTTATAAGATGTGAATGAGTATATGATAGAGTTTCAACGAGTATAAAGATTTTTCGGAAAGTCAAAGATCAACGGAGTTGTTGGTAAATTTACTGCTAATGTGGTTAGATATAAACGGTTCCCCGATATTGATGACGAAAGACAACTTATATATCAGGGTTATAATAAACTAATCCGAGTGAAAAGTCGAAGTTGACTTGTTGGAGCTGTGACAAAATTGGCTATTTTGAAAAAAAGAAATTGCAAAGTTATTTTCAGTAATAACAACGACAAAGGAGCTAGCACAGATACGTGTTAAACGTTTACTCAGGTTCCTAGTATCTTCAGGTGCATAACTATACGTATTAATCTTTCCTTCCGTAGATGAAGTGCGGTTGGTTCATCTTCTCGATTGAGGTGTTTTCATGAATTACGAAAGGTTTGAACGCAGATTGTAATTGTCAAGATACAAATGAGGTTTAAGATGAAATCAAGTGGCAAACTTGAAGAATTGTTTAGTTTCATATGTTATAGTCAATATTTTAGGTCATTTTAATTGTCCAATGTTGGTAGTCCACAGTTGATAGTCCACAGTTAGCAATTCAATAATTCATATATAGTTTAATATATAATATTCGAATTAATTAATACGTATCGTGACCCGTATTCGTCTCAGACTCGATCACAACTCAAACTATATATATTATTGTATAATCAACCTCAACCCTGTATAGCTAACTTCCACATTACTGCATATAGAGTGTCGATGGTTATTCCAAATAATATATATAAATGCGTCGATATGATATGTGAAAACCTTGTATACGTGTCCCGATATTTAAAGTGCATAAAATAAATAACAGAAATTAAATGACGATACATAAAATTGCCAGAATTAAAATTGCGATAAATAAAATGCGATAAATAAATTGCGATAAATAAAAGGTAATACGGAATTAACAGTTAGCTAGGAACAGTTAGCTAGGAACAGTTAGCGTGGATTCTTAACAAAATTTCTCATAGTTAATTTGTTTGTTTCTAACAAATTTTATTTTATCCAATGTTTTCTTCATTATGCTACTTGTTGGATTCTGATAAATCAAAATCCAAATATGAAATTGGATGAAAATGGTTATTCTGTGGTGAATGGATTCGTATATCTGTGGATGTAAGTAGGATAATAAATGACTGTTGAATCAGATTCGAAGAATGTACAGTGTAACTTATTAATGTGAAATCTTAAATATTCCTCGGGTATTACCTACCCGTTAATTTTTTTTTTTCATTAACAGTTTGTTCAAAAGAATTTTTAATTACCATCTTTATGAAAATATATATACATATATATTTCCTTCAGATGTAATCATGGATTTAATGAGTTAATATAGTATTAAACTCATTTGGTTTACGGTCAAAATTAGAATACATAATCTCTGAAGCATTAGAGATTACATAATCACCATGTCGAACGAAGATAAATAATGTAGAATGATTCGTAGAACGATGATTATACTCGAAGTACAGAATGAGATATTGGGCATTTGATGTTGAAACTTATGTTGTTGGTGGTACTGTTGATGCCGGTGATATTGCTGAAGCTGGTAGATTTTGCACCATATTCTCCAAATTGATTACTCGAGCGCGAAGTTCGTTGACTTCTTATATTATTCCGGGATGATTGTCGGTCGGATCGAGCGAATGAATAAGGTTTTGAATCTGAGATAGTATATAATCGTGGCGAGATATTCGGGAAATGAGTGTGAAAATGGTATTTCGAACAGGTTTGCCGGTAAGTGCTTCAGGTTCTTCGTCAAGAGGTAAATTCGGTTGGTGAAAAGGATCGCCTTCTTCGCGTCTCCATTGATTAAGTCGACTACGAACCCATCAAGTGAATTGGTGGATACATTCTGGTGACACTGCTTTCGGAGCTTAGGTGAAACTCCATATCGGAATAGCTGTCGGAATCCGAGGAATTCGAACTGGTTGAGGGATTCATCTCGTACGATCAGATGAAGGATTTTTCGATAAGAAATAGATTATAGGATGTAGATTAGTACCCTGCAATACATAATTTACATATGCATATATAGTACTAAAATCTCATAAGTTACGGAGAAATCTACGGAAGCTGTCAGGCAAAGGTAACAATAACAAATACGCTAAGATATGAATTTATCTATACACAGTCTATGCAGTAGAGGCAGTAAGACGTGTCTAGACTTTAAGGATGATAAGCAAATAATTTTCGACACCAAATGATAAGCAAAACTTTTGACATGCAGACACGGTCGAAGGCCAGACTCACTAATGCATCTAAACAACTATCAGTTAGACATACTAATACAAGACTTGGTTCGCTAAGACCACCGCTCTGATACCAACTGAAATGCCCCGTCCTAATCCATCTAGATGAAGTCATCAACATTTGATTCCAGAGCGATGATCGACTCCAAGTAATGTCCTTAAAATGAGCAAATGCACAGCGGAAGATTTCTTTCATACCTGAGAATAAATATGCTTTCAAGTGTCAACCAAAAGGTTGGTGAGTTCATAGGTTTATCTTAAAACAATAAAATTCATCATTTTGATAGACCACAAAATTTAAATGCTGCATGGTACAAATGGGCCAGAATCCTATACCCACATGTAATGTACATGCTATAACTTTTAAATACAGTACATCTTTCTCGTGTATGAAACCATTTTCATAAATCATAGTAACCGTACACATATCTCGTTCACAAAAATAACATACACATAACCTGTGTATAAAATCATTCTCTCGATATATAACATTCACATCAACTGGTGGCAATTATCATGTCCACATAATTCAATGGTGGCAATTATCATGTCCACATAATTCAATGGTGGCAATTATCATGTCCACATAATTCAACAATAATCCGCAGAACTTCTGTCTGCATAATAATTCATTCAAGGAATGTTTTGCTTGTGTCTATCTCGTCAAACATTTATAAAAGCATTTCATGTATTCGCAGTTCAGAATATATTTCAAAAGCATTTAATAAAGCAGTTATGAAAACAGTGCATGTATTCTCAGTCTCAAAAATGTAAAGAGTAAAAGGAAATCAAATGAACTCACCATACTGTAATTTGTAGTAAAAATAAATATAACGACATTGAACAAGACAGGGTTGGCCTCGGATTCACGAACCTATATCATTTATATATATATTAACACATATAATTAACATGTAATAATAATCAAACCCATTTGTATATATTAATTATACATTACACATTTAAAATAGTAATACAATATTTATATAGTTATCATATATGTATTTGATATATATTTTTATATAAATAACTTTTGGTTTGTTAAAATAATGATTTTAATAATACTAAAACAGTGTTGATAATAATAATATTTAGGTTTCATAATGAAATATTAATTTTTGATAATAATACTAGTTATTTTATTTGTTGTAATTATAATAATGATAATCTTAATAATAATGTTAAAAGTAATAATAGAAGAAATGTTATTACTAATAATAATAATGATACTATTAGTAATTAGTAATGATAATAATAATAAATAACAACAACAACAATAATAATAACAACAACAACAACAACAACAACAACAACAATAATAATAATAATAAGAATAATAATAATAAGAATATAAGAATAATAATAATAATAATAATAATAATAATAATAATAATAATAATAATAATAATAATAATAATAATAATAATAATAATAATAATAATAATAATAATAGAGTTCTACCTTAAAAAGCTCCAATAATAAACTGTCTTAGCTCGGGCTCGAACCCAAAACCTCTCAGTTAAACAACACAACACCAACCATTGATCTGCCACTTACTTTTCTGTTTTTAATACCCGGAATAAAATATATATCATGTATAAACCCGTTTTGTGTATTTTCTTAAACTCAAAACCAATTCATCATTATCGTTATCATATTGATAATGCTAAAAACGAACATATATTTCATAGCATTATTCCCCAAGAAAGACAAGATTTTAGTTGGTATTGTTCGATTTACAAGCAATATTCATTTAAATATTAAAAAGTGAAGACAAAAGGCAGATTCGACAAATTGAAGACAAAAAGGTCCAAAGAGCTAAAAAGTACAAGATACAACTAAAAAGGTTCAAAATATTGATGAGGAACGTCTCAAAATGACAAGAGTACAAGTTACAAGACGCAAAGTACACGATATAAAAAAATACGCGAAGACGTCCGAAAATCCGGAACCGGGACCTGAGCCAAGAAGAAACGCCCGACGCAACGGACCAAAAATATCTAGTCTACTATGCACAAGAATATAATATAATATATATATAATTATATATAATTATATATTATATATATTATTATTATTATATTACGTCGGCAAGAAGAAAACAAAGCAATTTGGCTGGATCCAGGGTGGCCATGCGACTCGCATGGCCAGAAGCACAAATCCATGCGAGTCGCATGGAGTGAAAATGTTGGTCAGGTCCTATATAAAGCCAGTTTTCTGCCGAGTTTTAATCATCTTTTTTTTCTTCCTCTTCATACGTAAATATATTTATATTTATAATTTATATTTTAATTTTAATTATAATTCTAATAATAAGGGTATGTTAGCGAATGTTGTAAGGGTGTAAGTCGAAATTCTGTCCGTGTAACGCTACGCTATTTTTAATCATTGTAAGTTATGTTCAACCTTTTTACATTAATGTCTCGTAGCTAAGTTATTATTATGCTTATTTAAAACGAAGTAATCATGATGTTGGGCTAATTACTAAAATTGGGTAATTGGGCTTTGTACCATAATTGGGGTTTGGACAAAAGAACGACACTTGTGGAAATTAGACTATGGGCTATTAATGGGCTTTATATTTGTTTAACTAAATGAAAGTTTGTTAATGTTAATATAAAGATTTACAATTGGGCGTCCCTATAAATTACCATATACACTCGATCGGACACGATGGGCGGGGTATTTATATGTACGAATAATCGTTCATTTAACCGGACACGGGAATGGATTAATAGCCACTAGAATAATTAAAACAGGGGTGAAATTACATTCAAGGGTAATTGGTGTAATTGTTAACAAAGTAGTAAAACCTTGGTTTACACGCAGTCGATAACCTGGTGTATTCATTAAACAAAGTATTAAAACCTTGTTACAATTCGAATCCCCAATTAGTTGGAATATTTAACTTCGGGTATAATAATAATTTGACGAGGACACTTGCAATTTATATTTATGACTAATGGACTGTTATGGACAAAAACCAGACGGACATATTGAATAATCTAGGACAAAGGACAATTAACCCATGGGCATAAAACTAAAATCAACACGTCAAACATCATGATTACGGAAGTTTAAATAAGCATAATTCTTTTATTTCATATTTTATTTCCTTTATTTTATATTTAATTGCACTTCTAATTATCGCACTTTTATTGTTATTTAATCGCACTTTTAATTATCATACTTTTAATTATCGCAATTTAATTTTATCGCATTTTTATTATTCGCAATTTCATTATCGTTATTTACTTTACGCTTTAATTTAAAGTCTTGTATTTATTTTATATTTTACATTAGGTTTTAACTGCGACTAAAGTTTTAAAATCGACAAACCGGTCATTAAACGGTAAAAACCCCCCTTTATAATAATAATATTACTTATATATATATTTGTATTTTTATAAAAGTAAATTAATATAGCGTTGAGCTTTGTTTAAAGATTTCCCTGTGGAACGAACCGGACTTACTAAAAACTACACTACTGTACGATTAGGTACACTGCCTATAAGTGTTGTAGCAAGGTTTAAGTATATCCATTCTATAAATAAAAAAATATCTTGTGTAAAATTGTATCGTATTTAATAGTATTTTCCTAGTAAAATATAAGCTATTTTATATACACCTCGCTTCACATCAAGTTATTTTTGGCGCCGCTGCCGGGGAACATTCGCCAAAGCGAAACGTTATAATTTTTAATTTTTAAGTTATAATTAGTTTTTGTAAAATTTATATTTTTAAAAAAAATAAAAAAATATATAAAAAAAAAAGCTTTTAAAATCGAAAAAAAAAAATATTTTAAGTATATTTTTAGTTTTTTAAAATTAAGTTTTATTTTAATTATATATATATTTATCTTTTAAATATAAAACAGAAAAATATAAATAAATAATAAATATTACGTGACCTGTCATTTGAACCAGTCCAATTGAACCAGTTCAGGGTGTCCATGCGAGTCGCATGACCCACCCCCTTAAACCATGCGACTCGCATGAGGGGTCTGACAAGACCACAACCAAACCCTAAAAACGCATTTATTACGGTTATTATTTAATTATTATTATTAAACCCTAAACCTTATTATTATTATTATTATTAGTTTTAGTTTTAATTTTACTTTTTATTTAATTTGTTGTATTTAGTTTTAATTAGTTTTATTAAATTGTAAAATTTGTAGTTTTATTAAATAAATAATATAAAAATAATATTTTTATAAAAATTGTACTTTTTACAACTTTTTGTATATTTTTATATTTTGTACCTTTTTAATCGTTGTAGCGTAATATTTGTATCTTTTAGCTCATATTTAATTTTAAACTTAGTTTTTGCTATAGTTATTTTTACTCCTAGATTTTTAGGCTTTGCCGTAGAATTCCTTAAGTGTTTTTTTCTTTAGACTAAGATTTAGGTGCTTTAGAATTTTGCGACGCCTTTTTAAGTTTTAGTTTCTTTTTAAGTTATTTCCATTTGGGATTTAGTTTCTCCTGTAAGCTTTAATATTTTTAGACCTTTTACTATGTATCAATTATCATTCCAATTAGTAATATCAATTTGCGATTATAATTTTAAGTTAGTTGTAGTAATAAGGTTAAATTAGTTAAGTATTTTTAAGTTTTTATAAGTTTCTTTTATTTTTCCGTCACCTTTTATTTTTCAACCATTTTTTCTTTTTCAACCTTTTTCGACGAACTCTTTTTCTCTCTTATTTCTCGCCATTCTAGTTTTTAGGACTTAGAATTTTTTCTACTTCTTATCTAAATTTCTTAAAATTACGAAAATTTATTTTAAGTGGTTAAATTAATAGACATCAAAATTTTCTGGTTCGTAGTAATAGTTGGATTTGTACGTGGACCGGGTTATTGGAGCCAAACAGTCCTCAATTATATTGAGACCAAACGAATCCTGCCCCTCTGCTGCATCTTTTGGCTATTCGAAACGTGGGCAAAAGCAGAAAAGTCTATTGATTGGATAACTTATTATAATTTTTCTTTCCTTTTTAAAAACTAATAGGATATTCTGTGAATGCACCGAGCAAGACGTTCATCACCTTTTGTACGTTCACCACCTGTAACTAGATCAAGACATCGTTTAACAAATATAACCGCCGTTGATTTTTCTTTAGAATCGTCATCCAGTCGACCAAGTACTTCAATTCAAATTTCCGATAATCCATTTTTTGAACCCAAACTCACAATTGAGAATCCAGAAAATATTCAGGGACGGTTCGTAGATCCTGAACCATTAAACTTTCCTCCGGAACCACCAATCATTCAAACAGAGATTGTTGAGGAACGAACTATTAAATCAGAACCATCTAGTGATACCAAGTCAACAAATTCAATTATGGAGAATCTGGAACCTTTAAGTATGGAAGACCGAATGAGAGCTAAACGCACTGGCCAAGGTCACGCAATTACTCATCCAGACATTAATGCGCCAGATTATGAAATCAAAGGACAAATTCTACACATGGTGACTAATCAATGCCAATTTAGTGGTGCGCCGAAGGAAGATCCAAATGAACATCTACGTACCTTCAATAGGATCTGCACACTATTTAAAATACGAGAAGTGGAGGATGAACAGATATATCTCATGTTATTTCCCTGGACTTTAAAGGGAGAAGCCAAAGATTGGTTGGAATCGTTACCTGAAGGGGCGATCGATACATGGGATGTTTTAGTTGACAAATTTCTTAAACAATTCTTTCCTGCATCTAAAGCCGTAAGACTTCAAGCAGAAATTGTTACGTTCACACAAAAGCCAAATGAAACTCTATATGAGGCGTGGACAAGATATGGAAAGTTGTTAAGAGGATGTCCGCAACATGGTTTAGACACCTGTCAAATAGTACAAATATTCTACCAAGGATGCGACATCAGTACAAGAAAAGACATAGATATAGCAGCTGGTGGTTCTATTATGAAGAAAACCGAAACTGATGCTTACAAAATTATTGATAACACTGCTTCCCACTCACATGAGTGGCACCAAGAAAAAGACATCATTAGATCATCTAAAGCAGCTAGAGCCGATTCTAGCCATGACTTAGATTCCATTTCCGCAAAGATAGATGCTTTCGAGAGACGAATGGAAAAGATGACTAAGGATATTCATGCTATACGAATTAGTTGTGAGCAGTGTGGAGGACCACATTTGACAAAAGATTGTCTCAGTATTGAATTAACAATGGAACAAAGAGAGAATATTTCATACATAAACCAAAGGCCTGGAAATAATTATCAGAATAATTATCAACCGCCAAGACCGATTTACAATCAAAACCAGAATTATAACCGAAATATTCCATACAATAACCAACAAGGTCCTAGCAATCAACAAGTATCCAATAATACTTATAATCAGCAAAGACCGAATTTTCAAAACAAACCACCACAACAAACCGATGATAAAAAGCCGAATTTAGAAGATATGATGACGAAGCTAGTTGAAACTCAAATGCAGTTTTTCACATCTCAAAAACAAACCAATGAACAAAATGCCCAAGCATTTAGAAATCAACAAGCTTCTATTCAAAATCTGGAACAAGAAGTAAGTAACCTAGCAAGGTTAATAGGTGAAAGGAAACCGGGAAGTTTACCTAGCGATACAAACGCTAACCCCCGGAATGAAACAGCTAAAGCTATTACCACAAGAAGTGGTACAACACTTAAATCACCTGAAATACCTGTAACTTCTGATGAAACTATTCCTACTCCACAAGAACCACAACCTGATCAAGATAAGGAAAAAGAACCAGTAGTTGAGAAGGTTAATGAAGATAACACAGTTAAGGATAAACCTTATGTTAAACTATACCAACCACCACTTCCTTACCCGAGTAAAATGAAGAAGGAAAAACTTGAAGCCGAGCAATCCAAATTCTTGGATATGTTTAAACAGATAAATGTAAATCTTCCTTTCATTGATGTGATTTCAGGAATGCCAAGATATGCTAAATTCTTGAAAGATCTAATCACGAATAGAAAGAAAATGGAAGAACTCTCGGCTGTTACTATGAATGCTAATTGTTCAGCAGTGCTGTTGAATAAGATACCAGAAAAACTATCTGATCCAGGAAGTTTCACAATTCCATGTTTTCTGGGTAGTCTTAGTTCAATAGAAGCATTGGCTGATTTAGGTGCTAGTATAAATCTAATGCCGTATTCACTATACGCTAAACTAGACCTTGGAGAATTGAAACCAACCAGAATAAGCATACAACTAGCCGACCGATCAATAAAATATCCTAGAGGGATAATGGAGAACATGCTAGTTAAAGTTGGTACTTTAGTATTTCCAGTAGATTTTGTTGTTCTGGACATGGAAGAAGATTCTCAAGTTCCTCTCATATTAGGAAGACCATTCTTAAACACGGCTAAAGCAATGATAGACGTGTTCGGTAAGAAACTGACCCTAAGTATAGAGGATGAGAGTGTTACCTTTTCAGTTGATAGAGCAATGCAACAACCACAATCTGCAGATGATACATGTTATTATATTCAAACTATAGATGCACATGCAGAATTATTAGAAGAATTTCCAGAATTACAAGGAACAGGAGAATGTTCTTTAGGAGAAGGTAATGAACCAATTGATGAAGCTGAAATGTTAGCTACACTTATAGCTAATGGATATGAACCAACAACAGAAGAAATTCAAATGCTAAAAGAAGAAGACAGATATCGATATAAATCATCGATAGAAGAACCTCCGAAATTAGAGTTAAAGCCACTTCCAAACCATTTGGAATACGCTTATTTACATGGTGAATCTGAATTACCTGTAATAATATCGTCTTCTCTTACTGAAAATGAGAAATCACAACTCATTTCTGTGTTGAAAGCTCATAAACCAGCCATTGCATGGAAGATTCATGATATTAAAGGAATAAGTCCTTCGTATTGCACACATAAAATCCTTATGGAAGAAGGTCATAAAACGTATGTGCAACGTCAACGAAGACTAAATCCTAATATGCAAGATGTAGTTAAGAAAGAGATTATTAAACTGCTAGATGCAGGTTTGATATATCCAATTTCTGATAGTCCATGGGTAAGCCCAGTTCAATGCGTGCCTAAGAAGGGTGGCATGACTGTCATCACAAATGAGAAAAATGAGCTTATTCCTACTAGGACTGTAACAGGATGGCGTGTATGTATTGATTATAGAAAATTAAATGACGCCACCAGAAAAGATCACTTTCCCTTACCTTTCATAGATCAAATGTTGGAAAGATTAGCCGGAAATAGTTACTATTGTTTTCTAGATGGATTTTCCGGATATTTTCAAATTCCAATAGCACCCGAAGATCAAGAGAAAACCACATTCACGTGCCCTTATGGTACTTTTGCTTACAAACGCATGCCATTTGGACTTTGTAACGCCCCTGCAACCTTTCAAAGGTGTATGATGGCGATTTTTCATGACATGATAGAAGAATGCATGGAAGTATTCATGGATGACTTTTCAGTCTTCGGTGATACATTTAAATCATGTCTAGTTAATCTGGAACGAATGCTAATTAGATGCGAAAAATCAAATCTAGTACTTAATTGGGAGAAATGCCATTTCATGGTGAAAGAAGGCATCGTTCTTGGACATAAAATTTCAAAAGAAGGAATTGAAGTGGATAGAGCTAAAGTAGATGTAATTGCTAAACTTCCACATCCCACAAATGTTAGAGGAGTTAGGAGTTTTCTAGGGCATGCCGGTTTTTACCGACGTTTCATAAAAGATTTTTCTAAAATTGCCACTCCTATGAATAAACTCCTAGAAAAGGATGCGCCATTCATCTTTTCAGATGAATGTATCAAATCTTTTAATATTCTTAAAGAAAAACTCACTAATGCACCGATCATGATAACACCAAATTGGAATCTACCATTTGAACTAATGTGCGATGCAAGTGATTTTGCAATGGGAGCCGTTTTAGGACAAAGGATTGAAAAACGATTTCAACCTATATATTATGCTAGTAAGACGTTACAAGGAGCACAAACGAACTATACAACTACGGAAAAAGAACTCCTTGCTATTGTCTTTGCTTTTGACAAATTTCGATCATATCTCGTTCTAGCAAAAACGGTGGTCTATACCGACCATTCTGCTCTTAGATACCTATTTTCAAAACAAGATGCTAAACCAAGATTAATCCGTTGGATCTTACTCTTACAAGAGTTTGATATTGAAATCCGAGATAAAAAAGGAGCAGAAAATCTAGCCGCTGATCATCTTTCTCGTCTTGAAAATCCCGAATTAGAAGTTCTAAATGAATCGGCCATACAAGACAACTTTCCTGATGAATATCTATTGAAGATAGATTATAAAGAAATCCCATGGTTTGCAGACTATGCAAACTACTTAGTTTGTGGATTCCTTGAAAAAGGATTATCGTACCAAAGACGAAAGAAATTCTTCAGTGATATAAAACACTATTTCTGGGAAGATCCACATCTGTTTAAAAGTTGTCCCGATGGAATAATACGCCGATGTGTATTTGGAGATGAAGCTAGTAAAATTTTAAACCATTGTCACACAGGACCAACAGGAGGGCATTATGGGCCTCAACTAACAGCAAGAAAAGTTTATGAAGCTGGATTCTATTGGCCTACAATTTACAAAGACGCACACTTTCTTTGCAAATCCTGTGATGCATGTCAAAGGGCCGGAAAAATAAGTCAACGTGATGAAATGCCACAAAATGTCATCCAAGTATGTGAAGTATTTGACATTTGGGGTATTGACTTTATGGGTCCATTTCCAAAATCTCATAATAATTTATATATACTCGTAGCCATTGATTATGTATCTAAATGGGCGGAAGCACAAGCTCTCCCAACTAACGATGCACGAGTTGTAGTCAACTTTTTAAAACATCTTTTTGCAAGGTTTGGAACACCGAAAGCTTTAATAAGTGATCGGGGTACTCATTTCTGTAATAATCAACTTGAGAAAGTTCTTAAAAGATATGGAGTAACTCATAAAATCTCCACCGCATATCATCCACAAACAAGTGGACAAGTTGAAAATACCAACCGAGCTTTAAAACGTATTCTAGAGAAAACCGTAGGATCAAATCCGAAGGAATGGTCCATTAAATTGGAGGATGCACTCTGGGCTTTTAGAACAGCCTACAAAACTCCAATTGGAACCACACCTTTTAGACTTGTTTATGGAAAAGCATGTCATCTTCCAGTAGAAATTGAACACAAAGCATTTTGGGCTTTGAAAACATGTAATCTTGATTTACATGAAGCCGGACGTCTACGATTAAGTCAACTAAACGAATTAGAAGAATTAAGACATGAAGCATACGATAATTCGTTAATCTATAAAGAAAAAATGAAGAAATGGCATGATAAAAGAATCAGAAGTTCAAAAGAATTTAAAGAAGGAGACAGAGTTCTTCTTTTCAATTCACGATTCAAGCTATTTCCTGGAAAATTGAAATCAAGATGGTCTGGACCATTCATAGTCAAAAGAGTTTTCCCATACGGAACGATAGAATTGATAAATTTAAATGGGATTGAATTTAAAGTTAATGGTCACAGAGTTAAACATTACATACATGGTCCGATGGAAGTCGACAACGAAGTTAATCACAATTTCGACACCACAGCTAACTAAGTGTGGGGAGAATCAAGTCTTTAAAGGATAATATGTATTTCTGTTAGAGTTAGATTGTCTGTTTTCGTGTAGTTCTCGAAAATGGAACACGTATGGTCTTTCCCTAGCAGACCCTAAAGAACTAGTCTTCTCCCCCCATTCTGAATTTTTATTTTTTTTAGGTTTTTACAAAATGAAGACTGCCTGTGAATTAAACCATGGTCTAATACTACACGCTTTGATCACTAAAAGAAATAATGACATACTACCGAGTGAATTAGTATCAGTAATCAGAGAAAGAATGGACGGAGTTAGAAAAGGATCCAGATGCGAAGATAATAAGTTACAATTTGGTAAAGGAAAATCAAAATCCGCAGCGAAAAGAAGAGCACGACACCTAGAACGATGTCACAAATGCGGAAAATGGTCACATGGAGGAAAATGTTCAAATAATCAAACCTATTCAAATACCGAATTTGTTACTTTATGCAGAGACGGACCGTTCATATGTTTAGAAGAAAAGACAATGAATGCTCGAGGTTACGCCTATGCAGCCATGGAAAATCAATTAAACCGACTATCTTATGAATATAATAGATCATATAACTAAGAAATCTATTTCACAGGTATGTCTGTACAGTTTTTATTTTTATTTATTTTTAACCTTTTGATAATAAACGCTAATTTGTTCGCTAAAAAGTATTAAATTGGTATTAAATAAAATTAGGTTTGGCGACCGAAATTATTGATATCATTCAAAAATTTATTACATCACTGCGAAATTTAACGTTTATTCTTAAGGTATAAATATCTTTAATCAATCAACCCAAAATATTTTAAAAATTCGTCATGAGTTAAATTAGGTCTTGGAACCGAAATTACTTTACCGAAAAGAGGGGCGCATATTTTTGATAATATTTGATTGATTAAGGTGGGATAAAAAGACAAAAAGATTTTTAATTTTATTTTTACCATATTTTTAAAATTAATATTTAAATCCTAAATTAATAATGTAAACTTTGTAAAAACAATATATTTAAAATTGTAAATATTTGAAAAATTAATATAAGTTTGGTATGAATTTATAATATGAATTTTTAAAATTAAGTTTGGTGTGAATTTTTAAAAAAAAAAAAAATATATGAATTTTTAATTTTATGCATTTCAAATTTTGAGTTTAGTGTGAATTTTTTTATTTTGAATTTTATATTTAAGTTGTGTGAATTTAAAAACAAAAATTTACTTTATCTCATTAAGTTAAGAATATGATTTTTAAAATTCGTCGTAAGTTGAAGACTAGGTCTTTGAACCGAAATTGCTTTACCCGAGGGAGGGACGAGAACTTTTATTATCATTATTTTTAATCTTATTGATTTAAAGTATGCCAAAAAAATTAAAAAAATCCAAAAATCTAAGCTTTTAAAACAATCGCTTGAAAATGACAAAATTTTAAAATTTTGTCGAGGGGCGGACTAGGGCATCGTCCCGAAACGACCTCGTCTTAAAAAGAAACAAAATTTTTAGAATTTTATTAAATTTTATGTTTTAAAAGTATAAGGTTTTTATTATTAAAAAAAAAAAAAAAAAAAAAAAAAAAAACCTAGAAAATACCCCCATGCGAGTCGCATGGAGATGGGCAGGAAACCATGCGACTCGCATGGGAGCCAAAAACTGGCCAGGATCAAAATTCCAGCCGAGCTGCTCTTTTTCACAACACACATACACAAACACGAACTTACTCCAAAACCCTCTCAAAAATTCATCCTTTTTCACCAAATTTCTTGCAAAACTTCACAACAATTATGCCTAGATTCAGTAGTCTCAACCCCTTCAGGAGAAAGGTAAAGATTTCACCCCTAATCTCTTTAAATTCGAATTTTTGTGTTCTTGAGCTAGAAATTTTATATTTTGATTTTATTAAATTTAGGTATAATTAGAGCTAAATTGTTGTTATATTATGCATGTATATCCTAGATAGAAGCTATTTAACATGAATTGAAGCTAAAAACTTCAAATTTTTAAGAATCTAGGGTTTGTGTTCTTGAGCAATTTGGGGCTTTTTGATATAAACAGGTTATGGCCGATTTTTGTCATGAATTGTTGCTAAATTAAGTAGTGTAACATGTTTAGGTAGTTAATTGATCCAAACTTTGAGCCTAAACATGTTTTTGAGAATTAAAGTGGACTTTTTAAGTCTAAAAATTCATGAACTTGGATAATTTGATATAAAAGCCATTTGAAACTTGTTTAATTGCTAGTAGTGATTATTTTGGCATGTTATTTAAGATAAATGCTTATGAACTTGATGTACATTTTTCGTATATGCTTATTTGACAAAGTGTAGACTTGACAAAAATATGAAAATGAGCACTAGTTTGATTTGAATGCCATGTAACAAGTGTTTAATTGCTATAATGATTATTGTTGACATGTTTAAGAGTTTAAATGTGATAAAACATTGTATACATTTTCGTATGTAAAAATGTAGAATTGTTATTGTTAAGAAAATGTGTATAAAATGTGTTATGAATTGAACATGTCATCATAATTGTTTCAAATTATTATTTTGCTAACACTAATGCATATTTGGATGCACAATTTTTGTGTTTAATGTGTTTTACAGAGAGCCGATACTGGAGGTTCAGGAGCATCATCGTCCAGGCAACCAGAGCCCGAACCGGAAATGTTTCATGAACAAGAACAACATATGCAACAAGAAGAAGAAGAACAGGAGGAGCAACATATTCCATATCACGATCAAGATCAATTATTCATGAATCAGTTTCGTCAATTCGCTCCACATCAAAGGATTCTGAGCTTAGACATTAATGAAGATCAGTTACACCCAAATCTGAGATTTGATCGATGTTGGATAGAGTATCCAGATTATCAAAAGAACATGCACATTCTCTACTTTAAGGTTGTTGAAATGCCAAGGGCAATTGACTGGGTACCTTTGGAAACAGTTGACCTTGCCAAACCGATTCGGGAATTATTGGTGCAAAGGTATGGTAATTCTCAGTTTAACGATTGGATGCGCCTATTTTCCATTCGTAGAACCATATATAGGGAATGGTGTATAGAATTACTTAGTACTATTAAGTTAAACAGTGATGTTAGGAGGATAGATGATAGAAGCTTTATTAGATTTCTGTTAGGTGGACGCATGTACAGAATGTCCATGATAGATTTAGCTAGGGCCTTACAGATTTACACCCCTGCTGAACTTTTGAGCCCCGACTGTAATAGCCTGATTGCCCAAGGAGAAAGGGTAGATAGGGAATTTGATATTAACGCCATCTGGAGGCGTATGTCCCACTTTAATGAATTTCACGCCAGTGGAAATCATACATACTTAGATATAGACAGAGCTGAACTCCGGGTGATTCATAGATTCTTAGCAAACACAATTACACAAAGGGGAAGAAATAAGGAGAAATTGACCGTAAACGATTTGTTCTACCTCAAGTGTATTAGAGACCCGAGGAGTTTCGTTAACATTCCCTATTGTGTTGGTTATTATCTCGATAATGTAGTTTCGGGGATGAAATCGGGGAGTATTATAGGTGGTGGTATTTTCATTACTCTCATTGGAGAGTATTTAGGTGTAGATAAGCACCAAGGGGGTCCAATGAACGAAATAGAGGACGGAGGTGAAACTATAAGTTCAAACCTTTATCACGGTGCAAGGGTATTATTGATGAGACGTGGTCGGGTATATCGATACGAGGGACCTCAGCGACAGGTAGAAAGAGGTTCGGATGATGAAATGGAAGAGGCGAACAACATTATAGGAGTTGTTCGGGAGACTGCTCTTGATTTAGGCGTTCGTATGGAGGATGAATACATGACGAACTATGATAGGCATATGCAGTACGAGGCATGGCAACGTCGGAATGACTACGAGCATTCCCGGCAACGAGAGCATGGCCGATGGGATTATCATCAGCGCCAAATTATAAGCCAGTTGCAGCCTGGCGAGATGTATTATCCGACCCGACCCGCATACTATCCCGCACATCAGCCAGAAATGAGACCACCCTATGATTCATATGATTATGACGCAGCATACCAGTTCACCTATAATCAGCCATGGAACCCGGACGCGAACATGAATTGGGATCCCTATCCTAATTATCCTCCTAACCCACCTCCTGATCAGTAGAGATAAGTTGGTAATTTTTATTTTTATTTTAAACACTTAACATTTTATTACGTTTATGTAATGTTTGATATTCTTATTATTATTGTGTACTAATATTTTTCTTATAGTTTGAAAGTGGGATGCCAAAGTTCCATTTCAAATTGCATGTATGATTATATTTGTATTGTATGTATTCTCTTTTATGCACAAAACAGGGTAAAACAACGCATTTTCAAAGACTGGCATTAAGTTCAGCAAAAGCAACAAATTTTGACGACAAGATGAAAAATATATGTGAAATAGCAACAAGACGGAATGATCAAATGATGTGCACCATTTATCATTCAGCAAACAAACGCCAATATATTTGGAAACTTTGGTAAAAATTTAATCATTTTCACACAAATCACCCTCAATAATTTAAATTGTTACTGATTTCTTGCAAATGAGGGCATTGCAAGATCTTAAGTGTGGGAAGGGGTTAAATTCTTTCGGATTTTAAAATTTTTTACTTTATACACTTGGTTACCATTAAAAATACTAGTAAAGCAGTAGTTGTATTAGAATCTAGTGCTCTCTGATAAAAAAGAACAGCCCTAGTCTTATATACTGACTACCCAATTCTAGTAAAAATTTTCAATTAAATGAATTCAAATCATGTTTATACATATTTATGAACGATAAAACTAGGTTTTAACACCGAAATTATTGTTACCTCGGAAAGGACATAAATTGAGAAACAAACTAAAATGTTAAAATTCATTTAAAATGGAATAGAGAACGATAAAAAAGGAAAATAAAAGCCAAGTGTGGGAAAATTTACCAAGTTATTTTAAACATATGCCACATATATCTGTAACAAATAACTGAAAATACTTTTGCTTTGAACTAAACTAAACTGTTTTACCCGATGAAAGAAAAGAAGAGATGGATCTACACGATGAATCAATTCCATCATTAAAAGGAAGTAAAGTCTTCCGAAAAAGACACGCGCTTCTTGATTTAGGTCATGAAGTTGTCGTCCAGACCAGCTGTAGGTTGACGAAAAATCTAGAAAAGTCATCACTAAAATCAGCAGGAAATCCACGGACCTCAGCATCAAACAGGGTCGCCATGTGGTCAGATTTATCCTAACCATGAGAAGGATTTATCTCGTACAATGGGGGGGCACCATGCAAATTAGCTGGATAAGACTAATGAATCAGATTCCCAGAAAGGATAATCTCCTTAAAGATTAAAAATCAGCTTTTAAGACTGATATTACTCAATCCTAGAGATTGACCTTAAAGATTGAGAATTACAAACTCATGGAATTCAATGATATCTAAACTCGAGCTTGAACGAGAAAATATTTTGATCAAAAATACAAACCGATTTGTTTTCTGAAAACCCTATTTTCAATGCGTTCATTACCATTGAACGTAAAATCCTAGGAATTCACCTGGAATTCATTAGGTCACCTGAACTAAATCGGGTGTCAACCGTAAGAACGGTGGTTGCATAGTGGTCAAAGACAGGACCTTGTGCCAGACCGAAAAATTATAAGGGTGAGCTTTTACTATTGCTCCTACCAAGGATAGTAATTGCGTTCGACACGTTATAGACCATAATCAAAAGCATGTCACGGGACATTGCCTTAACAGTTGCTTGTTCAACGCTTTCCTTTACAACCGGACGGTAGTTTACCGAAAGGTAATATACGGAACAAGTAAACTGGACGTGTTGCTTTCCAAATACAAGGTTAGCAAGTGGGTGACACAAAACCGCAAGTTTTGAGCTAAAATTTTCAAATCTGAAACCCACCAAACCCACAAAAATATTTTGCAAACACCGGTAAAGGGTTATTCCGGAAAACTTATCTAGGGTAAAAAACTAGATTTCAAAAGATCAAATGTTTTCATAAAGATCCAATTTCCTTAATGGATCTAAATTTTTATAGTCATGTGGGACTGTAAACCATATCGTTATTACCATTGTTTATACCGCCGTATAGAAATCACTGATGTACAAAGTATGAAGAATAAAGAAGTGATTCTAGTATTTCAAGACAATATTGCTTGAGGACAAGCAACGCTCAAGTGTGGGAATATTTGATAATGCTAAAAACGAACATATATTTCATAGCATTATTCCCCAAGAAAGACAAGATTTTAGTTGGTATTGTTCGATTTACAAGCAATATTCATTTAAATATTAAAAAGTGAAGACAAAAGGCAGATTCGACAAATTGAAGACAAAAAGGTCCAAAGAGCTAAAAAGTACAAGATACAACTAAAAAGGTTCAAAATATTGATGAGGAACGTCTCAAAATGACAAGAGTACAAGTTACAAGACGCAAAGTACACGATATAAAAAAATACGCGAAGACGTCCGAAAATCCGGAACCGGGACCTGAGCCAAGAAGAAACGCCCGACGCAACGGACCAAAAATATCTAGTCTACTATGCACAAGAATATAATATAATATATATATAATTATATATAATTATATATTATATATATTATTATTATTATATTACGTCGGCAAGAAGAAAACAAAGCAATTTGGCTGGATCCAGGGTGGCCATGCGACTCGCATGGCCAGAAGCACAAATCCATGCGAGTCGCATGGAGTGAAAATGTTGGTCAGGTCCTATATAAAGCCAGTTTTCTGCCGAGTTTTAATCATCTTTTTTTCCTTCCTCTTCATACGTAAATATATTTATATTTATAATTTATATTTTAATTTTAATTATAATTCTAATAATAAGGGTATGTTAGCGAATGTTGTAAGGGTGTAAGTCGAAATTCTGTCCGTGTAACGCTACGCTATTTTTAATCATTGTAAGTTATGTTCAACCTTTTTACATTAATGTCTCGTAGCTAAGTTATTATTATGCTTATTTAAAACGAAGTAATCATGATGTTGGGCTAATTACTAAAATTGGGTAATTGGGCTTTGTACCATAATTGGGGTTTGGACAAAAGAACGACACTTGTGGAAATTAGACTATGGGCTATTAATGGGCTTTATATTTGTTTAACTAAATGAAAGTTTGTTAATGTTAATATAAAGATTTACAATTGGGCGTCCCTATAAATTACCATATACACTCGATCGGACACGATGGGCGGGGTATTTATATGTACGAATAATCGTTCATTTAACCGGACACGGGAATGGATTAATAGCCACTAGAATAATTAAAACAGGGGTGAAATTACATTCAAGGGTAATTGGTGTAATTGTTAACAAAGTAGTAAAACCTTGGTTTACACGCAGTCGATAACCTGGTGTATTCATTAAACAAAGTATTAAAACCTTGTTACAATTCGAATCCCCAATTAGTTGGAATATTTAACTTCGGGTATAATAATAATTTGACGAGGACACTTGCAATTTATATTTATGACTGATGGACTGTTATGGACAAAAACCAGACGGACATATTGAATAATCTAGGACAAAGGACAATTAACCCATGGGCATAAAACTAAAATCAACACGTCAAACATCATGATTACGGAAGTTTAAATAAGCATAATTCTTTTATTTCATATTTTATTTCCTTTATTTTATATTTAATTGCACTTCTAATTATCGCACTTTTATTGTTATTTAATCGCACTTTTAATTATCATACTTTTAATTATCGCAATTTAATTTTATCGCATTTTTATTATTCGCAATTTCATTATCGTTATTTACTTTACGCTTTAATTTAAAGTCTTGTATTTATTTTATATTTTACATTAGGTTTTAACTGCGACTAAAGTTTTAAAATCGACAAACCGGTCATTAAACGGTAAAAACCCCCCTTTATAATAATAATATTACTTATATATATATTTGTATTTTTATAAAAGTAAATTAATATAGCGTTGAGCTTTGTTTAAAGATTTCCCTGTGGAACGAACCGGACTTACTAAAAACTACACTACTGTACGATTAGGTACACTGCCTATAAGTGTTGTAGCAAGGTTTAAGTATATCCATTCTATAAATAAAAAAATATCTTGTGTAAAATTGTATCGTATTTAATAGTATTTTCCTAGTAAAATATAAGCTATTTTATATACACCTCGCTTCACATCAAGTTATTTTTGGCGCCGCTGCCGGGGAACATTCGCCAAAGCGAAACGTTATAATTTTTAATTTTTAAGTTATAATTAGTTTTTGTAAAATTTATATTTTTAAAAAAAATAAAAAAATATATAAAAAAAAAGCTTTTAAAATCGAAAAAAAAAAATATTTTAAGTATATTTTTAGTTTTTTAAAATTAAGTTTTATTTTAATTATATATATATTTATCTTTTAAATATAAAACAGAAAAATATAAATAAATAATAAATATTACGTGACCTGTCATTTGAACCAGTCCAATTGAACCAGTTCAGGGTGTCCATGCGAGTCGCATGACCCACCCCCTTAAACCATGCGACTCGCATGAGGGGTCTGACAAGACCATAACCAAACCCTAAAAACGCATTTATTACGGTTATTATTTAATTATTATTATTAAACCCTAAACCTTATTATTATTATTATTATTAGTTTTAGTTTTAATTTTACTTTTTATTTAATTTGTTGTATTTAGTTTTAATTAGTTTTATTAAATTGTAAAATTTGTAGTTTTATTAAATAAATAATATAAAAATAATATTTTTATAAAAATTGTACTTTTTACAACTTTTTGTATATTTTTATATTTTGTACCTTTTTAATCGTTGTAGCGTAATATTTGTATCTTTTAGCTCATATTTAATTTTAAACTTAGTTTTTGCTATAGTTATTTTTACTCCTAGATTTTTAGGCGTTGCCGTAGAATTCCTTAAGTGTTTTTTTCTTTAGACTAAGATTTAGGTGCTTTAGAATTTTGCGACGCCTTTTTAAGTTTTAGTTTCTTTTTAAGTTATTTCCATTTGGGATTTAGTTTCTCCTGTAAGCTTTAATATTTTTAGACCTTTTACTATGTATCAATTATCATTCCAATTAGTAATATCAATTTGCGATTATAATTTTAAGTTAGTTGTAGTAATAAGGTTAAATTAGTTAAGTATTTTTAAGTTTTTATAAGTTTCTTTTATTTTTCCGTCACCTTTTATTTTTCAACCATTTTTTCTTTTTCAACCTTTTTCGACGAACTCTTTTTCTCTCTTATTTCTCGCCATTCTAGTTTTTAGGACTTAGAATTTTTTCTACTTCTTATCTAAATTTCTTAAAATTACGAAAATTTATTTTAAGTGGTTAAATTAATAGACATCAAAATTTTCTGGTTCGTAGTAATAGTTGGATTTGTACGTGGACCGGGTTATTGGAGCCAAACAGTCCTCAATTATATTGAGACCAAACGAATCCTGCCCCTCTGCTGCATCTTTTGGCTATTCGAAACGTGGGCAAAAGCAGAAAAGTCTATTGATTGGATAACTTATTATAATTTTTCTTTCCTTTTTAAAAACTAATAGGATATTCTGTGAATGCACCGAGCAAGACGTTCATCACCTTTTGTACGTTCACCACCTGTAACTAGATCAAGACATCGTTTAACAAATATAACCGCCGTTGATTTTTCTTTAGAATCGTCATCCAGTCGACCAAGTACTTCAATTCAAATTTCCGATAATCCATTTTTTGAACCCAAACTCACAATTGAGAATCCAGAAAATATTCAGGGACGGTTCGTAGATCCTGAACCATTAAACTTTCCTCCGGAACCACCAATCATTCAAACAGAGATTGTTGAGGAACGAACTATTAAATCAGAACCATCTAGTGATACCAAGTCAACAAATTCAATTATGGAGAATCTGGAACCTTTAAGTATGGAAGACCGAATGAGAGCTAAACGCACTGGCCAAGGTCACGCAATTACTCATCCAGACATTAATGCGCCAGATTATGAAATCAAAGGACAAATTCTACACATGGTGACTAATCAATGCCAATTTAGTGGTGCGCCGAAGGAAGATCCAAATGAACATCTACGTACCTTCAATAGGATCTGCACACTATTTAAAATACGAGAAGTGGAGGATGAACAGATATATCTCATGTTATTTCCCTGGACTTTAAAGGGAGAAGCCAAAGATTGGTTGGAATCGTTACCTGAAGGGGCGATCGATACATGGGATGTTTTAGTTGACAAATTTCTTAAACAATTCTTTCCTGCATCTAAAGCCGTAAGACTTCAAGCAGAAATTGTTACGTTCACACAAAAGCCAAATGAAACTCTATATGAGGCGTGGACAAGATATGGAAAGTTGTTAAGAGGATGTCCGCAACATGGTTTAGACACCTGTCAAATAGTACAAATATTCTACCAAGGATGCGACATCAGTACAAGAAAAGACATAGATATAGCAGCTGGTGGTTCTATTATGAAGAAAACCGAAACTGATGCTTACAAAATTATTGATAACACTGCTTCCCACTCACATGAGTGGCACCAAGAAAAAGACATCATTAGATCATCTAAAGCAGCTAGAGCCGATTCTAGCCATGACTTAGATTCCATTTCCGCAAAGATAGATGCTTTCGAGAGACGAATGGAAAAGATGACTAAGGATATTCATGCTATACGAATTAGTTGTGAGCAGTGTGGAGGACCACATTTGACAAAAGATTGTCTCAGTATTGAATTAACAATGGAACAAAGAGAGAATATTTCATACATAAACCAAAGGCCTGGAAATAATTATCATAATAATTATCAACCGCCAAGACCGATTTACAATCAAAACCAGAATTATAACCGAAATATTCCATACAATAACCAACAAGGTCCTAGCAATCAACAAGTATCCAATAATACTTATAATCAGCAAAGACCGAATTTTCAAAACAAACCACCACAACAAACCGATGATAAAAAGCCGAATTTAGAAGATATGATGACGAAGCTAGTTGAAACTCAAACGCAGTTTTTCACATCTCAAAAACAAACCAATGAACAAAATGCTCAAGCATTTAGAAATCAACAAGCTTCTATTCAAAATCTGGAACAAGAAGTAAGTAACCTAGCAAGGTTAATAGGTGAAAGGAAACCGGGAAGTTTACCTAGCGATACAAACGCTAACCCCCGGAATGAAACAGCTAAAGCTATTACCACAAGAAGTGGTACAACACTTAAATCACCTGAAATACCTGTAACTTCTGATGAAACTATTCCTACTCCACAAGAACCACAACCTGATCAAGATAAGGAAAAAGAACCAGTAGTTGAGAAGGTTAATGAAGATAACACAGTTAAGGATAAACCTTATGTTAAACCATACCAACCACCACTTCCTTACCCGAGTAAAATGAAGAAGGAAAAACTTGAAGCCGAGCAATCCAAATTCTTGGATATGTTTAAACAGATAAATGTAAATCTTCCTTTCATTGATGTGATTTCAGGAATGCCAAGATATGCTAAATTCTTGAAAGATCTAATCACGAATAGAAAGAAAATGGAAGAACTCTCGGCTGTTACTATGAATGCTAATTGTTCAGCAGTGCTGTTGAATAAGATACCAGAAAAACTATCTGATCCAGGAAGTTTCACAATTCCATGTTTTCTGGGTAGTCTTAGTTCAATAGAAGCATTGGCTGATTTAGGTGCTAGTATAAATCTAATGCCGTATTCACTATACGCTAAACTAGACCTTGGAGAATTGAAACCAACCAGAATAAGCATACAACTAGCCGACCGATCAATAAAATATCCTAGAGGGATAATGGAGAACATGCTAGTTAAAGTTGGTACTTTAGTATTTCCAGTAGATTTTGTTGTTCTGGACATGGAAGAAGATTCTCAAGTTCCTCTCATATTAGGAAGACCATTCTTAAACACGGCTAAAGCAATGATAGACGTGTTCGGTAAGAAACTGACCCTAAGTATAGAGGATGAGAGTGTTACCTTTTCAGTTGATAGAGCAATGCAACAACCACAATCTGCAGATGATACATGTTATTATATTCAAACTATAGATGCACATGCAGAATTATTAGAAGAATTTCCAGAATTACAAGGAACAGGAGAATGTTCTTTAGGAGAAGGTAATGAACCAATTGATGAAGCTGAAATGTTAGCTACACTTATAGCTAATGGATATGAACCAACAACAGAAGAAATTCAAATGCTAAAAGAAGAAGACAGATATCGATATAAATCATCGATAGAAGAACCTCCGAAATTAGAGTTAAAGCCACTTCCAAACCATTTGGAATACGCTTATTTACATGGTGAATCTGAATTACCTGTAATAATATCGTCTTCTCTTACTGAAAATGAGAAATCACAACTCATTTCTGTGTTGAAAGCTCATAAACCAGCCATTGCATGGAAGATTCATGATATTAAAGGAATAAGTCCTTCGTATTGCACACATAAAATCCTTATGGAAGAAGGTCATAAAACGTATGTGCAACGTCAACGAAGACTAAATCCTAATATGCAAGATGTAGTTAAGAAAGAGATTATTAAACTGCTAGATGCAGGTTTGATATATCCAATTTCTGATAGTCCATGGGTAAGCCCAGTTCAATGCGTGCCTAAGAAGGGTGGCATGACTGTCATCACAAATGAGAAAAATGAGCTTATTCCTACTAGGACTGTAACAGGATGGCGTGTATGTATTGATTATAGAAAATTAAATGACGCCACCAGAAAAGATCACTTTCCCTTACCTTTCATAGATCAAATGTTGGAAAGATTAGCCGGAAATAGTTACTATTGTTTTCTAGATGGATTTTCCGGATATTTTCAAATTCCAATAGCACCCGAAGATCAAGAGAAAACCACATTCACGTGCCCTTATGGTACTTTTGCTTACAAACGCATGCCATTTGGACTTTGTAACGCCCCTGCAACCTTTCAAAGGTGTATGATGGCGATTTTTCATGACATGATAGAAGAATGCATGGAAGTATTCATGGATGACTTTTCAGTCTTCGGTGATACATTTAAATCATGTCTAGTTAATCTGGAACGAATGCTAATTAGATGCGAAAAATCAAATCTAGTACTTAATTGGGAGAAATGCCATTTCATGGTGAAAGAAGGCATCGTTCTTGGACATAAAATTTCAAAAGAAGGAATTGAAGTGGATAGAGCTAAAGTAGATGTAATTGCTAAACTTCCACATCCCACAAATGTTAGAGGAGTTAGGAGTTTTCTAGGGCATGCCGGTTTTTACCGACGTTTCATAAAAGATTTTTCTAAAATTGCCACTCCTATGAATAAACTCCTAGAAAAGGATGCGCCATTCATCTTTTCAGATGAATGTATCAAATCTTTTAATATTCTTAAAGAAAAACTCACTAATGCACCGATCATGATAACACCAAATTGGAATCTACCATTTGAACTAATGTGCGATGCAAGTGATTTTGCAATGGGAGCCGTTTTAGGACAAAGGATTGAAAAACGATTTCAACCTATATATTATGCTAGTAAGACGTTACAAGGAGCACAAACGAACTATACAACTACGGAAAAAGAACTCCTTGCTATTGTCTTTGCTTTTGACAAATTTCGATCATATCTCGTTCTAGCAAAAACGGTGGTCTATACCGACCATTCTGCTCTTAGATACCTATTTTCAAAACAAGATGCTAAACCAAGATTAATCCGTTGGATCTTACTCTTACAAGAGTTTGATATTGAAATCCGAGATAAAAAAGGAGCAGAAAATCTAGCCGCTGATCATCTTTCTCGTCTTGAAAATCCCGAATTAGAAGTTCTAAATGAATCGGCCATACAAGACAACTTTCCTGATGAATATCTATTGAAGATAGATTATAAAGAAATCCCATGGTTTGCAGACTATGCAAACTACTTAGTTTGTGGATTCCTTGAAAAAGGATTATCGTACCAAAGACGAAAGAAATTCTTCAGTGATATAAAACACTATTTCTGGGAAGATCCACATCTGTTTAAAAGTTGTCCCGATGGAATAATACGCCGATGTGTATTTGGAGATGAAGCTAGTAAAATTTTAAACCATTGTCACACAGGACCAACAGGAGGGCATTATGGGCCTCAACTAACAGCAAGAAAAGTTTATGAAGCTGGATTCTATTGGCCTACAATTTACAAAGACGCACACTTTCTTTGCAAATCCTGTGATGCATGTCAAAGGGCCGGAAAAATAAGTCAACGTGATGAAATGCCACAAAATGTCATCCAAGTATGTGAAGTATTTGATATTTGGGGTATTGACTTTATGGGTCCATTTCCAAAATCTCATAATAATTTATATATACTCGTAGCCATTGATTATGTATCTAAATGGGCGGAAGCACAAGCTCTCCCAACTAACGATGCACGAGTTGTAGTCAACTTTTTAAAACATCTTTTTGCAAGGTTTGGAACACCGAAAGCTTTAATAAGTGATCGGGGTACTCATTTCTGTAATAATCAACTTGAGAAAGTTCTTAAAAGATATGGAGTAACTCATAAAATCTCCACCGCATATCATCCACAAACAAGTGGACAAGTTGAAAATACCAACCGAGCTTTAAAACGTATTCTAGAGAAAATCGTAGGATCAAATCCGAAGGAATGGTCCATTAAATTGGAGGATGCACTCTGGGCTTTTAGAACAGCCTACAAAACTCCAATTGGAACCACACCTTTTAGACTTGTTTATGGAAAAGCATGTCATCTTCCAGTAGAAATTGAACACAAAGCATTTTGGGCTTTGAAAACATGTAATCTTGATTTACATGAAGCCGGACGTCTACGATTAAGTCAACTAAACGAATTAGAAGAATTAAGACATGAAGCATACGATAATTCGTTAATCTATAAAGAAAAAACGAAGAAATGGCATGATAAAAGAATCAGAAGTTCAAAAGAATTTAAAGAAGGAGACAGAGTTCTTCTTTTCAATTCACGATTCAAGCTATTTCCTGGAAAATTGAAATCAAGATGGTCTGGACCATTCATAGTCAAAAGAGTTTTCCCATACGGAACGATAGAATTGATAAATTCAAATGGGATTGAATTTAAAGTTAATGGTCACAGAGTTAAACATTACATACATGGTCCGATGGAAGTCGACAACGAAGTTAATCACAATTTCGACACCACAGCTAACTAAGTGTGGGGAGAATCAAGTCTTTAAAGGATAATATGTATTTCTGTTAGAGTTAGATTGTCTGTTTTCGTGTAGTTCTCGAAAATGGAACACGTATGGTCTTTCCCTAGCAGACCCTAAAGAACTAGTCTTCTCCCCCCATTCTGAATTTTTATTTTTTTTAGGTTTTTACAAAATGAAGACTGCCTGTGAATTAAACCATGGTCTAATGCTACACGCTTTGATCACTAAAAGAAATAATGACATACTACCGAGTGAATTAGTATCAGTAATCAGAGAAAGAATGGACGGAGTTAGAAAAGGATCCAGATGCGAAGATAATAAGTTACAATTTGGTAAAGGAAAATCAAAATCCGCAGCGAAAAGAAGAGCACGACACCTAGAACAATGTCACAAATGCGGAAAATGGTCACATGGAGGAAAATGTTCAAATAATCAAACCTATTCAAATACCGAATTTGTTACTTTATGCAGAGACGGACCGTTCATATGTTTAGAAGAAAAGACAATGAATGCTCGAGGTTACGCCTATGCAGCCATGGAAAATCAATTAAACCGACTATCTTATGAATATAATAGATCATATAACTAAGAAATCTATTTCACAGGTATGTCTGTACAGTTTTTATTTTTATTTATTTTTAACCTTTTGATAATAAACGCTAATTTGTTCGCTAAAAAGTATTAAATTGGTATTAAATAAAATTAGGTTTGGCGACCGAAATTATTGATATCATTCAAAAATTTATTACATCACTGCGAAATTTAACGTTTATTCTTAAGGTATAAATATCTTTAATCAATCAACCCAAAATATTTTAAAAATTCGTCATGAGTTAAATTAGGTCTTGGAACCGAAATTACTTTACCGAAAAGAGGGGCGCATATTTTTGATAATATTTGATTGATTAAGGTGGGATAAAAAGACAAAAAGATTTTTAATTTTATTTTTACCATATTTTTAAAATTAATATTTAAATCCTAAATTAATAATGTAAACTTTGTAAAAACAATATATTTAAAATTGTAAATATTTGAAAAATTAATATAAGTTTGGTATGAATTTATAATATGAATTTTTAAAATTAAGTTTGGTGTGAATTTTTTTAAAAAAAAAAAAAAATATATGAATTTTTAATTTTATGCATTTCAAATTTTGAGTTTAGTGTGAATTTTTTTATTTTGAATTTTATATTTAAGTTGTGTGAATTTAAAAACAAAAATTTACTTTATCTCATTAAGTTAAGAATATGATTTTTAAAATTCGTCGTAAGTTGAAGACTAGGTCTTTGAACCGAAATTGCTTTACCCGAGGGAGGGACGAGAACTTTTATTATCATTATTTTTAATCTTATTGATTTAAAGTATGCCAAAAAAATTAAAAAAATCCAAAAATCTAAGCTTTTAAAACAATCGCTTGAAAATGACAAAATTTTAAAATTTTGTCGAGGGGCGGACTAGGGCATCGTCCCGAAACGACCTCGTCTTAAAAAGAAACAAAATTTTTAAAATTTTATTAAATTTTATGTTTTAAAAGTATAAGGTTTTTATTATTAAAAAAAAAAAAAAAAAAAAAAAAAAAAAAAAAAAAAAACCTAGAAAATACCCCCATGCGAGTCGCATGGAGATGGGCAGGAAACCATGCGACTCGCATGGGAGCCAAAAACTGGCCAGGATCAAAATTCCAGCCGAGCTGCTCTTTTTCACAACACACATACACAAACACGAACTTACTCCAAAACCCTCTCAAAAATTCATCCTTTTTCACCAAATTTCTTGCAAAACTTCACAACAATTATGCCTAGATTCAGTAGTCTCAACCCCTTCAGGAGAAAGGTAAAGATTTCACCCCTAATCTCTTTAAATTCGAATTTTTGTGTTCTTGAGCTAGAAATTTTATATTTTGATTTTATTAAATTTAGGTGTAATTAGAGCTAAATTGTTGTTATATTATGCATGTATATCCTAGATAGAAGCTATTTAACATGAATTGAAGCTAAAAACTTCAAATTTTTAAGAATCTAGGGTTTGTGTTCTTGAGCAATTTGGGGCTTTTTGATATAAACAGGTTATGGCCGATTTTTGTCATGAATTGTTGCTAAATTAAGTAGTGTAACATGTTTAGGTAGTTAATTGATCCAAACTTTGAGCCTAAACATGTTTTTGAGAATTAAAGTGGACTTTTTAAGTCTAAAAATTCATGAACTTGGATAATTTGATATAAAAGCCATTTGAAACTTGTTTAATTGCTAGTAGTGATTATTTTGGCATGTTATTTAAGATAAATGCTTATGAACTTGATGTACATTTTTCGTATATGCTTATTTGACAAAGTGTAGACTTGACAAAAATATGAAAATGAGCACTAGTTTGATTTGAATGCCATGTAACAAGTGTTTAATTGCTATAATGATTATTGTTGACATGTTTAAGAGTTTAAATGTGATAAAACATTGTATACATTTTCGTATGTAAAAATGTAGAATTGTTATTGTTAAGAAAATGTGTATAAAATGTGTTATGAATTGAACATGTCATCATAATTGTTTCAAATTATTATTTTGCTAACACTAATGCATATTTGGATGCACAATTTTTGTGTTTAATGTGTTTTACAGAGAGCCGATACTGGAGGTTCAGGAGCATCATCGTCCAGGCAACCAGAGCCCGAACCGGAAATGTTTCATGAACAAGAACAACATATGCAACAAGAAGAAGAAGAACAGGAGGAGCAACATATTCCATATCACGATCAAGATCAATTATTCATGAATCAGTTTCGTCAATTCGCTCCACATCAAAGGATTCTGAGCTTAGACATTAATGAAGATCAGTTACACCCAAATCTGAGATTTAATCGATGTTGGATAGAGTATCCAGATTATCAAAAGAACATGCACATTCTCTACTTTAAGGTTGTTGAAATGCCAAGGGCAATTGACTGGGTACCTTTGAAAACAGTTGACCTTGCCAAACCGATTCGGGAATTATTGGTGCAAAGGTATGGTAATTCTCAGTTTAACGATTGGATGCGCCTATTTTCCATTCGTAGAACCATATATAGGGAATGGTGTATAGAATTACTTAGTACTATTAAGTTAAACAGTGATGTTAGGAGGATAGATGATAGAAGCTTTATTAGATTTCTGTTAGGTGGACGCATGTACAGAATGTCCATGATAGATTTAGCTAGGGCCTTACAGATTTACACCCCTGCTGAACTTTTGAGCCCCGACTGTAATAGCCTGATTGCCCAAGGAGAAAGGGTAGATAGGGAATTTGATATTAACGCCATCTGGAGGCGTATGTCCCACTTTAATGAATTTCACGCCAGTGGAAATCATACATACTTAGATATAGACAGAGCTGAACTCCAGGTGATTCATAGATTCTTAGCAAACACAATTACACAAAGGGGAAGAAATAAGGAGAAATTGACCGTAAACGATTTGTTCTACCTCAAGTGTATTAGAGACCCGAGGAGTTTCGTTAACATTCCCTATTGTGTTGGTTATTATCTCGATAATGTAGTTTCGGGGATGAAATCGGGGAGTATTATAGGTGGTGGTATTTTCATTACTCTCATTGGAGAGTATTTAGGTGTAGATAAGCACCAAGGGGGTCCAATGAACGAAATAGAGGACGGAGGTGAAACTATAAGTTCAAACCTTTATCACGGTGCAAGGGTATTATTGATGAGACGTGGTCGGGTATATCGATACGAGGGACCTCAGCGACAGGTAGAAAGAGGTTCGGATGATGAAATGGAAGAGGCGAACAACATTATAGGAGTTGTTCGGGAGACTGCTCTTGATTTAGGCGTTCGTATGGAGGATGAATACATGACGAACTATGATAGGCATATGCAGTACGAGGCATGGCAACGTCGGAATGACTACGAGCATTCCCGGCAACGAGAGCATGGCCGATGGGATTATCATCAGCGCCAAATTATAAGCCAGTTGCAGCCTGGCGAGATGTATTATCCGACCCGACCCGCATACTATCCCGCACATCAGCCAGAAATGAGACCACCCTATGATTCATATGATTATGACGCAGCATACCAGTTCACCTATAATCAGCCATGGAACCCGGACGCGAACATGAATTGGGATCCCTATCCTAATTATCCTCCTAACCCACCTCCTGATCAGTAGAGATAAGTTGGTAATTTTTATTTTTATTTTAAACACTTAACATTTTATTACGTTTATGTAATGTTTGATATTCTTATTATTATTGTGTACTAATATTTTTCTTATAGTTTGAAAGTGGGATGCCAAAGTTCCATTTCAAATTGCATGTATGATTATATTTGTATTGTATGTATTCTCTTTTATGCACAAAACAGGGTAAAACAACGCATTTTCAAAGACTGACATTAAGTTCAGCAAAAGCAACAAATTTTGACGACAAGATGAAAAATATATGTGAAATAGCAACAAGACGGAATGATCAAATGATGTGCACCATTTATCATTCAGCAAACAAACGCCAATATATTTGGAAACTTTGGTAAAAATTTAATCATTTTCACACAAATCACCCTCAATAATTTAAATTGTTACTGATTTCTTGCAAATGAGGGCATTGCAAGATCTTAAGTGTGGGAAGGGGTTAAATTCTTTCGGATTTTAAAATTTTTTACTTTATACACTTGGTTACCATTAAAAATACTAGTAAAGCAGTAGTTGTATTAGAATCTAGTGCTCTCTGATAAAAAAGAACAGCCCTAGTCTTATATACTGACTACCCAATTCTAGTAAAATTTTTCAATTAAATGAATTCAAATCATGTTTATACATATTTATGAACGATAAAACTAGGTTTTAACACCGAAATTATTGTTACCTCGGAAAGGACATAAATTGAGAAACAAACTAAAATGTTAAAATTCATTTAAAATGGAATAGAGAACGATAAAAAAGGAAAATAAAAGCCAAGTGTGGGAAAATTTACCAAGTTATTTTAAACATATGCCACATATATCTGTAACAAATAACTGAAAATACTTTTGCTTTGAACTAAACTAAACTGTTTTACCCGATGAAAGAAAAGAAGAGATGGATCTACACGATGAATCAATTACATCATTAAAAGGAAGTAAAGTCTTCCGAAAAAGACACGCGCTTCTTGATTTAGGTCATGAAGTTGTCGTCCAGACCAGCTGTAGGTTGACGAAAAATCTAGAAAAGTCATCACTAAAATCAGCAGGAAATCCACGGACCTCAGCATCAAACAGGGTCGCCATGTGGTCAGATTTATCCTAACCATGAGAAGGATTTATCTCGTACAATGGGGGGGCACCATGCAAATTAGCTGGATAAGACTAATGAATCAGATTCCCAGAAAGGATAATCTCCTTAAAGATTAAAAATCAGCTTTTAAGACTAATATTACTCAATCCTAGAGATTGACCTTAAAGATTGAGAATTACAAACTCATGGAATTCAATGATATCTAAACTCGAGCTTGAACGAGAAAATATTTTGATCAAAAATACAAACCGATTTGTTTTCTGAAAACCCTATTTTCAATGCGTTCATTACCATTGAACGTAAAATCCTAGGAATTCACCTGGAATTCATTAGGTCACCTGAACTAAATCGGGTGTCAACCGTAAGAACGGTGGTTGCATAGTGGTCAAAGACAGGACCTTGTGCCAGACCGAAAAATTATAAGGGTGAGCTTTTACTATTGCTCCTACCAAGGATAGTAATTGCGTCCGACACGTTATAGACCATAATCAAAAGCATGTCACGGGACATTGCCTTAACAGTTGCTTGTTCAACGCTTTCCTTTACAACCGGACGGTAGTTTACCGAAAGGTAATATACGGAACAAGTAAACTGGACGTGTTGCTTTCCAAATACAAGGTTAGCAAGTGGGTGACACAAAACCGCAAGTTTTGAGCTAAAATTTTTAAATCTGAAACCCACCAAACCCACAAAAATATTTTGCAAACACCGGTAAAGGGTTATTCCGGAAAACTTATCTAGGGTAAAAAACTAGATTTCAAAAGATCAAATGTTTTCATAAAGATCCAATTTCCTTAATGGATCTAAATTTTTATAGTCATGTGGGACTGTAAACCATATCGTTATTACCATTGTTTATACCGCCGTATAGAAATCACTGATGTACAAAGTATGAAGAATAAAGAAGTGATTCTAGTATTTCAAGACAATATTGCTTGAGGACAAGCAACGCTCAAGTGTGGGAATATTTGATAATGCTAAAAACGAACATATATTTCATAGCATTATTCCCCAAGAAAGACAAGATTTTAGTTGGTATTGTTCGATTTACAAGCAATATTCATTTAAATATTAAAAAGTGAAGACAAAAGGCAGATTCGACAAATTGAAGACAAAAAGGTCCAAAGAGCTAAAAAGTACAAGATACAACTAAAAAGGTTCAAAATATTGATGAGGAACGTCTCAAAATGACAAGAGTACAAGTTACAAGACGCAAAGTACACGATATAAAAAAATACGCGAAGACGTCCGAAAATCCGGAACCGGGACCTGAGCCAAGAAGAAACGCCCGACGCAACGGACCAAAAATATCTAGTCTACTATGCACAAGAATATAATATAATATATATATAATTATATATAATTATATATTATATATATTATTATTATTATATTACGTCGGCAAGAAGAAAACAAAGCAATTTGGCTGGATCCAGGGTGGCCATGCGACTCGCATGGCCAGAAGCACAAATCCATGCGAGTCGCATGGAGTGAAAATGTTGGTCAGGTCCTATATAAAGCCAGTTTTCTGCCGAGTTTTAATCATCTTTTTTTTCTTCCTCTTCATACGTAAATATATTTATATTTATAATTTATATTTTAATTTTAATTATAATTCTAATAATAAGGGTATGTTAGCGAATGTTGTAAGGGTGTAAGTCGAAATTCTGTCCGTGTAACGCTACGCTATTTTTAATCATTGTAAGTTATGTTCAACCTTTTTACATTAATGTCTCGTAGCTAAGTTATTATTATGCTTATTTAAAACGAAGTAATCATGATGTTGGGCTAATTACTAAAATTGGGTAATTGGGCTTTGTACCATAATTGGGGTTTGGACAAAAGAACGACACTTGTGGAAATTAGACTATGGGCTATTAATGGGCTTTATATTTGTTTAACTAAATGAAAGTTTGTTAATGTTAATATAAAGATTTACAATTGGGCGTCCCTATAAATTACCATATACACTCGATCGGACACGATGGGCGGGGTATTTATATGTACGAATAATCGTTCATTTAACCGGACACGGGAATGGATTAATAGCCACTAGAATAATTAAAACAGGGGTGAAATTACATTCAAGGGTAATTGGTGTAATTGTTAACAAAGTAGTAAAACCTTGGTTTACACGCAGTCGATAACCTGGTGTATTCATTAAACAAAGTATTAAAACCTTGTTACAATTCGAATCCCCAATTAGTTGGAATATTTAACTTCGGGTATAATAATAATTTGACGAGGACACTTGCAATTTATATTTATGACTGATGGACTGTTATGGACAAAAACCAGATGGACATATTGAATAATCTAGGACAAAGGACAATTAACCCATGGGCATAAAACTAAAATCAACACGTCAAACATCATGATTACGGAAGTTTAAATAAGCATAATTCTTTTATTTCATATTTTATTTCCTTTATTTTATATTTAATTGCACTTCTAATTATCGCACTTTTATTGTTATTTAATCGCACTTTTAATTATCATACTTTTAATTATCGCAATTTAATTTTATCGCATTTTTATTATTCGCAATTTCATTATCGTTATTTACTTTACGCTTTAATTTAAAGTCTTGTATTTATTTTATATTTTACATTAGGTTTTAACTGCGACTAAAGTTTTAAAATCGACAAACCGGTCATTAAACGGTAAAAACCCCCCTTTATAATAATAATATTACTTATATATATATTTGTATTTTTATAAAAGTAAATTAATATAGCGTTGAGCTTTGTTTAAAGATTTCCCTGTGGAACGAACCGGACTTACTAAAAACTACACTACTGTACGATTAGGTACACTGCCTATAAGTGTTGTAGCAAGGTTTAAGTATATCCATTCTATAAATAAAAAAATATCTTGTGTAAAATTGTATCGTATTTAATAGTATTTTCCTAGTAAAATATAAGCTATTTTATATACACCTCGCTTCACATCACATATTTAAGTAACATTATCATCTGAATTGAATCGTTATCATCATCGTTTTCATGATGTCATACATCATTAGTTTCCATTTCTTATCTTCATCTTTTCGGCCCAACCACCTTAGGGTGCACAACCCAATAGTAGGCCCCATTTGCAGGTCTAATTAAGTTACTGAAACCCAAAGATGTCGGCCCATATAATCAACAATCTAAAAGGTTTAAGTGACCCAGTGATAAACCCATTAAGCACAACCACGTACTGTAGTCGGTTAAATAGAAACAAGACGTAGCTGCAGAACAACAGCCGTATGCAGTAGCAGCTTTTAACGAGTGTGTGTATGTATCTGTTAAACGGAACAGGAATAGGAATACAACATTCATCATCATAATTTATTAACGATTCAATATCAATTTACTCATTTGTCATCGATCATTCTAACAGGAAGTAACAAGAGATGCTGGATCACGGCCCACAAGAAAAAGGATCATGGCCCACGTAGCAGCAACTTATAGAATTCGATTCCACACTGGAACACTTTAATAATTGAGGCGGCCAACAGAGATAACATAATATTGTGAACTGGATCCCACGTAATTCGATTTTTAAGTATGTGATAAACTTTAATCGATTTGTCTTCTTAGCATGACAAGTGGGTCATGATTTTTATGACTTTCAGTTTAAAAGGAAATCAACAGCCCTATATATATGTGATTTCTGAAAAGCAGGCTAAATAAACAAAAAAAAAATAAAAAAAACACACGAAGGTTTCTAGGGTTTTCTGGCTTTACTTTCAGTTATACAGCAGATAGAAAAAAAAATCGATCATATGAGGTTGTGGTGAGTCTTGGGTCGCTAGAGGGCAAATAGCAGTAGTAGTTTTAGATGGTGGATGTGTTGGTGTTCGATGGAATAGGTCATAAAACAGAAATCATGGCAGCGGTAAAGGAGATTAGAAGAGAGAGAGGAATGGTGGAGGTTCATGGTTTTCTTGATGTTTGGCATGTTAACCGAAACAGAAATATAGTATACGAGTAGGAGTAGCATGAAACAATAATCGAGAAGAAGTTATTTAATGGTGGTTTGTCAAACGAATGGAAATAGAAGACAGAAATATATGTGCGAAGGTGGTGATGGGTGACTTGTCTGGTTACTTGACAATAATAAAATGGAAGTAGAAAGCTAGGTGTTGGTTCGTCAGATAGGAACCGCAAACGAAAGAAAAAAAATATGATGATGGTGGTGGTTTTGCAGCTATACAGTAGTAGCAGCACAATTCAAAAATATTTTGTAAGTATAATCGAGTTTGATGGCGAAGGTGTTGATGGCTTATTGTTTCGGCTTTTAACAGAACCTCACAACAATTATGTATGATTAGGTTGGTTTAATTATTTGATGGTTTTATAGTAGTATAAAGGATGAGGGTAGTTCGGTTTAATTCATTCTGTAAAATCTGTTGTAATTTATAATAATTGATAAGATAAAGAATTGAATTCCCTGTAGAGAAATAAATCGACCAAAAGAATCAGTTTAAGGAGAAGAATACAAAAAATAAAAAGGGAAATTGACTTGTAGCGATATTGGAAATCTTCTGCTTGATTTTCTTTATAAAAAGATTGTTCAGATAGTGATAGGAAGGATTTAGACAAAATTTGTGTAACAAAATTTGTACGATCTATATATTATCAGATTCTTAACTTATCTAATTAATATTAATAATTAACATAAAACTATTAATAATAAAAATAATACAATAATATTAATACTAATAAATAATAATATTAATAATAATGATAATAATTGTTAATAATGAGGTTAATAATAATATTTGTAATAATAATATAATAATAAAAAGGATAATGATAAATGTGATAAAAAAAAATTTAAATGTTAATTTTTAGTATAAATATTAATATTAATAAATAATTATATCAATAATTAAGATCATGTCTTTAATAATAATTTTTCGATTTAACATCTTAAATTCAATGTTCATAATTTGTTAGTTAAAATCATAACAATATTTATAAAAATTTTAATAATGTTAGTATTGATAATAGTATTAATAACATTGATAATAATACTTGTAGTTATTTAAATAATAATAATGATATTATTTATATTAATATTGATATCATCAACATTAGTAATAGTAATGATATAACAAATTAAATGTATCAAATTCATATATATATATTATATATAATAATATTAATAACACTGATATTAATGCATGATAATAACACGATAACTATATTGTAACCAGTAATTAAATTTTAATATAATAATATCACACCTTAATAATTATGTAATATTTAGTAGTATTTAATGGTACTGAGATTAATTAATAATGTATATAATAATAATATAACAACTAGAATTAACTTGTAATTACCTATAATATATTACCAATTCATTATACCATATCTATACACATAAATGTTCGTGAATCGTCGGGAATAGTCACAGGGTAAATGAATTAGTTCAAACATTCTGAGATTTAATTAAATAGACTTTGCTTATCATGTCGAAACTATATAAGAATAAAGTTTAAATTTGGTCGGAAATTTCCGGGTCGTCACAGTACTATTGTAAACTATTATATTACGGTGATTGTCTATATGTAGAAGTCATCAGATGTCGAAAACTTTTGATTTAAATATTCATTTATGGTGTGCCTCTTCAAAAGAATGCAATGTTTACAAAACGTATCATATAGAGGTCAAATACCTCGCAATGAAATCGATGAATGACGTGTTCGTCCATATGAATTTGGAGCGATCGTCACACATTGATTCAAAGTTGATGTGTATTAATAAACTGTTAAAATTAGTACTGATCAAAGATTTCAATTAGAGGTTATTTGTAATACATTTACATTCCTAATGGTAATACAATTGTGCCATTTATATTCAAAACCAATGAAGATCATAAGACAATAAGGGTATGTTATATTTATTTTTCGTAAAATTTCTAAAAATGTTTGTCTTTTTGTACTTTTGTAATATGTTTTGCGCATCCTCTAAGGCTCTAACGATTTGTATGAGTGAGGGTGATAATATTTTTAACTGTGATGGTTGAATGTAAAACTCGAAGTTAGATGAATTTAAATACATTTTAATGAATCATATTGAGCATCCATTATCATAGAAAGGTGATATTTTAACTAACAAAATTGAAAAAATTATTGTTCATATGAGTATAGTATAAGTTGTTAAAATACACAATTATGCTGAATTTCTTTTAATTATATTATTCTCGTTCCTATTTCAATTTTCATTCCCATTCCCATCACAAGCATCTCTACATATTACAAACCGTAAAGGTTTAGTCTGACATGTCACTCTGACAGAAAGTCTGACAAATTCAGTCCATTTGTAATTTTCTATTAATTTCTAATTAACTCTGTTAATTCTATTAATATTACACGTATACAAATCACACACCAAATTATACCACTATAATTAACAAAAACTACGCCTTTAAAAAAGAAAACCGTAAACAAATAAAAACCCTCTCTCTTCTAAACCGTCACCACTGCACCCTTTCTCTCTCTTCTAAAATCCGAAAACCTCAGCCTTTTCGCCGGAGAAGATGGCCGAAGACTGCCGCAATCAACCATGCCACTACCACTAATTTATCCGTTACAATTTTACGCACCTAATGATATAAATTTTGTAATCATCGATTGTATTAATTTTTTTGCCCTTATATTCTCTTTTTATTTCAACGACGGTGACGACGATAGTATTTTGCTTATATATTGAAGATTGTATCTGCTTCTTGGTTTTTACCATTTATTGAAGTTTTACGAGGTATCTTTGAGAAATTGATAGTAGCTCGAAGTGGAGTGGTCACAACCCTAATCATCGCCCAGTATACCGTTATTCTCCTCACCCAATTTTTTACATAATCATCAATAGAACCTTCATCTCGATCAGAAGTATTCGACTTTAGGGCACAAATCTGTGAATCGATTTGTAAAGTCATCTCGATATCTCCTTCGATCTCAATCTCAATCGACGTAATCACAAATACAGGTTATCTTTTTTTATGTTTATAACTATTTTAAGATGGTGTGTGTTGTATCACCTATACATATGTGTATTTATTTTATGTATCGGTTCGATTGTTGCTATATATAGCATTAAATCTAGCGTAGCTCACTATATCAGGTTAAATTGCCAAATTGGTAAAGTTAGAATAATAATAATATTTTGAATAATAATCATATTTTTTTTTAGTTTCAATCATTATAATTATTGAATGCGGCTATATGCAGTTTGAAATGCTATATGAGATGTATCAGTTTGATGCTATTTAGAATCCGTTGAATCACCTATATGCAGTTTTGTTAGTTTGGGTCAAAATAACCCCTATGTTAGTTCATAATATGCTGATTGTGGGTCAAAATAACCCCTATGTTAATGCAATTTCAGTTACAAAATGCAATTGCATAATATGTATTGATGCTTGTGTGATCTATGAGATAAATTTTGTATCCTTAATAATAAAAATAGGGGCTATTTGGACCCAAACTCTGTAAGAATACGAGTTTTGTACATTGGCTCAAACTCTGTAAGTTTTAACAAATTCCATCATTGTTAATTATGATTGTGGATGGTCAAAAATGGGTGGAAGGTCTACTTTGAATTGGTTGTGGCTAGAAAAGTGGCATAATTTGAGTAAAGGAATAAAACTCAAGAGTCAAAACGTTCATGCTAAAGCTATCATACTTGATTGTGGAAAGTCAAATGAGCATTACAACAAATCATGTTTGAAAGATGGAAGACTCAAAGAGATGTAGAATTGTAGTTCATAGTTATAGTAGTACAACTCATGAACCCAATCTTAGGTACACCGAGAGTAGAAACCATGATTTTAATTAGCTTAGAATCTTAAAAGATTATAACGTACCCCTCTTGGGCATATTGACTTACTATGGTTTTTGGATAGTTGTTCATTCTTTATGCTTACCATTTTTATTAGCTTAGAACCTTATATTGTAATGGACAATGAGTTTTTTATTGTTTTGAGTATTATTTTACTTTGACTGAGCCTTCTTTTTTTGGATTTTATTGGACATTTTTATAGAAATAATCACCATCATCTTTAATGCAAGTACTTCTGATGTTTAGCATTCATTGTATATACAGTTGATTCACTGCTGATGTACCTGGTATTAATGCAGGTTAGATGTCGGGGAAGGGGATTGATGTTATGCGAGGTGTATATAAAATAGCTTATATTTTACAAGGAAATACTATTAAATATGATACAATTTTACACAAGATATTTATTTATTTATAGAATGGATATACTTAAACCTTGCTATAACACTTATAGGCAGTGTACCTAATCGTACAGTAGTGTAATTTTTAGTAAGTCCGGTTCGTTCCACAGGGAATCTTTTTTCACAAATCTTAACGCTATATTAGTTTAAATTTATAAAAATACAAATATATATATATATATATATATATATATATATATATATATATATATATATATATATATATATAAGTAATATTATTATTATAAAGGGGGGGTTTTACCGTTTAATGACCGGTTTGTCGATTTTAAAAACTTTAGTCGCAGTTAAAACCAAATGTAAAATATTAAAAATAAATAAAAGACTTAATTTAAAGCGTAAAGTAAATAACTATAATGAAATTGCGATAAATAAAAGTGCGATAATTAAAAAGTACGATAATTAAAAGTGCAATTAAATACAATAACAATAAATAAAAGTGCGATAATTAGAAGTGCAATTAAATATAAAATAAAGGAAATTAAATATGAAATAAAAGAAATATGCTTATTTAAACTTCCGTAATCATGATGTTTGACGTGTTGATTTTAGTTTTATGCCCATAGGTTAATTGTCCTTTGTCCTGGATTATTTAATATGTCCGTCTGGTTTTTGTCCATAACAGTCCATCAGTCATAAATATAAAGTGCGAGTGTCCTCGTCAAATTATCCTTATACCCGAAGTCAAATATTCCAACTAATTGGGGACTTAAACTGTAACAAGATTTTAATACTTTATTTAATAATTACACCAGGATGTCGACTGAGTGTAACCCAAGGTTTTAATACTTTGTTATCAATTATGAAATGTCCCGTTCTTATTGATTAAAAACGTTCCATATTAATTGATTTCGTTGCGAGGTTTTGACCTCTATATGAGACATTTTTCAAAGACTGCATTCATTTTAAAACAAACCATAACCTTTATTTCATCAATAAAGGTTTAAAAAGCTTTACATAGATTATCAAATAATGATAATCTAAAATATCTTGTTTACACACGACCATTACATAATGGTTTACAATACAAATATGTTACAACAAAATAAGTTTCTTGAATGCAGTTTTTACACAATATCATACAAGCATGGACTCCAAATCTCGTCCTTATTTAAGTATGCGACAGTGGAAGCTCTTAATAATCACCTGAGAATAAACATGCTTAAAACGTCAACAAAAATGTTGGTGAGTTATAGGTTTAACCTATATATATCAAATCATAATAATAGACCACAAGATTTCATATTTCAATACACATCCCATACATAGAGATAAAAATCATTCATATGGTGAACACCTGGTAACCGACATTAACAAGATGCATATATAAGAATATCCCCATCATTCTGGGACACCCTTCGGATATGATATAAATTTCGAAGTACTAAAGCATCCGGTACTTTGGATGGGGTTTGTTAGGCCCAATAGATCTATCTTTAGGATTCGCGTCAATTAGGGTGTCTGTTCCCTAATTCTTAGATTACCAGACTTAATAAAAAGGGGCATATTCGATTTCGATAATTCAACCATAGAATGTAGTTTCACGTACTTGTGTCTATTTTGTAAATCATTTATAAAACCTGCATGTATTCTCATCCCAAAAATATTAGATTTTAAAAGTGGGACTATAACTCACTTTCACAGATTTTTACTTCGTCGGGAAGTAAGACTTGGCCACTGGTTGATTCACGAACCTATAACAATATATACATATATATCAAAGTATGTTCAAAATATATTTACAACACTTTTAATATATTTTGATGTTTTAAGTTTATTAAGTCAGCTGTCCTCGTTAGTAACCTACAACTAGTTGTCCACAGTTAGATGTACAGAAATAAATCGATAAATATTATCTTGAATCAATCCACAACCCAGTGTATACGTATCTCAGTATTGATCACAACTCAAACTATATATATTTTGGAATCAACCTCAACCCTGTATAGCTAACTCCAACATTCACATATAGAGTGTCTATGGTTGTTCCGAAATATATATAGATGTGTCGACATGATAGGTCGAAACATTGTATACGTGTCTATGGTATCTCAAGATTACATAATATACAATACAAGTTGATTAAGTTATGGTTGGAATAGATTTGTTACCAATTTTCACGTAGCTAAAATGAGAAAAATTATCCAATCTTGTTTTACCCATAACTTCTTCATTTTAAATCCGTTTTGAGTGAATCAAATTGCTATGGTTTCATATTGAACTCTATTTTATGAATTTAAACAGAAAAAGTATAGGTTTATAGTCAGAAAAATAAGTTACAAGTCTTTTTTGTAAAGGTAGTCATTTCAGTCGAAAGAACGACGTCTAGATGACCATTTTAGAAAACATACTTCCACTTTGAGTTTAACCATAATTTTTGGATATAGTTTCATGTTCATAATAAAAATCATTTTCTCAGAATAACAACTTTTAAATCAAAGTTTATCATAGTTTTTAATTAACTAACCCAAAACAGCCCGCGGTGTTACTACGACGGCGTAAATCCGGTTTTACGGTGTTTTTCGTGTTTCCAGGTTTTAAATCATTAAGTTAGCATATCATATAGATATATAACATGTGTTTAGTTAATTTTAAAAGTCAAGTTAGAAGGATTAACTTTTGTTTTCGAACAAGTTTAGAATTAACTAAACTATGTTCTAGTGATTACAAGTTTAAACCTTCGAATAAGATAGCTTTATATGTATGAATCGAATGATGTTATGAACATCATTACTATCTTAAGTTCCTTGGATAAACCTACTGGAAAAGAGAAAAATGGATCTAGCTTCAACGGATCCTTGGATGGCTCGAAGTTCTTGAAGCAGAATCATGACACGAAAACAAGTTCAAGTAAGATCATCACTTGAAATAAGATTGTTATAGTTATAGAAATTGAACCAAAGTTTGAATATGATTATTACCTTGTATTAGAATGATAACCTACTGTAAGAAACAAAGATTTCTTGAGGTTGGATGATCACCTTACAAGATTGGAAGTGAGCTAGCAAACTTGAAAGTATTCTTGATTTTATGTAACTAGAACTTGTAGAATATATGAAGAACACTTAGAACTTGAAGATAGAACTTGAGAGAGATCAATTAGATGAAGAAAATTGAAGAATTAAAGTGTTTGTAGGTGTTTTTTGTCGTTGGTGTATGGATTAGATATAAAGGATATGTAATTTTGTTTTCATGTAAATAAGTCATGAACGATTACTCATATTTTTGTAATTTTATGAGATATTTCATGCTAGTTGCCAAATGATGGTTCCCACATGTGTTAGGTGACTCACATGGGCTGCTAAGATCTGATCATTGGAGTGTATATACCAATAGTACATACATCTAAAAGCTGTGTATTGTACGAGTACGAATACGGGTGCATACGAGTAGAATTGTTGATGAAACTGAACGAGGATGTAATTGTAAGCATTTTTGTTAACTAGAAGTATTTTGATAAGTGTATTGAAGTCTTTCAAAAGTGTATAAATACATTTTAACTGAGTCGTTAAGTCATCGTTAGTCGTTACATGTAAGTGTTGTTTTGAAACCTTTAGGTTAACGATCTTGTTAAATGTTGTTAACCCAATGTTTATAATATCAAATGAGATTTTAAATTATTATATTATCATGATATTATCTTGTATGAATATCTCTTAATATGATATATATACATTAAATGCATTTACAACGATAATCGTTACATATATGTCTCGTTTAAAAATCATTAAGTTAGTAGTCTTGTTTTTACATATGTAGTTCATTGTTAATATACTTAATGATATGTTTACTTATCATAGTATCATGTTAACTATATATATATCCATATATATGTCATCATATAGTTTTTACAAGTTTTAACGTTCGTGAATCACCAGTCAACTTGGGTGGTCAATTGTCTATATGAAACATATTTCAATTAATCAAGTCTTAACAAGTTTGATTGCTTAACATGTTGGAAACATTTAATAATGTAAATATCAATCTCAATTAATATATATAAACATGGAAAAGTTCGGGTCACTACAGTACCTACCCGTTAAATAAATTTCGTCCCGAAATTTTAAGCTGTTGAAGGTGTTGACGAATCTTCTGGAAATAGATGCGGGTATTTCTTCTTCATCTGATCTTCACACTCCCAGGTGAACTCGGGTCCTCTACGAGCATTCCATCAAACCTTAACAATTGGTATCTTGTTTTGCTTAAGTCTTTTAACCTCACGATCCATTATTTCGACGGGTTCTTCGATGAATTGAAGTTTTTCGTTGATTTGGATTTCATCTAACGGAATAGTGAGATCTTCTTTAGCAAAACATTTCTTCAAATTCGAGACGTGGAAAGTGTTATGTACAGCCGCGAGTTGTTGAGGTAACTCAAGTCGGTAAGCTACTGGTCCGACACGATCAATAATCTTGAATGGTCCAATATACCTTGGATTTAAATTCCCTCGTTTACCAAATCGAACAACGCCTTTCCAAGGTGCAACTTTAAGCATGACCATCTCTCCAATTTCAAATTCTATATCTTTTCTTTTAATGTCAGCGTAGCTCTTTTGTCGACTTTGGGCGGTTTTCAACCGTTGTTGAATTTGGATGATCTTCTCGGTAGTTTCTTGTATAATCTCCGGACCCGTAATCTGTCTATCCCCTACTTCACTCCAACAAATCGGAGACCTGCACTTTCTACCATAAAGTGCTTCAAACGGCGCCATCTCAATGCTTGAATGGTAGCTGTTGTTGTAGGAAAATTCTGCTAACGGTAGATGTCGATCCCAACTGTTTCCGAAATCAATAACACATGCTTGTAGCATGTCTTCAAGCGTTTGTATCGTCCTTTCGCTCTGCCCATCAGTTTGTGGATGATAGGCAGTACTCATTTCTAGACGAGTTCCTAATGCTTGCTGTAATGTCTGCCAGAATCTTGAAATAAATCTGCCATCCCTATCAGAGATAATAGAGATTGGTATTCCATGTCTGGAGACGACTTCCTTCAAATACAGTCGTTAACTTCTCCATCTTGTCATCTTCTCTTATTGGCAGGAAGTGTGCTGATTTGGTGAGATGATCAACTATTACCCAAATAGTATCAAAACCACTTGCAGTTCTTGGCAATTTAGTGATGAAATCCATGGTAATGTTTTCCCATTTCCATTCCGGGATTTCGGGTTGTTGAAGTAGACCTGATGGTTTCTGATGCTCAACTTTGACCTTAGAACACGTCAAACATTCTCCTACGTATTTAGCAACATCAGCTTTCATACCCGGCCACCAAAAATGTTTCTTGAGATCCTTGTACATCTTCCCCGTTCCAGGATGTATTGAGTATCTGGTTTTATGAGCTTCTCTAAGTACCATTTCTTTCATATCTCCAAATTTTGGTACCCAAATCCTTTCAGCCCTATACCGGGTTCCGTCTTCCCGAATATTAAGATGCTTCTCCGATCCTTTGGGTATTTCATCCTTTAAATTTCTCTCTTTTAAAACTCCTTGTTGCGCCTCCTTTATTTGAGTAGTAAGGTTATTATGAATCATTATATTCATAGATTTTACTCGAATGGGTTCTCTGTCCTTCCTGCTCAAGGCATCGGCTACCACATTTGCCTTCCCCGGGTGGTAACGAATCTCAAAGTTGTAATCATTCAATAATTCAATCCACCTACGCTGCCTCATATTCAGTTGTTTCTGATTAAATATGTGTTGAAGACTTTTGTGGTCGGTATATATAATACTTTTGACCCCATATAAGTAGTGCCTCCAAGTCTTTAATGCAAAAACAACCGCGCCTAATTCCAAATTATGCGTCGTATAATTTTGTTCGTGAATCTTCAATTGTCTAGACGCATAAGCAATCACCTTCGTTCGTTACATTAATACACAACCTAGACCTTGCTTTGATGCGTCACAATAAATCACAAAATCATCATTCCCTTCAGGCAATGACAATATAGGTGCCGTAGTTAGCTTTTTCTTCAATAACTGAAACGCTTTCTCTTGTTCATCATTCCATTCAAATTTCTTCCCTTTATGCGTTAATGCAGTCAAGGGTTTTGCTATTCTGGAAAAGTCTTGGATGAACCTTCTGTAGTATCCAGCTAGTCCTAAAAACTGGCGTATGTGTTTCAGAGTTTTCGGGGTTTCCCACTTTTCAACAGTTTCTATCTTTGCCGGATCCACCTTAATACCTTCTTTGTTCACTATGTGACTGAGGAATTGAACTTCTTCCAACCAAAATGCACACTTTGAAAACTTAGCGTACAATTCTTCCTTCCTCAATACTTCTAACACCTTTCTCAAATGTTCACCGTGTTCTTGGTCATTCTTTGAGTAAATAAGTATGTCATCAATGAAAACAATGACAAACTTGTCAAGGTATGGTCCACACACTCGGTTCATAAGGTCCATGAACACAGCTGGTGCATTAGTTAAACCAAACGACATGACCATAAACTCGTAATGACCGTAACGTGTTCTGAAAGCAGTCTTTGGAATATCATCTTCTTTCACCCGCATTTGATGATACCCGGAACGTAAGTCAATCTTTGAATAAACAGACGAGCCTTGTAGTTGATCAAATAAGTCGTCGATTCTCGGTAGTGGGTAGCGGTTCTTGATGGTAAGTTTGTTCAACTCTAGGTAGTCGATACACAACCTGAATGTACCATCTTTCTTCTTGACAAATAAAACAGGAGCTCCCCACGGTGATGTACTTGGTCGAATGAAACCACGCTCTAAAAGTTCTTGTAATTGGCTTTGCAGTTCTTTCATCTCGCTGGGTGTGAGTCTGTAAGGAGCACGAGCTATTGGTGCAGCTCCTGGTACAAGATCTATTTGAAATTCAACGGATCGATGTGGGGGTAATCCCGGTAATTCTTTCGGAAATACATCGGGAAATTCTTTTGCAATGGGAACATCATTGATGCTCTTTTCTTCAGTTTGTACTTTCTCGACGTGTGCTAGAACAGCATAGCAACCTTTTCTTATTAGTTTTTGTGCCTTCAAATTACTAATAAGATGTAGCTTCGTGTTGCCCTTTTCTCCGTACACCGTTAAGGGTTTTCCTTTTTCTCGTATAATGCGAATTGCATTTTTGTAACAAACGATCTCTGCTTTCACTTCTTTCAACCAGTCCATACCAATTATCACATCAAAACTCCCTAACTCTACTGGTATCAAATCAATCTTAAATGTTTCGCTAACCAGTTTAATTTCTCGATTCCGACATATATTATCTGCTGAAATTAATTTACCATTTGCTAATTCGAGTAAAAATTTACTATCCAAAGGCGTCAATGGACAACTTAATTTAGCATAAAAATCTCTACTCATATAGCTTCTATCCGCACCCGAATCAAATAAAACGTAAGCAGATTTATTGTCAATAAGAAACGTACCCGTAACAAGCTCCGGGTCTTCCTGTGCCTCTGCCGCATTAATATTGAAAACTCTTCCGCGGCCTTGTCCATTCGTGTTCTCCTGGTTCGGGCAATTTCTAATAATGTGGCCCGGTTTTCCATATTTATAACAAACTACATTGGCATAACTTGCTCCGACACTACTTGCTCCGCCATTACTCGTTCCGACACCATTTGTTCCTTTCGTTCTATTAACCCCTGGTCCGTAGACCTCACACTTTGCCGAGCTATGACCATTTATTTTACACTTGTTGCAAAATTTGGTGCAGAACCCCGAGTGATACTTTTCACACCTTTGGCATAGGTGCTTCTGATTGTTGTTGTTGTTGCGGTTATTATTGTTGTTGGGATGATTGTTGTAGTTGCTGTTGTTGTTGTTGTTGTTGGGTCGTTTGTTGTAGTTGCGATTGATGTTGCGATTGTTGGGATAATTGTTGCGATTATTGTTGTAATTACTGTTGTTGTTGTATTGGTGATTCTTATCACCGTTTTCCTCCCACTTTCTTTTGACTTGCTTCACATTGGCCTCTTCAGCAGTCTGTTCTTTAATTCTTTCTTCAATCTGGTTTACTAGTTTATGAGCCATTCTACATACCTGTTGTATGGAGGCGGGCTCGTGTGAACTTATATATTCTTGGATTCTTTCTGGTAATCCTTTCACAAACGCGTCGATCTTCTCTTCCTCATCTTCGAATGCTCCCGGACACAATAGGCACAATTCTGTGAATCGTCTTTCGTACGTGGTAATATCAAATCCTTGGGTTCGTAACCCTCTAAGTTCTGTCTTGAGTTTATTGACCTCGGTTCTGGGACGGTACTTCTCGTTCATCAAGTGCTTGAATGCTGACCACGGTAGTGCGTACGCATCGTCTTGTCCCACTTGCTCTAGATAGGTATTCCACCATGTTAACGCAGAATCTGTGAAGGTATGCGTAGCGTACTTCACTTTGTCCTCTTCAGTACACTTACTTATGGCAAACACCGATTCGACCTTCTCGGTCCACCGTTTCAATCCGATCGGTCCTTCGGTTCCATCAAATTCCAAAGGTTTGCAGGCAGTGAATTCTTTGTAGGTGCATCCTACACGATTTCCTGTACTGCTAGATCCAAGGTTATTGTTGGTATGTAGCGCAGCCTGTACTGCAGCTATGTTTGAAGCTAGAAAAGTACGGAATTCCTCTTCATTCATATTCACGGTGTGTCGAGTAGTCGGTGCCATTTCCTTCAAAATAGTCAAATGAAACAAGTTAATCATACAGAATATTAAGAGTAGTTAATAGTATTTCGTAGCATAATATGAACTCATTTATAAAAGCTTTTTCTTCATATTAGCGTTTTATAAGTTTAAATTCGGGTAGTACCTACCCGTTAAGTTCATACTTAGTAGCTAATATACAATTCAACTACTACAATTCTATATGAAAAACTGATTATAATAATATTTCGCGTTCAAACTTTTATACAATAATTTACAAACTTACAATACCGCTTATTTTACATATAGCATGAAATATAGCACACAATAAATTTGATACAAGATGGTTGTGAAGATAATTCTAGCTAGTACACAAGTCGTTCAGCAAAGGCAATAAAGACACGTAATTCATACGTCCATAAACAAGTCATGCATTCTGGTTTTACTAGGATTACTTCCCATCCTTGGTCTTGTGGAACATAACTGTTATGGCCGTTGATAAGACAGCGTGTTGTAACGTCGTCAAAGGGACGAGGGTTACGTAATGTCCAACAGTCCCGTAACAATCTAAAAACCTCATTTCTTACCCCAATTACCGACTCCGTCACTTGTGGAAACGTTTTGTTTAATAGTTGTAGCCCGATGTTCTTGTTCTCACTTTGGTAAGAAGCGAACATTACTAATCCGTAAGCATAACATGCTTCTTTATGTTGCATGTTAGCTGCTTTTTCTAAATCAAGAAGTCCAATATTCGGATATATTGAGCCAAAATAATTTCTTAACCCATTGCGTAAAATAGCATTTGGGTTCCCCGCAATATATGCGTCAAAGTAAACACATCGTAACTTATGGATTTCCCAATGTGATATCCCCCATCTTTCGAACGAAAGCCTTTTATAAACCAAGGCATTCTTGGAACGTTCTTCAAATGTCTTACAAACTGATCTCGCCTTAAATAGTTGTGCCGAAGAATTCTGACCGACTCTAGACAAGATTTCATCAATCATGTCTCCGGGTAGGTCTCTTAAAATATTGGGTTGTCTATCCATTTTGTGTTTTTATACTGTAAAATAGACAAGAGTTAGATTCATAAAAAAAATACTTATTAATACAAGCAATTTTTACATATATCATAAAGTATAAGCACACTATATTACATATATTACACCACACGAATACAACTATCTTATTCCGACTCGCTTGTTTCTTCTTCTTCGGTTTTGGTTCGTTTTGCCAAGTTTCTAGGGATATATGATGTTCCCCTAACACGAGCCGTCGTTTTCCACATTGGTTTAGAAAAACCTGGTGGTTTAGAGGTTCCCGGGTCATTGTTACAACTTAAGGACTTCGGGGGTTGACGATACATATAAAGTTCATCGGGGTTGGAATTAGATTTCTCTATTTTTATGCTCTTTCCCTTATTATTTTCTTTTGCCTTTTTAAATTCAGTTGGGGTAATTTCTATAACATCATCGATATTCTCGTCGGAATCCGATTCATCGGAGAATTGGTAATCCTCCCAATATTTTGCTTCCTTGACGGAAACACCATTGACCATAATTAACCTTGGTCGGTTGATTGAGGATTTTCTTTTACTTAACGGTTTTATTATTTCCCCCACCGGTTCTATTTCTTCATCCGGTTCCGATTCTTCTTCCAGTTCCGATTCTTCTTCCGGTTCCGACTCTTCTTCCGGTTCCTCTTCGGGAACTTGTGAATCAGTCCACGAATCATTCCAATTTACATTTGACTCTTTATTATTATTAGGTGAGTCAATGGGACTTGTTCTAGAGGTAGACATCTATCACATAATATCAAACGCGTTAAGAGATTAATATATCACATAATATTCACATGTTAAAAATATATAGTTTCCAACAAAATTTGTTAAGCAATCATTTTTCAAGTAAACACGGTCGAAGTCCAGACTCACTAATGCATCCTAACAAACTCGATAAGACACATTAATGCAAAATTCTGGTTCTCTAAGACCAACGCTCTGATACCAACTGAAATGTCCCGTTCTTATTGATTAAAAACGTTCCATATTAATTGATTTCGTTGCGAGGTTTTGACCTCTATATGAGACGTTTTTTAAAGACTGCATTCATTTTTAAAACAAACCATAACCTTTATTTCATAAATAAAGGTTTAAAAAAGCTTTACGTAGATTATCAAATAATGATAATCTAAAATATCCTGTTTACACACGACCATTGCATAATGGTTTACAATACAAATATGTTACATCGAAATCAGTTTCTTGAATGCAGTTTTTACACAATATCATACAAGCATGGACTCCAAATCTCGTCCTTATTTAAGTATGCGACAGCGGAAGCTCTTAATAATCACATGAGAATAAACATGCTTAAAACGTCAACAAAAATGTTGGTGAGTTATAGGTTTAACCTATATATATCAAATCGTAATAATAGACCACAAGATTTCATATTTCAATACACATCCCATACATAGAGATAAAAATCATTCATATGGTGAACACCTGGTAACCGACATTAACAAGATGCATATATAAGAATATCCCCATCATTCCGGGACACCCTTCGGATATGATATGAATTTCGAAGTACTAAAGCATCCGGTACTTTGGATGGGGTTTGTTAGGCCCAATAGATCTATCTTTAGGATTCGCGTCAATTAGGGTGTCTGTTCCCTAATTCTTAGATTACCAGACTTAATAAAAAGGGGCATATTCGATTTCGATAATTCAACCATAGAATGTAGTTTCACGTACTTGTGTCTATTTTGTAAATCATTTATAAAACCTGCATGTATTCTCATTCCAAAAATATTAGATTTTAAAAGTGGGACTATAACTCACTTTCACAGATTTTTACTTCGTCGGGAAGTAAGACTTGGCCACTGGTTGATTCACGAACCTATAACAATATATACATATATATCAAAGTATGTTCAAAATATATTTACAACACTTTTAATATATTTTGATATTTTAAGTTTATTAAGTCAGCTGTCCTCGTTAGTAACCTACAACTAGTTGTCCACAGTTAGATGTACAGAAATAAATCGATAAATATTATCTTGAATCAATCCACGACCCAGTGTATACGTATCTCAGTATTGATCACAGCTCAAACTATATATATTTTGGAATCAACCTCAACCCTGTATAGCTAACTCCAACATTCACATATAGAGTGTCTATGGTTGTTCCGAAATATATATAGATGTGTCGACATGATAGGTCAAAACATTGTATACGTGTCTATGGTATCTCAAGATTACATAATATAGAATACAAGTTAATTAAGTTATGGTTGGAATAGATTTGTTACCAATTTTCACGTAGCTAAAATGAGAAAAATTATCCAATCTTGTTTTACCCATAACTTTTTCATTTTAAATCCGTTTTGAGTGAATCAAATTGCTATGGTTTCATATTGAACTCTATTTTATGAATTTAAATAGAAAAAGTATAGGTTTATAGTCAGAAAAATAAGTTACAAGTCATTTTTGTAAAGGTAGTCATTTCAGTCGAAAGAACGACGTCTAGATGACCATTTTAGAAAACATACTTCCACTTTGAGTTTAACCATAATTTTTGGATATAGTTTCATGTTCATAATAAAAATCATTTTCACAGAATAACAATTTTTAAATCAAAGTTTATCATAGTTTTTAATTAACTAACCCAAAACAGCCCGCGGTGTTACTACGACGGCGTAAATCCGGTTTTACGGTGTTTTTTGTGTTTCCAGGTTTTAAATCATTAAGTTAGCATATCATATAGATATATAACATGTGTTTAGTTGATTTTAAAATTCAAGTTAGAAGGATTAACTTTTGTTTTCGAACAAGTTTAGAATTAACTAAACTATGTTCTAGTGATTACAAGTTTAAACCTTCGAATAAGATGGCTTTATATGTATGAATCGAATGATGTTATGAACATCATTACTATCTTAAGTTCCTTGGATAAACCTACTGGAAAAGAGAAAAATGGATCTAGCTTCAACGGATCCTTGGATGGCTCGAAGTTCTTGAAGCAGAATCATGACACGAAAACAAGTTCAAGTAAGATCATCACTTGAAATAAGATTGTTATAGTTATAGAAATTGAACCAAAGTTTGAATATGATTATTACCTTGTATTAGAATGATAACCTACTGTAAGAAACAAAGATTTCTTGAGGTTGGATGATCACCTTACAAGATTGGAAGTGAGCTAGCAAACTTGAAAGTATTCTTGATTTTATGTAACTAGAACTTGTAGAATATATGAAGAACACTTAGAACTTGAAGATAGAACTTGAGAGAGATCAATTAGATGAAGAAAATTGAAGAATAAAAGTGTTTGTAGGTGTTTTTTGTCGTTGGTGTATGGATTAGATATAAAGGATATGTAATTTTGTTTTCATGTAAATAAGTCATGAATGATTACTCATATTTTTGTAATTTTATGAGATATTTCATGCTAGTTGCCAAATGATGGTTCCCACATGTGTTAGGTGACTCACATGGGCTTCTAATAGCTGATCATTGGAGTGTATATACCAATAGTACATACATCTAAAAGCTGTGTATTGTACGAGTACGAATACGGGTGCATACGAGTAGAATTGTTGATGAAACTGAACGAGGATGTAATTGTAAGCATTTTTGTTAAGTAGAAGTATTTTGATAAGTGTATTGAAGTCTTTCAAAAGTGTATAAATACATATTAAAACACTACATGTATATACATTTTAACTGAGTCGTTAAGTCATCGTTAGTTGTTACATGTAAGTGTTGTTTTGAAACCTTTAGGTTAACGATCTTGTTAAATGTTGTTAACCCAATGTTTATAATATCAAATGAGATTTTAAATTATTATATTATCATGATATTATCATGTATGAATATCTCTTAATATGATATATATACATTAAATGTCTTTACAACGATAATCGTTACATATATGTCTCGTTTAAAAATCATTAAGTTAGTAGTCTTGTTTTTACATATGTAGTTCATTGTTAATATACTTAATGATATGTTTACTTATCATAGTATCATTTTAACTATATATATATCCATATATATATCATCATATAGTTTTTACAAGTTTTAACGTTCGTGAATCACCGGTCAACTTGGGTGGTCAATTGTCTATATGAAACATATTTCAATTAATCAAGTCTTAACAAGTTTGATTGCTTAACATGTTGGAAACATTTAATCATGTAAATATCAATCTCAATTAATATATATAAATATGGAAAAGTTCGGGTCACTACAAATTATGCCAAGTGTCCTTGTACATAATTTCACCCCTGTTTTAATAATTCTAGTGGCTATTAATCCATTCCCGTGTCCGGTTAAATGAACGATTATTCGTACATATAAATATCCTGCCCATCGTGTCCGATTGAGTGTATATGGTTATTTATAGGGACGTCCAATTGTAAATCTTTATATTAAAATTAACAAACTATCATTTAGTTAAACAAATATAAAGCCCATTAATAGCCCATAGTCTAATTTCCACAAGTGTCGTTCTTTTGTCCAAACCCCAATTATGGTACAAAGCCCAATTACCCAATTTTAGTAATTAGCCCAACATCATGATTACTTCGTTTTAAATAAGCATAATAATAACTTAGGTACGAGACATTAAATTAAAAAGGTTGAACATAACTTACAATGATTAAAAATAGCGTAGCGTTACACGGACAGAATTTTGACTTACACCCTTATAATATTCGCTAACATACCCTTATTATTAGAATTAAAATTAAAATTAAAATTAAAATTAAAATTAAAATTAAAATATAAATATAAATATTTACGTATAGATATAGAGAGATTGATATTTTTTTGGATGGATTTTTCGTCGAACTGCGTTGGCTTTTATAGGAATTTGAGTCCAGGTGAACTCCGCGAGTCGCGGCCTTTTCCCTCTTTGAACTCCGCAAGTCGCGGAGTTCGATTTTACAGCTCACACCATTTTGGAGCCTTTCTTGCCGACGGATTATTATATAAATATAATATATATATAATTTATATAATTAATTATATATTATATTATATTTATATACATAGTTAACTTGTAATTTTTAGTCCGTTGCGTCGAGCGTTGAGAGTTGACTCTGGTCCCGGTTCCGGATTTTCGAACGTCTTTGCGAATAATTTAATATCTTGTACTTTGCGTTTTGAATCTTGTACTCTTGTAATTTCGAGACGTTTCTTATCAATAATTGGAACCTCTTTGATTGTAATTTGTACTTTTGAGCTTTTTGGTCGTTTGCGTCTTCAATTCGTCGAATCTGCCTTTTGTCTTCACCTTTTATTATTTAAACGAATATCACTTGTAAATAGAACAATTGCAACTAAAAGCTTGTCTTTCTTGAGGAATAATGCTATGAAATATATGTTCGTTTTTAGCATTATCAAATATTCCCACACTTGAGTGTTGCTTGTCCTCAAGCAATATAGTCTTGAAATACTAGAATCACTTCTTTATTCTTCACACTTTGTACATCAGTGATTTCTATACTTCGGTATAAACAATGGTAGTAACGATATGGTTTACAGTCCCACATGACTATAAAATTTAGATCCTTTAAGGAAATTGGATCTTTATGAAAACATTTGATCTTTTGAAAATTTTAATCTAGCTTTTACCCTAGATTAGTTTTCTGGAATAACCCTTCACCGGTGTTTGCAAAATATTTTTGTGGGTTTAGTGGGTTTTAGATTTGAAAATTTTGGCTCAAAACTTATGGTTTTGTGTCACCCACTTGCTAACCTTGTATTAGGAAAGCAACACGTCCAGTATACTTGCTCCGTATATTACCTTTCGGTAAACTACCGTCTGGTTGTAAAGGAAAGCGTTGAACAAGCAACTGTTAAGGCAATGTCCCCTGACATGCTTTTAATTATGGTCTAAAACGTGTCGGACGCAATTACTATCCTTTGTAGGAGCAATAGTAAAGCTCACCCTTATAATTTTTTGGTCTGGCACAAGGTCCTGTCTTTGACCATGCTATGCAACCACCGTTCTTACGGTTGACACCCGATTTGGTTCAGGTGACCTAATGAATTCCAGGTGAATTCCTAGGATTTTACGTTCAAAGGTAATGAACGCATTGAAAATGGGTTTTCAGAAAACAAATCGGTTTATAATTTGATCAAAATATTTTCTCGTTCAAGCTCGAGTTTAGATATCATTGAATTCCATGAGTTTGAATTCTCAATCTTTAAGGTCAATCTCAAGGATTGAGTAATATCAGTCTTAAAAGCTGATTTTTGATCTTTAAGGAGATTATCCTTTCTGGGGATCTGATTCATTAGTCTTATCCAGCTAATTTGCACGGTGCCCCCCCCATTTTACTAGATAAATCCTTCTCATGTCTAGGATAAATTTAACCACTTGGCGACCCTGTTTTATGCTGAGGTCCGTGGATTTTCTGCTGATTTTAGAGATGACTTTTCTAGATTTTTCGTCAACCTACAGCTGGTCTGGACTACAACTTCCTGACCTAAATCAAGAAGCGCGTTTCTTTTTCGGAAGACTTTACTTCCTTTTAATGATGGAATTGATTCATCGTGTAGATCCATCTCTTCTTTTCTTTCATCGGGTAAAACAGTTTAGTTTAGTCCAAAGCAAAAGTATTTTCAGTTATTTGTTACAGAAATATGTGACATATGTTTAAGATAACTTGGTAATTTTTCCCACACTTGGCTTTTATTTTCCTTTTTATTGTCCTCTATTCCATTTTAAATGAATTCTAACATTTTGATTTGTTTCTCAATTTATGTCCTTTCCAAGGTAACAATAATTTCGGTGTTAACACCTAGTTTTATCGTTCATAAATATGTATAAACATGATTTTGAGTTCATTTAATTGAAAATTTTGAAAAATTTTACTAGAATTGGGTAGTCAGTATATAAGACTAGGGCTGTTCTTTATTATCAGAGAGCACTAGATTCTAATACAACTACTGCTTTACTAGTATTTTTAATGGTAACCAAGTGTTTAAGATAAAAATTTTAAAAATCCGAAAGAATTTAACCCCTTCTCACACTTAAGATCTTGCAATGCCCTCATTTGCAAGAAATAGGTAACAATTTAAATTATTGAGGGTGATTAGCGTAGAAATGATTAAATTTTACCTAATTTTCCAAACATATTGTTGTTTGTGTTGAATGATAAATGGTGCACATCATTTGTTCATTCCTTCTCGTTGTTATTTCACATATATTTTGCATCTTGTCGTCAAAATTAGTTGCTTTTGCTAAACTTAATGCCAGTATTTGAAAATGCGTTGTTTTACCCTGTTGTGTACATAAGATAAACTGCAAACATATATACATATTTTTAAAGTTTGGTATATTATCCCACATTCAAAAATTATTAAAATCTAATAAAAAAATTAGAAAATTATAAAAACTATTACAATATTAACATAAGTATTAAATGTATCAACATTACAAATAATAAAATAAATAAAACTAAGTAGACTAGGGATGATACTGATACCAGTAGGGGTTCCATGCATAACCGTATGTGTTATAGAATGCTTCGACTGGGTTATACGTAGGATACGGTGGTTGGATCTCTATAGACCAGGGAGGAAATACTGGCGATGGAGTAGGAATATAGTTTCTACCTACATGTTGGCAATGAGCTATGATTTAGTTTTGATGAACTTTCCAATCTTCAAATGCTCGATGTCTATCATTTTCATACTCTTGTGAAGCTATAAACCTTTGCATTTCTGTCATTTCATTTCCTCCTCCCACATTACCTGGCTGTTGGTTTCTCTCAACCTATGGATGTCTACCATGGTATTGTACTGCGGCGTTATTTCGCCTCTTCAAAACCTTCGCACCATGGTATACATTTAAACCTATTGTATCGCGGGGTTCTGGTTCTTCAACTAATAATCCCCCCCGACTTATATCCACACCGAGATATTCAGCAATTAAAGTAATAAATATACCACCTCCTATTATGCTATGCGGTCTCATCCCCCTAACCATAGCTGATAAATAATAACTCACACAATAAGGTATACTTACAGCGCTTTGTGGGTCTCGAATACACATATGGTAAAACAAATCCTGTTCATTTACCTTTTCCTTATTCTTACCTCTTTGTGTAATCGAATTAGCTAAAAACCTATGAATTACTCTTAACTCTGCTCTATCTATATCCAAATAAGAGTAATTTCCCCCTTTAAATCGGTGATGGCTAGTCATTTGACTCCATACACCATGCGTATCAAAATTTTCATCAATTTTCCTACCATTTAATATCAACCCTCTGCAATCGGCAGATGCTAACTCCTCAGGCGTATATATACGTAAGGCCTGAGCCATGTCTAGTAAAGACATGTGGCGCATCGAACCTCCTAACAAAAATCTAATAAAAGATCGATCGGTTAAACTAGCTACCCGATCATTTATTTCTATACTACACAATAATTCTTCACACCATACTTTATATACAGGTCTACGCATGTTGAATAAACGTACCCAATTGTTAAAAGTAGAATTACCATACCTCTGTGTAAGTAATTCCCTAATTGGCCTGGCTAATTCTACAGCTTCTAACGGTGCCCATTCTATTACCCTAGGTAGTTCAACAGCTTTAGAATGAAGAGTATGCAAGCCCCTTTGGTATTTTGGATAATCTATCCAAAGTCTGTCAAATCTCAAGTTCGGGTGCAAATCTTCCAAGTGCATATCAGAAAATGTCATAACTGGATGAGGTATATCTTGTTTGTAGTAGTTATCCACCTCCTGTTGTTCCGCATTCTCAGCAGGAGCATTGCGAACTTGGGATGAAGATTCACCCCTTTCAGTCTGCAAAACACATCAAACAAAATTTTTGTGCATCCAAATATGCATTAGTGTCAGCAAAATCATCAATCAAAATAATTACAATGACATGTTCAATTTATATCAAACATAAGCTCATTTTCATATTTTTATCAAATCTACACTTTTTCAAATAAGCATATACGAAAATGTTCACCAAGTTCATAAGCATTCAACTCAAATAACATGTCAAAATAATCATTACTAGCAATTAAACAAGTTTCAAATGGCATTATCTCTCAAAAATCAAGTTCATGAATTTTAGACTTGAAAAAGTCCACTTTAATTCTCAAAATTATGCTTAGGCTCAAAGTTTGGATCATTTAACTACCTAAACATGTTACACTACTTAATTTAGCAACAATTCATGACAAAAATCGGCCATAACCTGTTTATATCAAAAAACCCCAAATTTGCTCAAGAACACAAACCCTAGATTACTCAAAATTTGAAGTTTAAGGCTTCTAATCATGTTAAATAGCATCAATCTAGGTTATACAAGCAAAATACACAAGCAATTTAAGCATAATTACACTAAAAAGCATTAAAATTGAATTGGGGAAAAAATTGCTCAAGAACACTAATTTTCGGATTAAATGGTGTTTAGGTGTAGAAATTTACCGTTTTCCTTGAGTAATTCCTTGATAGCATTCTTCTCAACATGATTTTAGTAAAAGATTTGATGATAAACGGTCAAAAATTGCGAATTTGGTGTGTGTTTTTCGGGTATTTGCGCAGTTTGGAGTGGGTGGGTGTGTGCAACTGAGCTGTTCAGCTCGTTTTATTTTTTTTCTGGGTTTTGGTCTCTCCGCGAGTCGCGGCATTTGAATCTTTCAAACTCCGCGAGTCGCGGTGTTTGGTTTTTTTTTTTTTTTTTTTTTTTTTTTAACTAAGCCTTAACTTATAAAACAAATATAAAATAAATTTAAAATTTTGTTTTCCTTTGTTTTAAGACGAGGTCGTTTCGGATCGATGTCCTAGTCCGTCCTTCGACAAAATTTTAAAATTTGTCTTTTTGTAGCGATTGTTTTAAAAGCTAATGTGATGACCCGGAAATTTCTGACCAAATTTAAACTTAATCTTTGTATGATTAACATTTTCGACACGATAAGCAAAGTCTGTAAAACTGAATCTCAAAATTTTTGAACTACTTTTATATATTTAAATACCCTTCGGTTATTTTCGACGATTCGCGAACAATTATATGTAAATAGATACATATGCTATAACTTGAAAACGTAACAAAGTGTTATGAAATTGATACCGTACATTATACTTATTGGTTTATATATCTATTTGAATATATATGATCTCAAGTTATTTAGTAAATGATAATAACATTCGATTATTGATTCAATTGACATTTAGATAAGTTAACTAAAACGTTTAAGATGAACCAGTAAAACACTAATTTGCTAAAGTATTTTCAAATTTCTACAGTACCCAAAATGCTACAGTGTTTTCGAAAATCACTATTTGCTACAGTAAAATTTACTTTGCTACAGTGAATTGCTACAGTAAAACACTATTTTAAAAATGTATTTTAACAAATAGTGAAACGATGATTTATAGAAGTAAATGACCAAAACACTCAAACGTATAAGATACACTTTGAGTGACATAGTTTATGGATAGTTTAAGTCTATATTTTGACAAAGGTACGTGTCACGAAACGTAAAATGCAAGTTTTCTAAACGTACGAAAATACGTTCGAAAAACCGGAACCGGGACATAAGTCGAGTGATGACGTACGACTTATCGGAACTAAAATTACAAATCAACTATGCATGTGAATTTAATATAATATATAATTAATTATTTAAATTATATATATTATATATTTATTTATTATGTCGACAAACAAAAATACAAAAGTTTTGTGAGCTGGAAAAGGAGCCCATGCGATCGCATGGGAATCCTTCTACAAAATCATGCGATCGCATGAAGGGGAATTCCAGGCCAGGTACTATAAATTCAGGTGTTTTGCTCGAATGAAAAATCACACACACATACTCAAATATATATTACTCCGTATAATATTTATTATTATTATTATTATTATTATTATTATTATTATTATTATTATTATTATTATTAATAAGATTATTATTAATCTTATTATTTTTATTATTAGTGTTATTATTTTTGCAATACAAAAATAATAATGTACATAAAATATTAAGACGAAGTGCTGTCCAAGTAATTTTCAAAACGAGTTTCCAAGCGAGCTAGAGCTAAGGAAAATATGGGTTATTACCAAGGAGGTTATGGGTACTGTTCGGGGATATTTTTGTGAAGCAAACCTCGTGTTTATCATCTCCGATGCGTCTACGTGCTTTCCTACAATATTGTATATCAATATTAAACAGTGAGTTTCATATGATCCCTTTTACTCAATATATTTTTGGGCTGAGAATACATGCGACTGTTTATAAATACTGAAAATACTAGATTTATATGCGTGAGTTTCATTTGCTCCCTTTTTAATTGATTTTGCAATCTATATTTTTGGCCTGAGAATACATGCACTTTATTTTAAACACAATGGATACAAGTACATACTAAATTCTACACTGAGTTTGAACCGAAAATCCCTTAGCTTTGGTAACTAGTAACTGCCGGTTATAAGAACTGGTGGGCGCGAGTAGTAGTATATGGATCCATAGGGCTTGATATCCCCGTCTGAGCTAGAGCACTAGCCTTTTAACGGACGTATGCTATTTGAGAAGCGTACACGTTGGTTTGCGTGTATTATTAAGATGATTATACAAAGGGTACAAATTATATATACGTTAAAGTTTAGTTACCAGGGTGCTCAATTTCGTAGAATATTTTGATGAACGTTTCTGGATGAAACAACTGAAATCTTGTGATCCACTTTTATATACAGATTATGCGAAACACTAAAACTATGAACTCACCAACCTTTGTGTTGACACTTGTTAGCATGTTTATTCTCAGGTTTTCTAGAAGTCTTCCGCTGTTTGCTTAGATGTTAAACAAGCTATGTGCATGGAGTCTTACATGACATATTTTTCAAGGAGACGTTGCATTCACCAAATCATCACCATGTATCTTATTTTGACTGCATTGTCAACAGAAATACTGTTGTAAACTATTATTTATGGTGATTTTCTATATGTAGAAATCATCAGATGTAGAAAACCTTTGATTTAAATATTCATTTATGGTGTGCCTTTTCAAAAGAATGCAATGTTTACAAAATGTATCATATAGAGGTCAAATACCTCGCAATGAAATCAATGAATGACGTGTTCGTCCATATGGATTTGGAGCGATCGTCACAGCTAAGATTTTTGGGTTTTTTTAATGTTTTTGGCATACTTTAAGTCAGTAATTTTAAAAATAATGATAATAAAAGTTCTCGTCCCTCCCTCGGGTAAAACAATTTCGGTTCAAAGACCTAGTCTTCAAATTACGACGAATTTTAAAAATCATATTTTTAACTTAGCGAAATAAAGTAAATTTTTGTTTTTAAATTCACACCACTTAAATTTAAAATGCATAAAATTAAAAATTCATATTTTAAAAATTAAAAATTCACACCAAACTTAATTTAAAAATTAATATTATAAATTCACACCAAACTTAAATTATATTTTTGTTTTTATACATGCAAACTTATATTAAAAATATTAATTTTTTAAATATTTACAATTTTAAGTATATTGATTTTAAAAAGTTTACAATATTATTTTAATATTAATTTTAAAAACAAAGTAAAAATAAAATTAAAAATCTTTTAGGCTTTTATCCCACTTTAATCAATCAAATATTATCAAAAATATGTGCCCCTCTTTTCGGTAAAGTAATTTCGGTTCCATGACCTAATTTAACTCATGACGAATTTTTGAAATATTTTGGGTTGATTGATTAAAGATATTTATACCTTAAGAATAAACGTTAAATTTCGCAGTGATGTAATAAATTTTTGTATGATATCAATAATTTCGGTCGCCAAACCTAATTTTATTCAATACCAATTTAATACTTTATAGCGAATAAATTAGCGTTTATTATCAAAAGGTTAAAAATGAAAATAAAAAAAAATAAAAACTGTACAGACTTACCTGTAAGATAGTATTCTTAGTGATATGATCTATCCCACTCATAAGATAGTCGGTTTAATTGGTTTTCCATAGCTACAAAGGCGTAACCTCGAGCATTCAGTGTTTTTTATTCTAAACATATGAACGGTCCGTCTCTGCATAAAGTAACAAATTCGGTGTTTGAATAGGTTTGATTATTTGAACATTTACCTCCATGTGACCATTTTCCGCATTTGTGACATCCTTCAAGGTGTCGTGCTATTCTTTTCGCTGCGGATTTTGATTTTCCTTTATCAAATTGTAACTTATTATCTTCGCATCTGGATTCTTTTCTTACTCCGTCCAATCTTTCTCTGATTACTGATACTATTTCACTCGGAAGTGTGTCATTATTACGTTTAGTGATCAAAGCGTGTAGCATTAGACCATGGTTTAGTTCACAGGCACTCTTCATTTTGTAAAAACCTAAAAAAAATAAAAATTCAGAATGAGGGGAGAATACTAGTTCTTTAGGGTCTGCTAGGGAAAGACCATTTGGGTTCCATTTTTGAGAACTACATGAAAACAGAAAATCTAACTCTAACAGAAATACATATTATCCTTTAAAGACTTGATTCTCCCCACACTTAGTTAGCTGTTGTATCAAAATTGTGATTAACTTCGTTATCGACTTCCATCGGATTATCTATGTAATGTTTAACTCTGTGACCATTAACTTTAAATTCAATTCCATTTGAATTTATTAATTCTATCGTTCCGTATGGGAAAACTCTTTTGACTATGAATGGTCCAGACCATCTTGATTTCAATTTTCCAGGAAATAGCTTGAATCGTGAATTGAAAAGAAGAACTCTGTCTCCTTCTTTAAATTCTTTTGAACTTCTGATTCTTTTATCATGTCATTTCTTCGTTCTTTCTTTATAGATTAACGAATTTTCGTATGCTTCATGTCTTAATTCTTCTAATTCGTTTAGTTGACTTAACCGTAGACGTCCAGCTTCATGTAAATCAAGATTACATGTCTTCAAAGCCCAAAATGCTTTGTGTTCAATTTCTACTGGAAGATGACATGCTTTTCCGTAGACGAGTTTAAAAGGTGTGGTTCCAATTGGAGTTTTGTAGGCTGTTCTAAAAGCCCAGAGTGCATCCTCCAATTTAATGGACCATTCCTTCGGATTTGATCCTACGGTTTTCTCTAGAATATGTTTTAAAGCTCGGTTGGTATTTTCAACTTGTCCACTTGTTTGTGGATGATATGCGGTGGAGATTTTATGAGTTACTCCATATCTTTTGAGAACTTTCTTAAGTTGATTATTACAGAAATGAGTACCCCGATCACTTATTAAAGCTTTCGGTGTTCCAAACCTTGCAAAAAGACGTTTTAAAAAGTTGACTACAACTCGTGCATCGTTAGTTGGGAGAGCTTGTGCTTCCGCCCATTTAGATACATAATCAATGGCTACGAGAATATAGAGATTATTATGAGATTTTGGAAATGGACCCATAAAGTCAATACCCCAAATGTCAAATACTTCACATACTTGAATGACATTTTGTGGCATTTCATCACGTTGACTTATTTTTCCGGCTCTTTGACAAGCATCACAGGATTTGCAAAGAAGGTGTGCGTCTTTGTAAATTGTAGGCCAATAGAATCCAGCATCATAAACTTTTCTTGCTGTTAGTTGAGGCCCATAGTGCCCTCCTGTTGGTCCTGTGTGACAATGGTTTAAAATTTTACTAGCTTCATCTCCGAATACACATCGGCGTATTATTCCATCTGGACAACTTTTAAACAGATGTGGATCTTCCCAGAAATAGTGTTTTATATCACTGAAGAATTTCTTTCGTTTTTGGTACGATAATCCTTTTTCAAGGAATCCACATACTAAATAGTTTGCATAGTCTACAAACCATGGAATTTCATTATATTCTATCTTCAATAGATATTCATCAGGAAAGTTGTCTTGTATGGCCGATTCATTTAGAACTTCTAATTCGGGATTTTCAAGACGAGAAAGATGATCAGCGGCGAGATTTTCTGCTCCTTTTTTATCTCGGATTTCAATATCAAACTCTTGTAAGAGTAAGATCCAACGGATTACTCTTGGTTTGGCATCTTGTTTCGAAAATAGGTATCTAAGAGCAGAATGGTCGGTATAGACCACCGTTTTTGCTAGAACGAGATATGAACGAAATTTGTCAAAAGCAAAGACAATAGCAAGGAGTTCTTTTTTAGTAATTGTGTAATCGTTTGTGCTCCTTGTAACGTCTTACTAGCATAATATATAGGTTGAAATCGTTTTACAATCCTTTGTCCTAAAACGGCTCCCATTGCAAAATCACTTGCATCGCACATTAGTTCAAACGGTAGATTCCAATTTGGAGTTATCATGATCGGCGCATTAGTGAGTTTCTCTTTAAGAATATTAAAAGATTTGATGCATTCATCTGAAAAGATGAATGGAGCATCTTTTTCTAGGAGTTTATTCATAGGAGTGGCAATTTTAGAAAAATCTTTTATGAAACGTCGGTAAAAACCGGCATGCCCTAGAAAACTCCTAACTCCTCTAACATTGGTGGGATGTGGAAGTTTAGCAATTACATCTACTTTAGTTCTATCCACTTCAATTCCTTCTTTTGAAATTTTATGTCCAAGAACGATGCCTTCTTTAACCATGAAATGGCATTTCTCCCAAATAATTACTAGATTTGATTGTTCGCATCTAATCAGCATTCGTTCAAGATTAGCTAGACATGATTCAAATGTATCACCGAAGACTGAAAAGTCATCCATGAAAACTTCCATGCATTCTTCTATCATGTCGTGAAAAATCGCCATCATACACCTTTGAAAGGTTGTAGGGGCGTTGCAAAGTCCAAATGGCATGCGTTTGTAAGCAAAAGTACCATAAGGGCACGTGAACGTGGTTTTCTCTTGATCTTCGGGTGCTATTGGAATTTGAAAATATCCGGAAAAACCATCAAGAAAACAATAGTAACTATTTCCGGCTAATCTTTCCAATATTTGATCAATAAAAGGTAAGGAAAAGTGATCTTTTCTGGTGGCGTCATTTAATTTTCTATAATCAATACATACACGCCATCCTGTTACAGTCCTAGTAGGAATAAGCTCATTTTTCTCATTTGTAATGACTGTCATGCCACCCTTCTTAGGCACGCATTGAACTGGGCTTACCCATGGACTATCAGAAATTGGATAAATTAAACCTGCATCTAGCAGTTTAATTATTTATTTTTTAACAACATCTTGCATATTCGGATTTAGTCTTCGTTGGCGTTGCACATACGTTTTATGACCTTCTTCCATAAGGATTTTATGTGTGCAATACGAAGGACTTATTATTCCTTTAATATCATGAATCTTCCATGCAATGGCTGGTTTATGAGCTTTCAACACAGAAATGAGTTGTGATTTCTCATTTTCAGTAAGAGAAGACGATATTATTACAGGTAATTCAGATTCACCATGTAAATAAGCGTATTCCAAATGGTTTGAAAGTGGCTTTAATTCTAATGTCGGTGGTTCTTCTATCGATGATTTATATCGATATCTATCTTCTTCTTTTAGCATTTGAATTTCTTCTGTTGTTGGTTCATATCCATTTGCTATTAGTGTAGCTAACATTTCAGCTTCATCAATTTGTTCAGTTCCTTCTCCTAAAGAACATTCTCCTGTTCCTTGTAATTCTGGAAATTCTTCCAACAATTCTGCATGTGAGTCTATAGTTTGAATATAATAACATGTATCATCTGCAGATTGCGGTTGTTGCATTGCTCTATCAACTGAAAAGGTAACACTCTCATCCTCTATACTTAGGGTCAGTTTCTTACCAAACACGTCTATCATTGCTTTAGCCGTGTTTAAGAATGGTCTTCCTAATATGAGAGGAACTTGAGAATCTTCTTTCATGTCCAGAACAACAAAATCTACTGGAAATACTAAAGTACCAACTTTAACTAGCATGTTCTCCATTATCCCTCTAGGATATTTTATTGATCGATCGGCTAGTTGTATGCTTATTCTTGTTGGTTTCAATTCTCCAAGGTCTAGTTTAGCGTATAGTGAATATGGCATTAAATTTATACTAGCACCTAAGTCTGCCAATGCTTCTATTGAACTAAGACTACCCAGAAAACATGGAATTGTGAAACTTCCTGGATCAGATAATTTTATGGTATCTTATTCAACAGCACTGCTGAACAATTAGCATTCATAGTAATGGCCGAGAGTTCTTCCATTTTCTTTCTATTTGTGTTTAGATCTTTCAAGAATTTAGCATATCTAGGCATTCCTGAAATCACATCAATGAAAGGAAGATTTACATTTATCTGTTTAAACATATCCAAGAATTTGGATTGCTCGGCTTCAAGTTTCTCTTTCTTCATTTTACTCGGGTAAGGAAGTGGTGGTTGGTATTGTTTAACATAAGGTTTATCCTTAGCTGTGTTATCTTCATTAACCTTTTCAACTACCAGTTCTTTTTCCTTATCTTGATCAGGTTGTGGTTCTTGTGGAGTAGGAATAGCTTCATCAGAAGTTACAGGTATTTCAGGTGGTTTAAGTGTTGTACCACTTCTTGTGGTAATGGCTTTAGCTGTTTCATTCCGGGGGTTAGTATTTGTATCACTAGGTAAACTTCCAGGTTTTCTTTCACCTATTAACCTTGCTAGGTTACTTACTTCTTGTTCCAAGTTTTGAATAGAAGCTTGTTGATTTCTAAATGCTTGAGCATTTTGTTCATTAGTTTGTTTTTGAGATGTAAAAAACTGCGTTTGAGTTTCAACTAGCTTCGTCATCATATCTTCTAAATTCGGCTTTTTATCACCGGTTTGTGGTGGTTTGTTTTGAAAATTAGGTCTTTGCTGATTGTAAGTATTATTGGATACTTGTTGATTGCTAGGACCTTGTTGGTTGTTGTATGGAACATTTCTGTTATAATTCTGGTTTTGATTGTAGATCGGTCTTGGCGGTTGATAATTATTCTGATAATTATTTCCAGGCCTTTGGTTTATGTATGAAATATTCTCTCTTTGTTCCATTGTTAATTCAATACTGAGACAATCTTTTGTCAAATGTGGTCCTCCATACTGCTCACAACTAATTCGTATTGAGTGAATATCCTTAGTCATCTTTTCCATTCGTCTCTCGACAGCATCTATCTTTGCGGAAATGGAATCTAAGTCATGGCTAAAATCGGCTCTAGCTGCTTTAGATGAACTAACGATATCTTTTTCTTGGTGCCACTCATGTGAGTGGGAAGCAGTGTTATCAATAATTTTGTAAGCATCAGTTTCGGTTTTCTTCATAATGGAACCACCAGCTGCAATATCTATGTCTTTCCTTGTAGTGATGTCGCATCCTTGGTAGAATATTTGTACTATTTGACAGGTGTCTAAACCATGTTGCGGACATCCTCTTAATAACTTTCCAAATCTTGTCCATGCCTCATATAGAGTTTCATTTGGCTTCTGTGTGAACGTAACAATTTCTCCTTGAAGTCTTACGGCTTTAGATGCCGGAAAGAATTGTTTAAGAAATTTTTCAACTAAAACGTCCCATGTATCAATCGCCCCTTCAGGTAACGATTCCAACCAATCTTTGGCTTCTCCCTTTAAAGTCCAGGGAAATAACATGAGATATATCTGTTCATCCTCAACTTCTCTTATTTTAAATAGTGTGTAGATCCTATTAAAGGTACGAAGATGTTCATTTGGATCTTCCATCGGCGCACCACTAAATTGGCATTGATTAGTCACCATATGTAGAATTTGTCCTTTGATTTCATAATCTGGCGCATTAATGTCAGGATGAGTAATTGCGTGACCTTGGCCAGTGCGTTTAGCTCTCATTCGGTCTTCCATACTTAAAGGTTCCAGATTCTCCATAATTGAATTTGTTGAATCCGAATCACTAGAGGATTCTGATTTAATGGTTCGTTCCTCAACAATCTCTGTTTGAATGATTGGTGGTTCCGGAGGAAAATTTAATGGTTCAGGATCTATGAATTGTCCCTGAATATTATCCGGATTCTCAATTGTGAGGTCGGGTTCAAAAAATGGATTATCAGAAATTTGAATTGGAGTACTTGGTCGACTGGATGACGATTCTAAAGGAAAATCAACGGCGGTAATATTTGCTAGATGTCTTGATCTAGTTACAGGTGGTGAACGTACAAAAGGTGGTGAACGTCTTGCTCGATGCATTCACTGAATATCCTATTAGTTTTTAAAAGGAAAGAAAAAATTATATAAGTTATCCAATTAATAGACTTTTCTGATTTTGCCCACGTTTCGAATAGCCAAAAGATGCAGCAGAGGGGCAGGATTTGTTTGGTCTCAATATAATTGAGGACTGTTTGGCTCCAATAACCCGGTCCACGTACAAATCCAACTATTACTACGAACCAGAAAATTTTGATGTCTATCAATTTAACCACTTAAAATAAATTTTCGTAATTTTAAGAAGTATAGATAAGAAGTAGAAAAAATTCTAAGTCCTAAAAACTAGAATGACGAGAAATAAGAAAGAAAAAGAGCGCATCGAAAAAGGTCGAAAAATAAAAGGCGTCAAAAAATACGAAAGAAAAAAAATGACTTTAAAACTTAAAAACACTCGACTAACCCAACCTTATTACTACCACTAACTTAAAATTATAATCGCAAATTGAGATTACTAATTGGAATGATAATTGATACATAGGTAAAAGGTGTCTAAAAATATTAAAGCTTACAAGTAAAACAATATCCCAAATGGTAATAACTTAAAAAAAACACTAAAATTTAAAAAGGCGTCACAAAATTCTAAAGCACCTAAATCTTAGTCTAAAGAAAAAGCACTTAAGGGATTTTACGACAAAGCCTAAAAATCTATAAATAAAAATAACTATGGCAAAAATTAAGTTTAAAACTAAAAACTAGCGAAAAACACAAAAGTTACGCTAAAAACAAATAAAAAGGGACAAAATATAAAAATATACTAAAGGTTGTAAAAAAATACAATTTTTTATAAAAATATTATTTTTATATTATTTATTTTATAAAACTATTAATTTTTATATATTAATAAAACTAAATAAACTTAATATTACAAATTAAATAAATAAAACTAAATTAATTAAAATTAATTAACTAATCAAACCCTAATTAGGTTTTAAAATTAATAATAATAATAATTATCCCGTAATTAATGCTGTTAGGGTTCCTGTGTGGCCCGTGTCAGACGGCTCCGCGAGTCGCGGTCAGCCCGGTTCAATAACTCCGTGAGTCGCGGAGGGTTCAGGCTCAGAAGAGATGCAGGTCAAAATTCAACAGGTCAGTTTTATTTATATTTTATTTATTTATTTTTCTGTTTTAAATAAAATATATTTATATAAATTTAATAAAACTTATATTTTAAAACCTAAAATAAAAATAGAAATATTTTATAATTTTATAAATAAAACTCTTAAAACTAGATTTATAAATGTTTTTTTTTCGGTTTTTGATTTTATGTTTTAAATAAAAACAAAATATTTAAATAAAACTTATATTTTTATAAAATAAAAATAAAGAAACTTTATAAAACTTAAATATTTAACAAATTCTTAAAAATATTTATATTTTTGTTTTTCTTTTTATATTTTTGAATATTTAAAACGTATTTTTACAAAAGCGTATTTTTTTTATATTAGCAAACTAAAAATAAATTTTTTTTTCTTCTTTTTATTAGCGTTGCGCTTTCGGCGTTTAAGTTCCCCGGCAGCGGCGCCAAAAATGCTTGATGTTATGCGAGGTGTATATAAAATAGCTTATATTTTACAAGGAAATACTATTAAATATGATACAATTTTACACAAGATATTTATTTATTTATAGAATGGATATACTTAAACCTTGCTACAACACTTATAGGCAGTGTACCTCATCGTACAGTAGTGTAGTTTTTAGTAAGTCCGGTTCGTTCCACAGGGAATCTTTTTCACAAAGCTTAATGCTATATTAGTTTAAATTTATAAAAATACAAATATATATATAAGTAATATTATTATTATAAAGGGGGGTTTTTACCGTTTAATGACCGGTTTGTCGATTTTAAAAACTTTAGTCGCAGTTAAAACCAAATGTAAAATATTAAAAATAAATAAAAGACTTAATTTAAAGCGTAAAGTAAATAACGATAATGAAATTGCGATAAATAAAAGTGCGATAATTAAAAAGTACGATAATTAAAAGTGCAATTAAATACAATAACAATAAATAAAAGTGCGATAATTAGAAGTGCAATTAAATATAAAATAAAGGAAATTAAATATGAAATAAAAGAATTATGCTTATTTAAACTTCCGTAATCATGATGTTTGACGTGTTGATTTTAGTTTTATGCCCATGGGTTAATTGTCCTTTGTCCTGGATTATTTAATATGTCCGTCTGGTTTTTGTCCATAACAGTCCATCAGTCATAAAAATAAAGTGCGAGTGTCCTCGTCAAATTATCCTTATACCCGAAGTCAAATATTCCAACTAATTGGGGACTTAAACTGTAACAAGATTTTAATACTCTGTTTAATAATTACACCGGGATGTCGACTGAGTGTAACCCAAGGTTTTAATACTTTGTTATCAATTATGCCAAGTGTCCTTGTACATAATTTCACCCCTGTTTTAATAATTCTAGTGGCTATTAATCCATTCCCGTGTCCGGTTAAATGAACGATTATTCGTACATATAAATATCCCGCCCATCGTGTCCGATTGAGTGTATATGGTTATTTATAGGGACGTCCAATTGTAAATCTTTATATTAAAATTAACAAACTATCATTTAGTTAAACAAATATAAAGCCCATTAATAGCCCATAGTCTAATTTCCACAAGTGTCGTTCTTTTGTCCAAACCCCAATTATGGTACAAAGCCCAATTACCCAATTTTAGTAATTAGCCCAACATCATGATTACTTCGTTTTAAATAAGCATAATAATAACTTAGCTACGAGACATTAAATTAAAAAGGTTGAACATAACTTACAATGATTAAAAATAGCGTAGCGTTACACGGACAGAATTTCGACTTACACCCTTACAATATTCGCTAACAAACCCTTATTATTAGAATTAAAATTAAAATTAAAATTAAAATTAAAATATAAATATAAATATTTACGTATAGATATAGAGAGATTGATATTTTTTGGGATGGATTTTTCGTCGAACTGCGTTGGCTTTTATAGGAATTTGAGTCCAGGTGAACTCCGCGAGTCGCGGCCTTTTCCCTCTTTGAACTCCGCAAGTCGCGGAGTTCGATTTTACAGCTCACACCATTTTAGAGCCTTTCTTGCCGACGGATTATTATATAAATATAATATATATATATAATTTATATAATCAATTATATATTATATTATATTATATTTATATACATAGTTAACTTGTAATTTTTAGTCTGTTGCGTCGAGCGTTGAGAGTTGACTCTGGTCCCGGTTCCGGATTTTCGAACGTCTTTGCGAATAATTTAATATCTTGTACTTTGCGTTTTGAATCTTGTACTCTTGTAATTTCGAGACGTTTCTTATCAATAATTGGAACCTCTTTGATTGTATTTTGTACTTTTGAGCTTTTTGGTCGTTTGCGTCTTCAATTCGTCGAATCTGCCTTTTGTCTTCACCTTTTATTATTTAAACGAATATCACTTGTAAATAGAACAATTGCAACTAAAAGCTTGTCTTTCTTGAGGAATAATGCTATGAAATATATGTTCGTTTTTAGCATTATCAGGGATCGACTTTTTTTTCTGCTGCCCAGTTACACTATAGCTTCATTAGTGTAATTTTCGGGATCTTGGTGCGATTTTTTGCTGATGACCCACGCTTCACAAAAGGTAAAGAACCCGATAAGACTGTAAAAAGTCAAACTTTATGGTCATAAGTCAAAAAATTGATGCGGGAAGCAAAGTGGGTTGTAAAGATTCAATCTTTTCAGATTATTGTAGGCAGCTCAAGGTGTCTCGGGTTCCTAAAGGACCTCTGGCCAGGAAAGCTCATTAAAATGAGATAGTGCGGTCATACGTACCTGTAAAAGTTATGTGCGCCTCCAGCGTAAGGGATGTTCGAGAAATTCACTGGTAGATTTTAACGGTATTTTTAAACATCCTTGCATAACTTAGGAATAGAATGATTCATTTATCATTATAGAAAAGGCCGCTACTTATTAATATGAGAACTAATTCTAATTAACAAAATTAGGAATAAGAACAACTACAAATTGTACACAAAGATACATGTCCTTAAGTGTTTATGCATCATTTAGCAAAGAGAGCGCCAACCAAACTAGCTAAGACGACCAGCTATAGCCATAAGGTATCTCTTGCTACCAATGGTGTAGATTAATAATAACTAATGCATAGTTACAAGTACAACAAAGATTCTTTGACATTAGAAGAGCACATGAGAGATATATGTATTATAATAATTCTAAATGTCTCACACCTAATATAAATCTATTTCTGTATTTTTCAAGTTTAGATTTCTTTGCAGAGCTGATTACGGGTTGGCATGGCGGACATCAAGTACACGAGTATATAAAGTCCTTTGAAAATGAAGATGAAGTGATGTATCCAAATTTGAGACGTAGTTTGAATTTACGGTCACAATTTTGAACGGTACAATTATGATTATAATATTTCCATCTTTCATTCAGTAATCATCTACCAAACTTGGCAGATTTTCTGGAATCAATGAGTTTGAAAAACCAAACGATGGAAGAGCTTTAATTCTGATGTGCAACCTCAGTGCTGGTAGATTGTCCAGATATTACCTTGGCTTATAGTTTTAGTGATGAGTACAGGTTAGACCTTCAGTCTTCAACTCTGTTGTTGATCAATACATGAAAATGGTATACACTTCTAATTATAATGTATGTTGATGTGCAATGTAGTTTCATTTTCAACAAGGAAACCAAATTATATCAAAGGCGTGCCAGGTACTCATCTTTTGTTTTACCGAAATTTGTTTACTACCGCAAATCCTCTAACGTTTTATTTGTTGACATGACAGCAAAAATCTTCTCGCTCATTGTCTCCTTTTTTGTATCTCTATACGTGTCACAATGGAAAGAGTTCTTTCCCAAAAAGGACATGAGATCAATCCCGCTATTTAACTCAAAGGTTATATCCTTCCTGTCAATCGATGTTCTTCAAGCATATCTTGCATCACGACAAAGAGAATGTTAGTGGAGTTACCTATTTGACCCTACCTTTCATCTCTGTTATGTTTGATTGATCTTAAGTTAGTCTTACTCACATACATCTGATATAAGTAATATTACTGAAAAGATGTCGATATATACTTATTTCACATATACTGATTTTTATGGTTCATATTTGGCTTTAGTGCTTTAGTCATTGAAAACGTATACGGAAAGGAAATGTGATGAGTTATAAGGTGTCATTGATAAGTGGGCAATATTTGTGAAATTAGAAATGAAGAAGTAGATGGTAATGATTGGTTTTTGCATGATAAAAAAGGAAACAAGTATGGTTTGAAGAATTAAAATTTACACAAACAGCTGCATAGTATAGTAGGTTAATTGTGTAAGTATGTGAGATGTTCTCTAAACCCATCAATTGTGGTATAATTTTTAATTTCACTTGCAATACTGATAAGTTTTTGCTTTTTTCGGATAGAAATAGTAGTAGATAATTGTATAAGTATGCGAAATGTTCTCTAAACCCATCATTTCGATTGTATGTAGAAGTGTTGATTTTTTATTGTATAAAATTTTCCATAGGTACTGCACTATTTAACAAAGAAAAATTAGTCTTACTAGAAATTCTATTGCAGAGTATGAGTGATGTTTATGGCTGAATTTATATACATGTCATTTACTCAGCTTACTCCAATATACTTAATAGTTTTTTATATATGTTATTTGTTTGTGATTACTACAATTTACTTAATACTTTCTTTTTTATATATGTCATTTATTTGTGATTACTACTATTTACTTAATTCATTCTTGTATATGTTATTTGTTTGTGATGTTTACCAGGTGCAATGTTATGTATACCAGTGGTTCAGCTAATATAGGCCAAGCATCAACTGACACAGGTGCAACGTTATGTTTACCTTTTTACCAGGTGCAACCTGTATTTGTTCCTTCATTTTATGCATATTTGGGAAGTAGGGAAAACATAAGTAAAGTGACAATATGGACGGGTTTGGTACTTGGGTAACAAGTTCAAAGCAGCTTCATAATAACTATTATACTTATGATTCAAACAATCTAAGGGTATTTAGTAAACCTATATCGATCACACTATTAGTTGGTTAAAATATTAGTACAGGTTTGCTTAATTGAAAGTTACAATAAATTCAAACTTTTAGGGAACACTAAGAGTATTACAATCGGATCAAAAGGCGGATGGAGGTAGTGACGCAATTACTGATTGAAGCAATTGAATTGATTGTAATAGGGTATCCTTTCAGCGACACACAAAGAGTATTGACAGTAACTATGTTTTTCATTGCGAAAGTATATGCTAACAGGGTACAATTGTATTGCTTTCAAAGTAAATGACATGTTATAAAACTATTACTCAAGTTATATAAAACTATTAATAAAAACGTTTGTGCATTGTAATTGTATATATTAACGTTTACGATACTAATGTTTTCAATACTAATGCTTTCGTGACTAATAATAAAATGTTTTTTTTTCATTTAATTGTATTGTATATTTGATTAGTATTAATACTAAAGTTTCGGAATGCTAATGAGCTGTCGTGGCTCAAAGAAGTGTTGCAAACACCTATAGAGGCAAGTTTGTATCAACTAATACTTTATTTTTTCATATACAATTTTTAAGTTGTGGACTATTTTTGAAACTCCTTATTTAGATCATGTCAATTGATAGTGTTATGTCCTTTTGTATACTTAACTAAAATACTCACGTTTTTATGGTTGTAGTGGAAACACTCACTTTTAAATACAAGACCATGTCTCATCATTCGTTACCATACTTTGTACACCAAATTGAACTAGACTTAGAACTTCGACTTGTTGAACATCTTGACACAAAATTGTATCACTCTATTTTTGACTATTTTAGTTTTGAACAGCAACAACAATACTCAATCCCGCATATGCGAGGTATGACGGAGGTGAGATATACACAATCCTTCCTCTACCCTATAATGGAAGAGAAGTAGTTTCTCTACCCACGAGTCGAGAAAAAAAATTCTCCACCCACCGGATTAGAAAGTCATCATTCTCTCTACTCCAGGGTATAGAGATTGCTTCCGTGAGGACCTCCGGCCTAGAAAACTAATTGAGACGCCATGAAAATGGTAGAATCAAATTTCCATGGTTTTAAAGCCTGCATGAAATTCAATTTAGGCTTAAGCGGCAGTCAAGTCGCCACTAAGGCTATTGATTCATAGCATTTACGAAACTCAATTTTACCATTTCTTTAGTTTCAATACATATACTACTAACGTGTTTCGTCATTAAACTGATATTAACAAAAACAAATCTGTACAAATAGTAACGATTACGAAAACTATTTTTTAGAACTGTCGTGCAACGCACGGGCTCTTAAAATCTAGTTTTATGTATTTATAACAAGGACATAACCCAATATATCACATGTGTGGTGTATGGGGATGTGAGATATAAACAATTATTTCTTTATGTTTGAATAAAGAGAAATCATTTCTCGAATAAAGAGAAGTCATTTCTCCACCAAGAGTGATAAATTCTAAGAAATAGAAAAGTCCCCTCTCTCTAAACGGATAAAAAGGTTGCTTCTGAATGGATATCCGGTCAATAATAAGTAAGGAAAACTTAAAAACAATTAAAAAAGGGAGGTGATATTTCCAAACATATATTTGATAGATCCACACATATTTGTGGTTAATTTCCAGTTATACCCTCCAATAATTTGAAAATGAAAAATCTGTATAACACATCATTAAGGATACTTTAGTGAATTTGTTTGGATCTATCAAAAACAAGTTTGGAAATATCAATTCCCCTAAAAAAAAAAAAAAAAAATTTGATGTATTTGTTTACTAGAATAGTACTCCGTATTTGTGTGTCAACAAATAAACTAAGGGAGATGATTCTCACACTGTTTTTTAATCATCGCACCTAAACTAAACTAAAGGCACGCTAGGGTCTTTGCGGCTCAATTTTCCCATTTCAATTTCATCATCCAATTTCAACACACACTTTAAAATCTTCAATCTAAATTCAAATCTTAAATTCTTTGAATCTTGAACTACATTTTTTTGTGGCAACAACAATGGCAACTACCAAATCACTGAAATACAAGAAACCCCCAACAACACCGTCACCGCCACCACCATCAGCATCAAGATCTTCATCACTATCATCCCATCTCGCCATGATTGAACTCAAACAAAGAATCTTGACATCAATTTCAAAACTTTCCGACCGTGACACCCACCAAATCGCCGTTGAAGATCTTGAACAAATCATCCAAACCCTATCACCAGATGGCATCACAATGCTTCTTAATTCACTCTACGATGCCACAAGTGACAACAACAACAAACCGGCAGTTAAAAAAGAGTCAATTCGTTTACTTTACTTCGTATGTGCAACTCATACTGAATTAGCATCTACCCATTTAATAAAGATTATAGCCCACATTGTTAAAAGGCTTAAAGATTCCGATTCAGGCGTGAAAGACACGTGTCGTGATGCAATTGGACAACTTTCTTGTTTGTATTTGAAAGGGGAAAATGGGGTTGCTGTTGAGATTGGTTCTGTTGTTATGTTGTTTGTGAAACCATTATTTGAAGCCTTAAATGATCAAAATAAAGGGGTTCAAGCTGGTGCAGCAATGTGCTTGGCTAAAATGGTGGAAATGGCTTCTGACCCACCTATTTTGACATTTCAGAAGCTTTGTGCTAGGATCTGCAAGTATCTTAATAACCCTAATTTCTTGGCTAAAGGTGCACTTTTGCAAGTGGTTTCTAGTCTTTCACAGGTTCCCTCAATCTCTCTATTTTTATATGATTATAACATCATAACATGTTAAGAACATACATGAAGTCATACCATGTGAATTTGCCTTTAGGTTTATATATACTTATGTGATTGTAACATGCTGTTTTGTGACAATCTAATTAATTGCTTACTACCTGTAAGAATATACTAAAAAGAGTGCCATATAAGTTTGCCTATAGGCTAGATTCATATTTATCTTTGTGTTTCAAACATTTTTTTTAACTGTTTATTTTAATGTTGTCGATTTATTATAAGCATCTACTTAGAATCATACCATGTGAGTTTGCGTTTAGGTTGCATATCCTTATGTGATTGTACAAGGATCAGTCCTTCAATTTTAGATACTTAATTTCATACTAGTTGTAACAAAGCTTCTTATTAAAGGCTAAATTAGATTATCTTATTGTACAAGGATCAATCCTTCAATTTTAGATGCTGAGTTTCATGCTTATAATGTGTACATAAAATTTTACATATACTGGTTGTAGGTTGGTGCTATATCTTCACAAGGCTTGGAGCCACTGCTTCAAAGTATTCACGACTGTCTTAACAATTCCGATTGGGCAACTCGAAAAGCAGGTGCTGATGCATTGAACGCTTTGGCTTTGCATTCAAGCAGCTTGATAAAAGGAAAGACGGGCCCTACTATAACTGCCCTCGAGGCTTGCCGCTTTGATAAGGTTAAGCTAAAATAAGTCAACTTTTTCCTCTTCAAAGTCAATATAACTAAAATTTAGTGTATTACTGTATTGCAGATAAAACCTGCTAGAGACAGTATAATAGAAGCTTTGCAACAATGGCAAGGTTTTTCAGGTGGTTCTGAAGATCATAAAGCATCTGGTCACGGTATGTATTAGGTTCTTTGTTAGATATTGTAATACTGAAGGTGGTAATTTGGCTTGAAACAAAATCTGTTGCTGAATTTTTAATGTGTAAATCTTTTTCAATCCTTTAGATGCTAAAGATTCTAAACCAGTTAAGTCGGATGAAAGAAAAGCAGAGGCCCCACCAAAGAATGATGAAACCGAGGGTAGTAACGTACCCGAGAAGGCTTCGGGAATCTTGAAAAAGAAAGCACCTGCTTTAAGTGATAAAGAACTGAACCCCGAGTTCTTTCAAAGACTTGAAAGACGGGTTTCTGGTGAAGTTGAAGTGGTCGTCCCTCGAAGATTTGTGAGGTCGTCTAATGAGCAAAATGGAGATGAGTCGAGCCTTAATGACACGGATGCCGGTTCACAACAGTCAAAAGAGAGCTATCAAAAAGTGGATCGAGGAATCGGTGGTCCTTCTAGAAGGCGAGAATATGAAGATATGAATGACCCGATTCAAAGGGAGGGATCTAGGAATAATAATGGAAATTGGTTGGCTATTCAGAGGCAATTACTACAACTCGAGAGGCAACAGGCTCATCTCATGAACATGTTGCAGGTATTTTTTGATTACATATAATTAATTATATTTCTTCTTACATTAGAGGCGGGGAATCGAGGGTTGTGCAGGTAAGGTAATGGGTCAAACTAGGGTCTGTTTCCTATTAAGCATTTTTATATTTTTACCTGTTACTAATAAATTTCAACCTAGAGTGACTTGACCTGTTTTCATACAAATGGGTCGAAATTGCCACTTCTAGTTTGCATGTTCTTATGTTAAAAGGTTTTCTTGTTATTGCAGGATTTCATGGGTGGATCTCATGATGGCATGTTGACTCTGGAGAACAGAGTGCGTGGTCTTGAGCGAGTAGTTGAAGACATGGCTCGTGATCTGTCACTGTCGGGAAATAATCGAAGAGGTGGAAATTATATGATGGGATTCGAGGAATCGGGCAGAACATTAGGCAAGTACAATGGTTTTTCCGATTATCCCAATACCAAATTGGGTAGGAATGATGACCCGATTTCTTACATGGGTTCAAGTATGAGGGGTAGAGGATCTTCATGGAGAGGAGACGGGCCCGAAAGTTGGGACTACCCTTCATACGGGACCCGAAACCCACAAATGGGTTTACGGAGAGGTATAGATGTAAGGTCACCTAAATCTGACAATGGAAGTGAACCCGTTAATAGGAGAGGTTGGGGGGATAAAGCATCTGGGCCCGCTAGGTTTGGGGAGGGCCCGTCGGCTAGAAGTGTATGGCAAGCTTCGAAAGATGAAGCTACGTTGGAAGCAATTAGGGTGGCGGGTGATGACAGTGGGCCCGCCAGGGTGGCGGTTCCTGAAATGGTTGCTGAAGCGATGGGTGATGAGAATGTGCAGGATCGGGACCCGGTGAGGACGGCTTGGAGTAATGCTATGGATGCGCTTCACGTGGGTGATGTGGATACGGCTTTTGCTGAAGTTTTGTCGACGGGAGATGATTTGTTACTTGTGAAGATAATGGACAGAACGGGCCCCGTAATTGATCAGCTCTCGAGTGAAGTTGGGACCGAAGTTCTGCATGCTGTTGCCCAGTTTCTTCCTGACCAAAACGTGTTTGATATCTGCTTGTCCTGGCTTCAACAGGTATCTAGCCCTTAGGGCTACATTTGAGCATGCTTTCTATAACTTTATTCCTTATTTATAACTCAAAGCTAGCATGAATACATACTGGTACCAAATTTATTAAAGAAAAGTCAGTATTAGATAGGAATATTTTTTACTTTACAATTAGTTCATATGAGTTAATAAACTAAGGAATATTTATACTTCACAATTAATTTATCTGAGTTTATAAACTTATATATGGTAACGTCTAACATTCATAGCTTTAGTGCAACTACCCGGAATTAAATTACATAAAATTATATAATCGTTGAAAAAGTTCATAGCTTTAGTGCAACTACCCGGAATAAATAGACGAAACAGTAGTACCATCCTGTCATAATTTTTTTTTTTTTTCATTTTTTTATTATTATTATTATTATTTTTTTAATTTTTTGGTTCTAGAAGGTAAATGCAAGGTTTAGAATTATTAGCAATAACTATAGCCAATTTCCGCAGGTTCTTTAAAACGAACTGACATTTTAAATTTCATTCTTTGTTATCTGCAGTTGCTCGATATGATTGTAGAAAACGGAACGGATAATGTGGAACTGCCAATGGAATTGAAAAAGGAGATATTGGTGAATTTAAATGAGGCGGCTTCAACTATTGAACCACCTGAAGACTGGGAAGGAATGGTTCCAGACCAACTTTTGTTGCAGTTGGCATCTGCATGGGAATTCGATCTGCATCAACTTAACAAGTGATCACGTATGTGCATTAGTATATGAAGCACTCATATTTTGATTTTTTTGAAATTAACAGTGAAGTTTTTTTGGTTATTGTGTTCGGTTTATAGCTTTAACATCAAAATGTAGATGAAATCATATCATATTTGCGGTCTGTTCTTTCTATTAAACAAGAGTAGTGAAAAGGTTTTGTATTGTATGTGATACTTTTTATCTGTGGCTGTGTTCTGCAATTGCAAGAGAATACAATTAGAAAAATTAAATAACAAGTACTAAAAAAGAAATAATTACAATCATCAGATTTTTTTATAAATATTAATAACAAAATGTTAGGGGTAGTAGAGTAAAATCACATATGTTTGGCATTTACAGCAATGCTGTGCAATTAAAGCCAATTACTACAAATGCACTTGTAGGAATATGATGAAATTTATCACACAAGTATGATTATTAAATCAAATTACATCAATATGTCACCATCTTTTTTAGCTTTAAGATATGCAAATACTTCCTCCAGTCTACTAATTCTGCCTTCAAGTTTCAATCCAAGCGTAAAAATCTCATCATCGTCGTCATCATCGTCGTCATGATCATCATCACCACCACCATCTTCATCGCCACCGCCGCCACCGCCACTACCATCATCATCATCATCGTCATTATCATCATCGCCATCTGCAGCAGCAACAGCAGCAGCATTTTTACCCATAGAAATTTTGGATCCTTCAGTTCCGGAGTCATCTTTGACTATGTTTTCAGTGTCATTATTACCCATTGAAGAAGACTGAAAACAACACGTTTCGGTTGACTTATTACGCCACTCAAGATATCTAGCAGTAACATAAGGTTCAGACAATCGAGACGGAACATACAATTTAGAATCTTTAACTGGCCGAGAGTAAAATCCCCAGGCGATTTCTGGAGATTCATTGGTTCGTGCCACGTCACCAGGAACATCTTGGTTCAACCCAAATTGCATTGCAACTCTATGCGGTAAATACTGTTCGATACAGTCTTTATCGATCCCAACCAACTCAGAAACTCTCAAACAACGAGCCCACGACTCCAATTCTTCATCTAAACAATCATCAATTACAACCCACCTTCCTTTTTTCTGATAAATATTACTAAAAACTGAATCATCATAAGGCTGCCAACAAAAATCTTCAAAAGCACAATCATCAATTGAGCCAATGTTCACTAATTTCCGTTTCTTCTTTTCCCATTTTTCGAATCTTGGGTTGCAAGTAGATCCAGGATTAGGCCTAATTTTTCCAAATCTCTCCCAAATCCAAATTTGAACAAGTTGTAATGGAGCCCACACAATAACAGGGGTCTCATCAGTAACTATACTAGTGTTTAACAACCTTAAATCTCTATAGATACTAGCAAGTACAGCAGGTGCAAGAGCAAGTTTTGTTCCTCTAGCTAAATGAATTGCAATGTTAGTAACATTCTTTGAAACTGTGGAGAATGAACAAGGGAAAACAAACCTAGATAACCACAACGCAAGAAACGCTTCATGCTCGATTTCGCTTCCGCTGTCTTTAAATTTCTTCAACCAACCAAACTGATAGACTTTGTTGTACTTATCTTTCGTTATCTCGGACCTTGCTTTTTTTAATTTCGCTATAACAGTTTCTGATTCATCTTCGATATTACTAAAAATGGATTTACCTAAAACAGGATAACCTCCAATAACCATCATATCCTCTAAACTAATTGTAACTTCTCCCCAAACAAACACAAAAGATTTGGTCTGGTCACACCATTTTTCTGCAAACCCTAATAACAAGTTTTCATCTTTTGTAATTTCGTAACAAGAGTTTAATATGGCATCGTGTATACCTGCCTTTGTCCAAGTAGATTTGTGTACGGAATGCATACTATCAACCCAATCTTTCCAACCCTTTGGTGGGGTTCTCCATCCATTGAAGGAAACCTTTAAAGCTTGAATCTTTGGAACAGATGAATGATTTGGGGAAATGGGTCGTTGGAGATCGACGGAAGTGGCAGTGGGTTTTAGAAATCGGGCGATTTTTCGGGTCGGATGTTGAGGTTTAGTCGGATCGGGTGAAACCATTTTTACCATAAGTTCCTCCCTTTCTTCCATGATGGTTTCGTCATCCATTTGTTGGAGCTCAAGAAATGAAGAATTGAAGGTTGCTGACAAAAGGTGGGAAATTTGAACGAATATTTAATTACGATTTTGAAATGGTGATTGGGGAAGGTAGTAAAGAAAGGGGTTTAGATTACAAATTTAACCTAATTTGTAGTATTGGTAAACTTACTACTATGAGTACTTCCATTAACATCCGATCCGATCCATTTGTAATGGATATGGATGATGTAAATGAATGATTAACGGATATGAATATAGATATGGATGATCAAAATATTTCGTGGATTGAATATGGATGACAATTTGTCATCCACGGATAAATCCATTATCACCTGAAATACATCTATACATACATATATACGTACTAAAATATATACATATGCATCTACATATCGATATACATATACATATAACCTACACATTTTTTGAATTATTAACGAAAATAAGGGTTTGGGTAGTTACAATTATTAAATTGTTACTAACAATATTCAAAGTTACATATTTAGATTGGTTTAAACGTATATTTACTTATATTATAACGTATTTTGCTCAAATAAATTCACCATCGGCGACAAATTACAATCAAAACATGTGTAACAAATCAAATACATAAAGATTAAAATTTATATTTGTTATAATCTATATTAAATAGATAAAATTGCCGTAGATTAACAATTCATTTGATATCCAACGGATATCCATTAACCAGCTTAATCCATCGAATACGGATATGAACGGATGAACGAAAATTAAATGGATATGGATATGGATATGGATATGGATATGGATGAACAAAAATTAAATGGATATGGATGTGGATATGACATCATCCGATCCATATCCGATCCATTGCCATCTCTAAGTATGGTACAACGTAAAAAGATTTACTTGCAATACAAATATATAAAAACATAGTGTTGTAATTAATTACTCGTAATTTGTTAGTAATTGGTACATTTTTACCTTTTTTTTAACGATCAACTTGTACATATCATTTCCTATTTTTAACAACTCCGTATTAAATTAAAATAAAATTAGAAGAATGTTAAATGTATGGTTACGTTTAATATTCATTACAAAATGTTAATTTTCCCTATTATAGCGTATTTTTTATACTAAAAATTCAGATGGTAAATTTACTTACGTAGTTTTATATTGAAAAAATTTATTTTGCAATTAATGTTTAATTATAGTCTGTGGGCTATGATTATCATTTTTCTTAAAGTTAAAAGGATATACTCAACTTTACATGAAGGGTAATCTTAGATTTGTTGAATTTACATGTTTTTGTTACATGTACATGTGAGGGACTGAGGGTACAGTCACATTTTCATGGAATCAGCTAAGCTTTAAACTGATGAGCTCAAAAAGTTATTGTACAAATTTTGGAATGATATGTTTGGTTAACTTGTACATACCTTTTCCTATTTTCATGTAAATGTTAACTTGTACACTCACATTTTCATGGAATCAGCTAATATGTAAGATGATGAACTTAAAAAATTTATGCACCAAATTGGGAACGATACATGTGAAACTATTACCAACCTCAAACATTAATTGCACTATAGCATGATTTTATGCAACATCCAACAAACAGAAAGACTGAAGTTTGAATTGATGATAGAAAGCTTGCTGTCGAAATAGGCGAGTACGCGACACAAACTTTCTCTCCATTAAAATTTAGCACTCTTTAATAAATGTTAACCATTGAAGTTAGAAAAAAAGATGAGAGAGAGTGAAGTGAGAGAAAAAGAGGGAGCACTCAAGAATTCAAGAAGCTACAATCAGGCGACGGCGGACAAGGAGAGAGGGAGGAAAGTACAGTCCGGGAAAGCTACTAACATCAACAGATTCTTCGGATGTATTGTAACTTCATTCATGTTCTTCAACTTTCCTGAAAGTTGGAACATCACGGATCTTTGGAAGCTATTCAAGACCTATGGGAATCTGAAAGAAATTTACGTTCCACCAAAGAGAAGATTAAAGAATGGTCTTCGATTCGGTTTTGTTCGATACGCTGATATCCATGTTCATGATGAAGATAATATCATCAAAAAACTAAACACTGTTAAGGCAGACAGTTTGTCTCTAAAGGTCTTTAAGGCGTGGGATAGAAATCAAAAGCAAGATAAACCACATCCTGTTAAACCACATCCTGTTAATGGTCACCCTAAAATTCAAGCAAATGCAAGAGCTATACCTAATAAGTTCAGGGATGGAAGAAGATTCAGTGATGTGGTAACCCCAAAACCCAGTAACACATTGAGTATCGTGTGGGAGAAGAACGATGAACTGTTAAAAATAGTCAATATCAAAGAAGAAGATACCAACAGGAAGCTACTAAAACATGCTTTAGTCGGGGAAGTTAAAAAGCTGGAGTATCTTGAATTGTTTGGAGAATTCTGCGCTGCAGAAGGTATAAATGGGTTCACTATCAAGTACCTTGGGTCGCTTGAGCTTATGCTATTATTTGATGAACCTAACCACGCCAAGGCAATCATGGATAATGCAAGTCATTGTTTTAGAAAGTGGTTATCAAACCTTCGTTATTGGGATAAATCAGATGGCTCGACGGGTAGGCTGACATGGGTAACCATTACTGGTGTACCTGCATCTTGTTGGAACGAAAAGACATTCAGATCTATTGCTAGCTTGTGGGGTAATGTACTAGATCTAAAAAATTGTAAATTTGAAGACAATCAAAGTCTCATCATGGGACATGTGTTAATCAAGTTTGGTCATGCGGAAATTATAAAAAGTTGTGTTAAACTCATTGTTAATGATGATCGGCTATTCTATGTCCATGTCACAGAGGATATAAACAACATTGTGGAGATAAACATGGAAGTCAAGAGTGGTAGCAATGAAGAAAATTGTAATTCTTCCGAAGAAGATGATGATAGTCATTCTTCCGACGAAGATGATGATGACTCATCATCTGAATCGATCAACCCCTTCGACATGGATGATCAGGACGGAAAAGTTAATGGAAGTCCGGCAGTCCATGTAGGTGACCAGTTAGATGAAAAGTCAGGCGATGCCCAAGGATCGAATAACACAAAACGCATGGAAACTAGCAATCAATTCTCGCGTGGGTGTAATAATGATGATGGTAAGGGTCCCAAGGCAGCTGTCGGAAGCTGTAATTTATCTTCCACTGCAGAAATAAATGCGGATTTCGAGGTAACGTCAAAAAAAAACCCTATCAACTCACCCCAGAAATTATCAGTTGGGCCAGATTTGCAAGGCCCAAAAAAGGTGGATCAAGTTACAACCCCTAACCCAATCTGCAAGGGAAACCAAACATACTCTTCAAGCCCAACTAAACACCAATCCAATCAAACAAATGAACCATCCAGCCCATCACATAAACCTTTCGTGTATGACCCCCAGCCGAGCCCAACACCTACACAAAACTTCGTTCCAAATATGGTGAACCCCGTGTGTATCAATCCCGTTAACTCTAATCCTAAACCTATTAAACACAAGCCACGCCATTCACCCATTCTTGTCGAAATACCTAGTCCAATCTTTGAACAAATGCAATACTCCTGCCCACCAAACTACACCCCTAACCCGCTCCACTCCGATAATACCACCCATGATCATATCCCTGTCGCACCTACTTCCACTCCAATTGACCCATCACCCCCCACACCTAAAAATAAGGTCAAGATCCAAAAGCTATCTGTTAACCCTGTTCTTAAACCCAATCGTAACCCAACCCTTCCTGGTTCATCCACCAAATTCTACCCCACCTCGCCTATTTACAGAAATTCAAACTCCCTAAAACCGTTGCAACCTCCTTCTCCCACATCCCTTCTGGATAAATCAAATCCCCATCAACCCACTAACCAAAATGTCGGCTACTACCACAAATCCTACACCTACATTCCTGCTATGAAAATCAACCCTTCAAAGAAAAAAAAATCCAATTCGACTACCTCAAACTCTCTGGGTTCGAAAGGATCAATTGGACCCCTTAATTACAAAGAACTTGGTTCTAACATTGGGGTCACATGGGTTGATAACCAACAATAATTGGTTGCTGCTCTTCGGTTTCATTAGGTGATTAATGAATATATTATCACTTAATATACGTGGATTTGGGGAAGGTGGCAAAATTTGTTGGTTCAAAAAGTTGCACAGAGATTACAACCCTGTCATTGTACGTTTACAGGAAACGAAGTGTGGAAATTCTAGTGAGTCTTGGCTAGAAAATTTATGGGGATCCCCGGATTTTAAGTTCATTCAAAAAGATGCCATAGGATCAGCAGGTGGAATGATCACCATATGGGATACAAGAGTCTTTGACATTGTTGAAGCTACCGAAGGTGAACACTACCTTGCCATTAGAGGGTACTGGAAGGGTAAATCAGAGGAAATGGCTTTTGTTAACATCTATGGCCCACACACCAATAATAAGAAAACTATTATGTGGGATAACTTGGACAGATTGGTGAAATCTTGCAATATGCCATGGGTGTTATGTGGGGACTTCAACGAAGTAAGGTGCGAGGATGAGCGTTTTAACTGTATTTTTAACAAGGCACGGGCAGACAAATTTAATCATTTCATTAGCTCAAATTGCCTAATAGATTTACCTTTGTGTGAGAAAAAATATACGAGATACAGTGATAATGGGGTCAAGTTTGCCAAACTTGACAGGTTTTTAATCTCCGAAAACTTCAATAATAATTGGCCTGGTCTGAATGCGGCTATTCTGGATCATAATCTCTCAGACCACTGTCCCATTATACTTCGAGATGGAATCATAGACTTTGGGCCTAAACCAACGAAAGTGTTTAATGTATGGTTAAATCTTCCTGGTGCTGAAGAAATAATTGCAACAATCTGGAACACGAAAGTTCATGGCAACAGGCCAGATCGTGTACTGTATAATAAGTTGAAGATGGTTAAACAAGAGTTGAAAAATTTAAATCTCAGTATCAACGGGAAACTTGATGAAGAAATTCAACTTCTTATACAATCTACGAAATCATGGGAAACTATCGCAGATTCTAGAGCTTTAACTGAAATTGAACAAGAGGCATGGATAACGGATAGGAAAAAATGGATTGAAAAGGACCGATTGAAAGCGAAGATGCTAAAGCAAAAGTCGAGGGTCAAATGGCATCTTGAAGGAGACGAGAACACCTCCTTTTTTCATAACTATGTGAAAAGAAGAAACGCAAAAAATAACATTCGAGGTATCACAATTGGTGGGGAGTGGGTCGAAGACCCAATTAAGATCAAGGAAGAAGCACTGAGATATTTCTCCAATGCCTTCAAGCAGCCGGCCAACATCAACTCCTGCTACCTAAACATCCAACCCTCGGATCTTGACAACCGGTTTCTATCCCACAATGAGTGCGCAATGTTAGAAGCAACGTTCGATGAAAAGGAGTTGTATGATGCAATACTCAACTGCGGTGGTTCAAAAGTTCCCGGGCCCGATGGCTTCAACCTCAAATTTTACAAAAAATTCTTCTGGCTTATTAAAGAAGACCTCTTAAAAGCAGTGGAATGGTTTTGGGCATATGGGGAATTCTCACGAGGCTGTAACTCATCATTCACTACTTTGATCCCGAAGAATTCTAATCCACTTGGATTGAATGAATTCAGGCCCATTAGTTTGGTGGGAAGTTACTACAAGATCATCGCAAAACTACTTTCCATCCGTATCGCAAAAGTAATTCCAAAACTTATAAATGAGAAGCAAAGTGGATTTTTAAAAGGAAGGTTTATTTTAAACGGTGCTCTCATTGCTAATGAAACCATTTACGATTTGAAAAGAAGAAACTCGAAGGGGTTCACCCTTAAACTCGACTTTGAAAAGGCATTTGATTGTATCAAATAGGAGTTCCTTCTAGATACAATGAGATGTCTGGGCTTCGGTAATCGTTGGATTAAATGGATAAAAGCGTGTCTTAACACAGCCACAAATTCAATCCTAGTAAACGGATCTCCAACCAAGGAATTCAAACCCGAACGAGGCGTAAGGCAAGGGGATCCATTGTCACCTTTTTTATTCATTATAGCCGCAGAAGGACTTAACATACTCATCAATCGAGCTCTATTATCGGGGAATTTCAAAGGAGTGAAAGTCGGTAGTAATGATGTAGTTGTATCACATCTTCAGTACGCCGACGACACCATTATCTTCGGCGAATGGGGCATTGAAAACATATCGAATATCATGAAGATCCTAATATGCTTCCAGGACCTATCGGGGTTAAAAATCAATTTCCAAAAGAGCAATCTCTTTGGTGTCGGGGTGGAAGATAATGTTATAGCAAACATTGCGGCCAAATTTGGTTGCAAACCTGGGAACTTTCCATCAAACTACCTCGGTATTCCAATTGGTGTCAAAATGAATAAACCAAATGAGTGGCAAAGCGTTATAGAGAAATTCAAAAAACGTTTATCCGACTGGAAAGCTAAACATTTATCATTCGGGGGTCGACTTACTTTGATAAAATCGGTGTTAAGTAGTCTACCACTGTACTTCTTCTCTCTCTTCCGGGCTCCGGCAAGCGTGATCAAACTTCTCGAATCTCTAAGGTGCACTTTCTTTTGGGGTGGGACCGGGGTGGGGGAAAAACTGAGTTGGGTCAAATGGGTTCAGGTTCTTTTACCTAATCGGGAGGGGGGGGGGGGCTAAACGTTGGGAGTCTTGAGTCAAAAAACCTAGCACTTCTTGGGAAGTGGTGGTGGCGTTTTAAAACGGAAAATGATTCCTTTTGGGTGAGGGTGATCACTAGTATATATGGGAAAGAGGGTGGGCTATCTTGTACTAACAATGGCAGGAACACGAAATTGGGTACAACATGGAGTAATATCATAAAGGCAGGGAAAAGGATGGACGAAATGGGGGTAGAATTCACAACTTCGTTCTACAGGCAAATTGGTGAGGGTAGAGAGATATCCTTCTGGACTGAAGATTGGACAGGACATGGTGTGCTGAAAAATCAATTCGAAAGATTATATGTGCTCGAGGTGAATAAGGAGGCTGTGGTTAAGGATCGAGTTCAATTCGTGGATGGCATTCATAGCTTCAGCTGGGCTTGGGTGCGAAACCCTAGGGGAAGAGCAACGGGTGAATTAAATGCTTTAGTTAACTTGTTATCTTCGCTTCAATCTAGCGGGAAAACAATGGATGAATGGGTATGGAAGCTCGAACAGGATGGCAGGTTCACAACCAAAACTCTAACGGCGTTGGTAGATCAAAACAAACTTACAGGTCACACTCCATCAACCGAAACCATTATCAATAAAGCAATACCGCAAAAGGTCAACATTTTTATTTGGCGTTCCTTACTTCAAAGAATCCCGGTAAGAGCGGAATTGGACAAGAGGGGTTTAGATCTTGACTCGGTGTTGTGTCCAATATGTATCTCCGAGACCGAAACCGTCAACCATGCCTTACTACATTGCTGTGAAGTGAAGAAAGTATGGAATAGCATAGAAAAATGGTGGAACATGGACATTAACTCCTTCTCCTTAAGCGCGATGCTTGCATCCACTCCAAGTTTGATCAATTCTCTGATGGGTAAGTCTATATGGCAGGCAACGATGTGGGTAGTCGCTTATCAAATTTGGATCGCTCGAAACAAAAAGGTGTTCACAAGAGTACGATGGAATCAAAACGACATACTTAACGAGGCGCAGCTAAAAAGCTTCCAATGGATTTCCAAGCGCTTAAAGAAAAGTAATCTATCATGGAGTCAATGGCTCATTAATCCGGCTTCTTTTGCATCACATTCAAAAGGAATTGGTTAATTTGCGAGAAGCCTTGTTGTTTTTATTTGTAGAGGGTTTGTACTGCTTCTTTATTGTATATTAATAGTTAGGACGTAGTATAGCTCGAGGCATCGTAGCTCATGTATTACGGTCAATATGTGTACATTCGTGGCTACTAATGAAACATACTTGCTTTTCAAAAAAAAAAAAAACTTTCTCTCCATTATTTCTAATAATTACTACTCCATTATAAATTATTAGACCACTGATTATTTAATTACAAACTACTGTTATAAGTAATCAACATAAATAAAAGACAGTTACAAAATATGCATGATTATATGATATGAATTAATCATATACATAGCATAGCATTGTATATATTTTATTTACTAAAGGCTAAAAGTAGAAGTAACGCGAAGTATAGTCGAAAGGCTTAGAATATTACCTAAAAATAAAGATAGCGGATCGGTTTCCGCGCTAATAAAAGATTGCGGGTCATTTCGCTAAGTTTCCGCGGAAAGTTAAAAAGTCCGCAGACCGCGGATATTTCGAATACTATAAATAGGGAGCTTGACCTCTCATTTATAGGTTGTTGATTCTCTGCCATTTGCCCAAGCCTTTTGTGATTTTCACTTGTGACTTTGCCCAAGGAATCTTCACATTGTGCTAAGGTGAATCATGCTAATTGACAATCAAGACCGGGTCGGGGTGGTTAATCACTTGATTGATAAAGTGAAAGACGATCATCGGGGCCCAAAATAATCATCAAACATCCCATCCTTCATCCTAATCTCATTGCATTCAATCCTTAATTAAGTAATAACTTAATATAGGATTGATCAATTGGCGCCATTCGTGGGACATGTTTTAAAATTAAACTTGAAATTTTTTTGTTTTGTGCTATCAAACAATCAATTGGCTTGTTTAATCTCAATCGTGTTTTGTTATGATGATTTGCAGGCGAATACAGTCATAATTGGCAGCAAATCGTTTGTTTAATGGATGTAATGAGCAATAATGGCAGTGATCAAGGTATCGCTGTCGCCATACAAGCGAATGCCCAAAAAAGGGGAAGAAAGCGAAAGTGAGCAAAACTGTATCAAAATTGGCAATCTGCGCCGATAAGTTTTCCAAAAATGAAAAGCGACGATTTCTATGAAATGCCGATAGTAGTATCGTGCAAGATCGCGCAAACTGGAATTACAATTATGAAGGTTCATATTGATAATGGCAGTAGTGTTGACATTGTTTATGAGCAATGTTTTGTTCAACTGCCAGAGAGTATTCGTGCAAGTTTACAACCAACCGCGGCATCGCTAACTGGTTTTGCGGGAGAATCTTCATTGCCTATGGGCATGTTGCCTTTAGATGTTGAGCTTTTTGACGAAAATGACAATAGTTTAGTGCGGCAAGCGCGGTTAGATTTCTATGTTATGCGGACTTATTCTCGCTATAACATGTTGTTAGGCAGAACTGCCTTGGGTAAATTCGGAATTGTTCCATCCACCATTCATGGCATGATTAAATTCGCAACACTTAAAGGTGTTGCAACGATAAGTTCAGCAAGTATCATGACTATTTGTGCGGCTGTTAATGTAAAAAGTGCAGTTCAAAAAACCGCCGATACTGCGGAAAACATGGTAGTGGTTAATCCTGCATATCCTGATCAAAAAATTAAGGTAGGATGCAACGTTAGTGCGGATACCAAGAGACAAATTGTGGAGTTACTTGTGCAGTACATGGATGTTTTTGCTTGGTGTGAAAATGATATGACTGGTGTTCCACGCCATATTGCGGAACACAGACTTAATGTAAATCCAGCTTTAAAACCTGTAATGCAGAAGCGTAGAGGCATGGCCCCAGACCGTGCTAAGTGGTTGTGCGAGGAAGTAACGAAATTGGTGAGAGCTGGAATTTTGCGCGAAGTTCAATACCAATCATGGATTGCAAATCCAGTTTTGGTGAAAATCCTGATGGCTCGTGGAGAATGTGTATTGTGTGATGACCCTGAAATTTCCGACCAAATTTAAACTTAATTCGTGTTTGATTTCGACACGATGAGCAAAGTCTGTAATGTTGAGTAACAAAGTTTGTAAACTATATTCATAATATCATTTGACCTTTGACTACTTCCGAACGATTCACAAACAACTAATTTGTAAATAGATATATATAATTTTATTTGAAATATTATTTGAAATAATATATGATTTAATTGTTGGAAATAAATATATTAAATAATATCAGTATATTTAATATTATTAATTTAATATATAATATATAGATGTGCATATAATTAACTATATATATATATAAATAGATATGTATATTATATAAAGAAATATTATATATTGAAATTGTTATAATCAATGTTGAAAAATAATAATAATATATAATAATTATTATTTAAAGAGTATATATATATATATATATATATATATATATATATATATATATATATATATATATATATATATATATATATATATATATATATATATATATATAAAGTATATAGAATATATATTTTGCGATTTCGAAGTTATTTAATAAACGACGGTAACGCTCAATTGTCATTCGATAGATAGTAAACGAGTTAAAAAGGAACTTATGTAATTTTAAAATAAACGGTGATCCGAAAATGGGTTTTATAAATTATAGGCTTAGTACAAATTTATTTAGGACCTAGTTATTAAATTTTAACACTTTTTATATTTCACCCATAAATGAGAGGGACAGTTGATGTAATTTTTATTTATTAAATTAAGGATCGAATTTTATACCATAATGACCAAAATAAATAAATAAATTTAATTTAAAAATATGAGATTTTTCTGAACATTTTTATCCGCCACTAATTTCGCACGATACACAGTCCGTAAAAACTGTCGGTAGAAACAATCCAAAATAAATGATGGCTTTCCTATTTGACACTGTTGTACATGATTAATATCATGATTTATTACTGTGTTTGTTTTGGTTCCTCACAATTAAGAACATACAAATTAATATATATACATGTGTAATATTTATATCTCAACCCGAGCTACCACTCTCTTTATCTCCTTCTGCGTGAACTCACAAACCATCGCAAACTGTCACCACCGTGAGCTCCACCGCCATCACCCATAACCACCACCTATTCATCGTCTCTCTCTCTCTCTCTCTCTCTCTCTCTCTCTCTCTCTCTCTTCTCTCTCTTTCCTTTTCTTCTTCGATGAATCAACACCCACAACCACCATGTTCGCCACCATCACCACCGGTATCACCACCATCCTTCAATCCTTTGGCCACCATCTGACCGCCACCATCCCCGCTGTTCTCCAGCCCCGAAACCACCATCAAACCCACACTTCCGGCTATTGTTTTCGTGTCTCTGTCAAGAGAATCATACCACGACTGCAGCTCCTACTGTTGTTATAGTGTTACTGCTACTGCATTCGTATTCTGTTGTGCTCAAACAAGCTGCTATTACACGAATTCCTGCTTCAGTATTTGTTGTTTCGATTGGAGTTTAAAACGTGAAAGTTGAGAAGGTTATGATTATGATTTGTGATTTTATGTGATAATGATGAAGATATAGTGATGTCGATGATGCTTACGCGTGTGTGACGATGATGATGGGTTATGTTTGATGTTATGATGATAACCGTAAGATATATCTTAATAAAGATGATGATGTCGATGCTATGTAATTGTGATGATGATGATCAATTAAACGTTAATGAAGGTGAAAACGATAATGATACATGTATGATGTTAGATGATGTTAGATGATGATGATGCGTGGAATATGGTGATGATAATGATACGATACAGAAAACATGAACGTATGCTTATTTTATTTTTCTCCTGGACCAAATCACAACAACTCCTATTCTTAATTAACTTGGGCCAATTAATGGTGATGGGCCGAGATCCAATTGCTAGATGGGCCGGAGTTTAATATAAGTTCTCTATTAGTCCAAATAAATAATAATATGATAGAGAAACGGGTTATATATCAGTTGATTCAAAGTTCTAGCACAAAAGCATGTTAGTTCAGCTGGTTTGAGGGTGGTTGCGTGAAACGAGAGGTCACGGGTTCGAGTCTCGTATGGAGCAATTTTTTTAGAAAAGGCTTTTAAAAAGGGTATACACTCTTAAATTCATTTCCAATATTATTATTATAAATTTAATTATTATTGTTATTATTATGATTATTATTATTATTGTTATGGTTAAGTATTAGTATTATTAAGTATTATTAATTATCCTAATTATCGTTACTATTATTATTAGAATAAGTGTTATTATTATTATTATTATTATTATTATTATGATTATTGCTATATAATTATTGTTACAACTAACAATGATATTATGAATATTAGTATCATTAATAAGTAATATTATTATTATCATTATATTATTAAATTAAAGTATCATTATATTTAAAAATTATGAAAGTTATTATTTTTATTAAAAACTATCATTTTTATCAAAAATTAGTAAAGTTATTATCTTAATCATTATTAAAATTAACACTACTACCGTTATTAACATTACTGTCATTAGTATTATCATTCTTATCATGTTAGTATTATTACGAATAGATATTTTTTATAAAATACATTACAATAATATTAATATTACATATCACTAAATTTTTTTTATTAAAATGCTATTAACTAAGCTATATATAAAATATATCAATTAATATATATATATATATATATATATATATATATATATATATATATATATATATATATATTATATACATAAACCCTAAATATAACTTAGTATTATCAATATGTTATAATGAATATTAGTGATATAAAATATATAAAGTAAATATATTAAATGTATCTATATAACACATAATATAACAAGTATGATTATTATTAATAATATATATAAACTTATTTGACTACGATTATGTGTATTGATAAATATACAAATGATATAGGTTCGTGAATCCGAGGCCAACCTTGCATTGTTCAGTTTCGGCATATGTATTTTTACTACAAAATACAGTATAGTGAGTTTCATTTGCTCCCTTTTTAAATGCTTTTGCAATATATATTTTTGGGACTGAGAATACATGCTCTGCTTTATAAATGTTTGACGAAATAGACACAAGTACTTAAAACTACATTCTATGGCTGGATTATTAAATCGAATATGCCCCTTTTTAGTCTGGTAATATAAGAATTAGGGAACAGACACCCTAATTGACGCGAATCCTAAAGATAGATCTATTTGGCCCAACAAGCCCCATCCAAAGTACCGGATGCTTTAGTACTTCGAATTTATCATGTCCAAAGGGAGTCCCGGAATGATGGGGATATTCTATATACATCTTGTTAAGGTCGGTTACCAGGTATTCACCATATGAATGATTTTTTATCTCTATGCAGTTTGCGAAATGCCTGATATGAGATTATGTTTATGTGAAATTGAAATATGAAATCTTGTGGTCTATTAAAATATTGAAATGATTGATTGTGATAAACTAATGAACTCACCAACTTTTTGGTTGACACTTTAAAGCATGTTTATTCTCAGGTATTAAAGAAATCTTCCGCTGTGCATTTGCTCATTTTAGAGATATTACTTGGAGTCATTCATGACATATTTCAAAAGACGTTGCATTCGAGTCGTTGAGTTTATCAAGATTATTATTAAGTCAATTATAGTTGGATATATTCTAAAATGGTATGCATGCCTGTCAACTTTCGATGTGATGAAAGTTTGTCTTTTAAAAACGAATGCAATGTTTGTAAAACGTATCATATAGAGGTCAAGTACCTCGCGATGTAATCAAATGTAATGTATTCGTCCAGATGGATTAGGACGGGTCATGAAATATTGACTTCAAAGATTTAAATAAAGCTTGCCCTAAGGATAACTATCCACTTCCAGAAATTGATTTTAAAGTGGAATCTTTGCATGCTTTTCCATATAAATGTTTTTTGGATGCGGCAAGGGGATATCATCAGATCCCAATGGCTAAAAAAGATGCAGATAAAACCGCTTTTCATACAGGAAAAGGCATATTCTCTTATATAATGATGCCTTTTGGTCTAATCAATGCGGGTGCGACATATCAACGCTTAGTTGACACCGCGTTCGAAAAATAAATTGGGCGAAATCTTGAGGCTTATGTAGATGATTTAGTAATTAAAATCACAACACAAGAGCGAATTATTGACGATATGCGGGAAACATTTGATACACTGCGCAGGATAATCATGAAGCTTAATCTGCTAAAGTGCAGTTTTGGCGAAACTGAAAGAAAGTTTTTGGGTTATCTTGTTACTGAGCAAGGTATTCAAGCTAATCCAAAGAAAATTGTGGCTATTGAAAATATGACGGCACCAAAGACGGTCAAGGAGGTGCAGAGTTTGACGGGAAAATTAGACACATTAATGCATTTCTTGTCTAAGGCCGCTGAAAGACAATTACCATTTTTCAAAACCTTAAAAGGCTGCTTGAAACAAAAGAGCTTTTTTTGGACAAGTGAAGCTGAAATCGCGTTTCAGGAAATGAAGAAGTTATTAAAAACTCTGCCTACGTTAACAGCGCCAATTGATGGCGAAACTCTTTACCTTTATATATCGGTAGCAAATGAAGCTTTTGGCTCAGTTCTTGTTGCGGAAAGGGATAAAATACAAAAACATGTGTATTTTGTCAGTAAAGCTCTTACAGGAAGTGAAATAAACTATGCGCCGATTGAGAAATTTGTGTATGCGCTCATATTAACACCGCGAAGGTTAAGAAGATATTTCCAAGGGCATCTGGTGCACGTGTTAACTAATGTGCTGGTCAAGCAAGTCTTAAAAAAACCAGAGATATCTGGTAGACTCGCATTGTGGGCAGTGGAGTTAGGTGCTTATCAAATTTCTTACCTTCCGCGCAGCACTGTAAAGGGCCAAGTTTTGGCGGATTATCTCGCTGAAATGACTGGGGAGTTGGATGTAAAGACCCGTCCTAATCCAAAAGAATGAATACAATAACATATGATTACATCGCGAGGTATTTGACCTCTATATGATACATTTTACAAACATTGCATTCGTTTTAAAAGACAATCTTTCATTACATTGAAAGTTGACAGTCATGCATACTATTTTGTAATATCCATCTATAAATGATCTAATCTGTCATGTACTTAATCATAATCTTTACTGAACTCAACGACTTGAATGCAACGTCTTTTGAAATATGCCATGAATGATTCCAAGTAATATCTTTAAAATGAGTTAATGCACAGCGGAAGATTTCTTTTATACTTGAGAATAAACATGCTTTAAAGTGTCAACCAAAAGGTTGGTGAGTTCATTAGTTTATCATAATCATTCACTTACATCATTTTAATAGACCACAAGAATTTCATTTCTAGTTCTCATAAATATACGTACCATGCATAGAGACAAAAATCATTCATATGGTGAACACCTGGTAACCGACATTAACAAGATGCATATAAGAATATCCCCTATCATTCCGGGAAATCCTTCGGACATGATAAAAATGAATTCGAAGTACTAAAGCATCCGGTACTTTGGATGGGGTTCGTTAGGCCCAATAGATCTATCTTTAGGATTCGCGTCAATTAGCAGATCGGTTTACTAATTCTTAGGTTACCAAGCAAAAAGGGGCATATTCGGCTTCGATCATTCACCCATATAATGTAGTTTCAATTACTTGTGTCTATTTCATAAAATATTTATAAAAATTATGCATGTATTCTCAGCCTAAAAATATAAAGGATAAAAAGGCAAATGAAACTCACCATACTGTATTTCGCAATAAAAATACATATAACGTCATTGAACAAGTGCAAGGTTGGCCTCAGATTCACGAACCTAAATTAATTATATATATATTTATATGTTGGTCAATATTTGTCTAACAATTTAAGTCAGGTCATAGTGTATCACAATCCTAATGCTCGAGACAAATATGCAAAGGTCAACAAAAATCAATTTGACTCAAAATGATTTCCAAAATTTATACATGATTATTATATAACTTGAATATTGTCGATTATATATTTTTTAAATATTTTTAAAAGATTTACTAGAGTAAATAATATAATTCATTTATTAATAAATAAAATTTTATATTAAAATTTAAATAATAAAATATACTTTTATATATATTAAGTAATAAAATTTATAGAGTTTATTTAATATTATAAAGATAATATGATAAGTATTATTAAAGAAATTTTATTACACGTAGTAAAATATGTTTGTATCACATATTTATTTGATAAAATAATATCTATAATAATAGTAAGTAAAAGTTGTATTATTTTGTAATTATAATTATTATTATTCTATTAATAAAAAAATATTAATATTTATAATTACTAAGATGACATTATGATAAAATGATAATTCTAATTATGATAACTTTAATATTTACGATACTTTTTAATATAATAATTCTATTTAAAATGATAATAATAATGATATTTTATAATAATAATGATATTTCTATTAAAATGATAATTTTTGTTAAATTGATAGTTTTAATACAAACGATACTTTTAATAATAATAGTAATGATAAAAAATAATAAGAACGATAATTTTATCTAAATCAATATCTTATAATATTTTAATTTCATCATGATACTCTTACTCATTATTTCCTAATCGTTTCGTTTAATAGCTTTTAATCGTCTTTTATATAGTGTTCATAATAATGATAATAATATTAATTAAAATAATTAGGTGTTACTAATATTAGTTTTAATTACAATAATACTAATAATGATAATTACTATGACATTATTAAAGATAATACTAATAATTATTTTAATGAAAATATAATAATAATAACAACAATAACAATAACCATTTTTAAATAATGATATATATATATATATTAATAATGATAATAATAATAATAATACTAATAATAATAATAATAATAATAATAATAATAATAATTAGATAATAATAATAATAATACTAATTATAATTTTAACGATAATAACGATAGTAATAATAATAAAAATAACATTTTTTAATGATAAATCCCTTTTATTGATAAAAATAAATAATAATAATAATAATAATAAGATAAAACTAGAACGAAGATAATAACGACGATAATAATAATCATTTTTAATAATAATACAAAAATTCAATTGACTATAACTTCTAAACCGTTCATCGAAACCATTCGATATCTAAATGAAAAGTTCTCAATTTTTCGCTAGCTTTCCAACGACATGCATATCTTATACCTTATCTCAACCGCATATGTAACTAATTTAAAATTCAACATATCCTATCTAAGGGCAATATCAAAAGTACAAGCATGCATAATCCTATATACTCGAGCACTAGTCAGGGATACACTATTAGTATGTAAAAATTAAATTACGAGTACTCACGTATCAATATTGAGATTCAATATTTCAGGAAAGGTACGTAGACGCAACGGAGATGATAAACACTAGATTGACCTTACGAGCGTACCCATGATCCATACTCATAACCTCCATAGCTATAACCCATAATTTCCTTATCTCTATCCCTCTCAAAAAAATCCGTCTTGAAAATAATGCACTCATAACCTCGTCGTAGTATTTTATGTATACACTAATAATAATACTACTAATAATAATGATAATATGATTTAATAATAATAATAATTTTAATCTTAATAATAATAATAATAATAATAATAATAATAATAATAATAATAATAATAATAATAATAATAATAATAATAATAATACTATACATAGAAATATGGAAAGAGTGCGAGAGGTAGATAAAGAAACTGATCCATACTTCGTTCGATTTTATAGCACATTTTTACTCACCTACCCCCACTTTAAAGAACTCGTGCAATAATGCCATCACTTTATATATATTTTATTTAATATATAATATATTTAATCTTTAGAATTAATTAAATATTATATTATATTTACGTGCGTAGTTAAAATGTAATTTTTATTCAAATGACTCGTACGTTGTCACTCGACTCATGTACCACTTTCGGTTTTTCAAACGCACTTTCGTACGTTTAGAAAACTAGCCTTTTACGTTACGCGACGTGTACCCTTATTAATAATCTGACTTATTTATCAATAAATTACCTTATAAAAATGTAACTTATAAAATTGAGCGTTGTGGTCATTTGCTTCTATAAATCAGTGGCTCGTTGTTTATCAAAATATATTACTTTAAATCAGGAAGTTTTATGACTAAGTTATATATATATTTATATTTTCATTTCAAAATATAAATTTGAACTATTTACTTAATATAGTCTTTCAAAACTAATGTCATTCAAAACTTATATTTTTAGAAATCGTTTAAATATTAAAAATTACTATTTCGTAACATTTGTATTTTTAAAGTTTTAAAATTGATATAGTTCATTTATCTACAAACGTTCAATAAACGTTTTAATAATCAAATTATTTTATATTCAAAAATCATTTTATTACAAAGGTTATAATAGTAGAAGTTGTTTACGTCATAAGACGTTTTTAATAATAAAAGTCTATTATATCGAAAAGGCGTTTTCGTACATTTGAAAATAGATCAATTGAGTATTATAAAATTCAATCTTCCACTAACCTTTGTCTAACTCTCAAAACTTGACAATTTGTTCTTACTCGCAAATCACTTTACCATTTATTCCGAATATCGTTAAAAGGAAATGTTTTTCAACTCAAAGTGGCCCTCTTAACAGAGACTCGTAATCGTAATTCAATGTATCTGATAAATCAATCATTTGATATATCTTTTAATTCCATCAATAACTATTTGAATATATTATGAAACAAATACGTTTATGTAAAGTATTATACATCTAATACTTTGTTAATGTTTTCAAGTTATAATATATATACATATACATATATAATCATATTCGTTCATATAATGGTTCGTGAATCATTGGAATTTGGTCGAGGTTAAATGAGTGTATGAACACAGTTTAAAATTCTTGAGATTCAACTTACAAACTTTGCTTATCGTGTCGGGAATATATAAAGATTAAAGTTTAAATTTGGTCGGAAATTTCCGGGTTGTCACAGTACCTACCCGTTAAAGAAATTTCGTCCCGAAATTTGATTGGGATGGTCATGGCTGACAATAAGTATATTTTCATGACGCATATAAGCTGAAGATTAGGGTTTTATCATTATTGAGTAATATGGATAAAACCATTTGATTTTGTGAAGAGTACGAGTGAAGCTATCACCAAAAGAGTGAAATGAGAATGGGTAAAGTTTCGTCATATCCTTTGACGTAGACAGGTTGATTTCCGAAGTTCAAGAGATATGGAGAAGATCTTAGCAATAAGATTTGATTAAGGAAATTTAGGATTCACTTTAAATGTGATCATCCATTTCGATTGCTATGTCAGATATTTTACTATAAATCCACTCCCCTCATTTCCTTACAACTCACACCTTCTCAACTCATATTTTAAAGTATTTGTCAATATGCTTCATCCAGTGCTGATTCTTGATATACTCCTCACTTTCATATATGTCGTTCTTCTTTTTCACCTGCCTCCGGAAGAATCTATTTACTTCTACTATACTCTTGGTTTTATAGTGTTTTTAGTTCTGCCGTGTCTTTATATTGCTATATGCATCGATATATACAGTTTATAGTTTCTGGGTTGTTGTTGAGTTTTATATCTTCCCTTATATTTCGATGTCCCTGCTTCTGTCTTCTATAATCATTGTCATCCCCAGTTAATGCTTTCTTTTATTTGCTGCGATTTATACTCCAATTTCTGTTTCGGAGCTTTGTCCTTTTGTTTATTCTTCTTGCGAGTAAGTACCACTTATAATGGTCCATAATTCGTAGATATGAATTTTGGAATGAACATTGTTAATGTTCTAAGGAAATTGTAATGACACGATCTTGACTTGTCAAATTACTAGAATACCTCGGGAAAGACCGAATCATCAAGAAATACTTTCTTGATATTTTAGAGGTTAAAAGAATATAAGAGTCATGTAACATGACACATGATGACGTTATGATCTGTGAATCATCACGTTCCATTTAGAAACTCAGCATGAATTACTGTAATATAATCACATTGATCAAGTGTCATTATATTATACTAATTCATGTTTCAGTTCCCAACACTACTTCAAAAATATTCTTATTTTAAACTCGAAGGTTTCCGAATTTAGAAACTAAAATAGTTTATTTTATGATGTAACACAGATAACGCGAGGAGATAAATGATTTAAGATAAGAATAATTATGGAAATATCTTCAGAAATATGGAGGATATTTATAATGAAAGATACGATGATATCTTAGAATTTCTAAGATCAGAGGATGATGAAGGATATTGTCCGCAGGGGTTTAGAGTCAGGAGCAAGGTATTCGTTAATGACTTCAGCAGGTACTGAATCATTTGGATTCTTTGAAGGCAGGTTCAGTCTTTGTGATTTGTCAATAGCCTCCTTCATACTTTGCTCAATCCGTTTTTCAGTTCCAAAACTTCTCTTTTTCTGAGCTTTGCCAATACACTAATCTTTATCATCAAACTTTTTACTGTTAAGGTTGTTTATAGTTTTTGTTACTTCATCAGCATTTCGAGAACTAGTTCAGAGTGTTTTTCAGAAACTTCACATTTGAAGTATGTAAGCCTTGGAGATAGATGTTATATGTATAACTGTTGGCGTTAACATGCTGCGAGATTTCAAAATACTGATTGCTAATTTCCAATGATTCGTATGGCAATCCTCGTTACAAGATGCGAATAAGTAAATGATGGGGTTTCGGTAAATATAATGATTCTCCGGTAGGTCAAAGATCAGTGAAATTGTGAATAAGTTTATTGCTAATGTGGTGGGATATGAAAGGTTCCCCGGTAGTAATGGTGAAAGGGCAGCATATATATCAAGATTATGATAAGGCTACTCCTGAATGAAAAATCGAAGTTGTCTTGCTGAAGCTGTGATAGAATTTACTACTTTGAAAAGCAATTGCAAAGTTATTTTTGCTAATAAATGCCAAAGGATCTGACACAGATATGTGTTGAATTATGACTTTGGTTTCGAGAGATTTTTAAGTACATAACTGTGGGTAATATGTGGTTGAATCATCATCTCGATTGTTCATTATTTGAAGTGTCTTCAGAAATTTTCGAAGGGTTTGAACACAGACTGTAATCGTTAATATACATTTGATGTTCTAACACAGTTTTAAAGTCAAAGTATAGCTTTGAAAGATGTAGGAATCTAAAAGTGATGGTACCGATTATATCTCGAATTGAATTCTGAGGTTTCAAAATCAGAATATGTAATTGGGTTTGAATGAGTATGGTTATTTTGATTGTTATGAGAGAATGTATATTATTGTGAAAGTAGAAAGTATAGTTGATAATTTGCTTAATCAGATTCGAAGAATGTAACATATTAATTGTGAATATATATATATATATATATATATATATATATATATATATATCTCGGGTATTACCTACCCGTTAAAAAAATTTTCACAATTAATATTTTGTACAAAAGAATTTTATTACAGTCTTTATGAAAATATATATGTATATATTCTCTTCAGATGTAACATAGATTTTAATGAGTTAATACTAAATTAAACTCATTTGATTTATAGTTGGAACTAGAATTGAATAATCCCTTGAAGGCTTTAGAGATTACATAAGTATTTCTTCAATAATATTGAAATTACGAATCAATACTTCGTTATTTGTTGAGGCGTGATGTTGGTTTTCGTTAAATTCTTGTGAACTTCGCAAAGTACGAATGATGTTATCTGAAAAGATTCGGGTACATCGATGATGAAAATGTAAAATCAAATATATACTTGATTTATTATGAATTGGAATTTGTTGAATTGAGACAGAGATTGTAGTTAACGCTGGTTAAGTTGCGGCCGAAGGACGTACATTATTGCATATTTGTAATATGAATTAACCGAGTAGTTAAGATTCACACACAATAGCTTAGCACGGAAAGATTTATTTTTATTTCGAAATATATATATATATATATATATATAATATACATATAATTTCTTCAGAGGGAATGAGTTAATTCTTCATAACTCGTTGATACAATATACGCGTTATTAATTCGTAATGATGTCCACAGTGATTCTTGAACTGACGGAGTTTGTGATGTTATAGATGTTGTTGATTCTGATGCTGACTGCACTGACGATGCTGGAGACGCTGACGGTACTGATGATGCTGTTGGTAAAACAAGTTTAGCTGGTTAATCACACGCCATTTTTGTCAGGGTTTCTACTCTTCCTTCTATCATTTTGGTTCGCTTAACTGATTTATGGTTAGGGCTAGATTAGATAATCCCTAAGACTTTAGAGATTACATAATCGCTGCGGAATGTTTCTCCAATGAAGTTATGATTAATACTTCATCAGTTATTGTTGTTGGTACTCCTTGGTATCTATGGTGCGTATGACGTTGATGCTCGTGGGACAGATTGTGAAGTTAAGGTTTACGATGCGGTTGTGGTTGGAGGTGGTAATGGTACTGTTGGCGTTGATGATGGTAGTACTAGTTATTCTGCTGGTGCTGCTGCTGGTGTTTGTAATCTCTGCACCATATTCTCCAAAGCCACTACCCGAGCTCGAAGCTCGTTGACTTCTTCTATTACACCGGGGTGATTGTCGGTTCGGACGAGCGGATAAATAAAATCTAGAATTTGATGTAGTATGTAATCGTGACGAGATACTCTGGAAATGAGAGAGAAAATGGTGTTTCGGACAGGTTCGCCGGTAAGTGCTTCAGGTTCTTCGTCAAGAGGGCAATGTGGTGGATGGAAAGGATCGCCTTCTTCTTGTCTCCAATGATTGAGGAGGCTACGAACCCATCCCCAATTCATCTAGAATAGGTGATGACTGATTGGTTGATCCATTCCGGTCACACTGCTTTCGGAGCTTGAGTGAGATTCCATTTCGGAATCCGAGTGACTTGAACTAACGACGAATTCCATTTCGTACGATTGGATAAAGGATTTTTCGATTTAAAATGATCTTCCGGCTATCGGATGGTATTCTCATTACATAGAATATCTATATATATATATAGAGCAAAAGATTTCATAAATTACGGAGGAATTTACGGAATATACCAGGTAAAGTTTAAAGTAACAGATACGATAAGATATGATTTAGCAGATACGCTAAGATACGAATTTTGTCTATACACTACTCATGCAATTAATGTAGCAAGACGTGTCTAGACTAATAATGATAAGCAGGTAATTTCCTAAGGATAATAAGCAGATGATTTCCGACTAGAAATGATAAGCAAAACTTCTGACATACAGACACGGTCGAAGTCCAGACTCACTAATGCATCCTAACGACTTATCAGTTAGACACACTAATGCATACCTAGTTCGCTAAGACCACCGCTCTGATACCACATGTAAAGACCCGTCCTAATCCATAAGAATGAATTCAATAACATATGATTACATCGCGAGGTATTTGACCTCTATATGATACATTTTACAAACATTGCATTCTTTTAAAAGACAATCTTTCATTACATCGAAAGTTGACAGGCATGCATACCATTTTGTAACATCCATCTATAAATGATCTAATCTGTCATATACTTAATCATAATCTTTACTGAACTCAACGACTTGAATGCAACGTCTTTTGAAATATGCCATGAATGATTCCAAGTAATATCTTTAAAATGAGCTAATGCACAGCGGAAGATTTCTTTTATACTTGAGAATAAACATGCTTTAAAGTGTCAACCAAAAGGTTGGTGAGTTCATTAGTTTATCATAATCATTCATTTACATCATTTTAATAGACCACAAGAATTTCATTTTCAGTTCTCATAAATATACGTCCCATGCATAGAGACAAAAATCATTCATATGGTGAACACCTGGTAACCGACATTAACAAGATGCATATAAGAATATCCCCTATCATTCCGGGAAATCCTTCGGACATGATAAAAACGAATTCGAAGTAATAAAGTATCCGGTACTTTGGATGGGGTTCGTTAGGCCCAATAGATCTATCTTTAGGATTCGCGTCAATTAGCAGATTGGTTTACTAATTCTTAGGTTACCAAGCAAAAAGGGGCATATTCGGCTTCGATCATTCACCCATATAGTGTAGTTTCAATTACTTGTGTCTATTTCGTAAAACATTTATAAAAATTGCGCATGTATTCTCAGCCCAAAAATATAAAGGGTAAAAAGGCAAATGAAACTCACCATACTGTATTTCGTAGTAAAAATACATATAACGTCATTGAACAAGTGCAAGGTTGGCCTCGGATTCACGAACCTAAATTAATTATATATATATATATTTATATGTTGGTCAATATTTGTCTAACAATTTAAGTCAGGTCATAGTGTATCACAATCCTAATGCTCGAGACTAATATGCAAAAATCAATTTGTCTCAAAATGATTTCCAAAATTTATACATGATTATTATATAACTTGAATATCATCGATTATATATTTTTTAAATATTTTTAAAAGATTTACTAGAGTAAATAATATAATTCATTTATTAATAAATAAAATTTTATATTAAAATTTATATAATAAAATATACTTTTATATATATTAAGTAATAAAATTTATAGAGTTCATTTAATATTATAAAGATAATATGATAGGTATTATTAAAGAAATTTTATTACATGTAGTAAAATATGTTTGTATCACATATTTATTTGATAAAATAATATCTATAATAATAGTAAGTAAAAGTTATATTATTTTGTAATAATAATAATTATTATTCTATTAATAAAAAAATATTAATATTTATAATTACTAAGATGACATTATGATAAAATGATAATTCTAATTATGATAACTTTAATATTTACGATACTTTTTAATATAATAATTCTATTTAAAATGATAATAATAATGATAGTTTATAATAATAATGACATTTCTATTAAAATGATAATTTTTGTTAAATTGATAGTTTTAATACTAACGATACTTTTAATAATAATAGTAATGATAAAAAATAATAAGAACGATAATTTTATCTAAATCAATATCTTATAATATTTTAATTTCATCATGATACTCTTACTCATTATTTTCTAATCGTTTCGTTTAATAGCTTTTAATCATATTTTATATCGTGTTCATAATAATGATAATAATAGTAATTAAAATAATTAGGTGTTACTAATATTAGTTTTAATTACAATAAAACTAATAATGATAATTACTATGACATTATTAAAGATAATACTAATAATTATTTTAATGATAATATAATAATAATAACAACAATAACAATAACTATTTTTAAATAATGATATATATATTAATAATGATAATAATAATACTAATACTAATACTAATACTAATACTAATAATAATAATAATAATTAGATGATAATAATAATAATAATACTAATTATAATTTTAACGATAATAACGATAGTAATAATAATAAAAATAACAATTTTTTATGATAAATCCCTTTTATTGATAAAAATAATAATAATAATAATAAGATAAAACTAGAACGACCATAATAACGACGATAATAATAATCATTTTTAATAATAATACAAAAATTCAATTGACTATAACTTCTAAACCGTTCATCGAAACCATTCGATATCTAAATGAAAAGTTCTCAATTTTTCGCTAGCTTTCCAACGACATGCATATCTTATACCTTATCTCAACCGCATATGTAACTAATTTAAAATTCAACATATCCTATCTAAGGGCAATATAAAAAGTACAAGCATGCATAATCCTATATGTGATGACCCGGGAATTTCTGACCAAATTTTAAACTTAATTTTTATTGATTTTGACACGATAAGCAAAGTCTGTAATATTGTGTTTATATAATCAATTACCTTTTGACCATTTCCAACGATTCACGAACAATTGTTTGTAAATAAATATGTGTATATATATATATATATATATATATATATATATATATATATATATATAAGTATATGTATATTAATTTGAAATTATAAAATATAATTTAAGCATTTGAATTAAATATGTAAAATAAGATACTAAATAGTTAAGTGTAATTTAAAATGAATCTATGTATAAATGATTTCTATGATCATATGTATATTGGAATGTATTTATAAAAGTTATGTATATTATATGTCGAATTTTTTTTAGAAAATAATATATCAAGTAAATATATATAAATAATACTTAAAAATATATAAGCCAATTATATTTAATATGCAAACACATATAATATAATGTATTTATATTAAAATGTATAAATAATAAACATATGATATCATATAATATATATATGGTATAATGAGTATATTAATATGATTATTGAAATTACAGATATGAATGTTATACTAATATCAATATCAATATTAATACTAATATTAAAAATTTAGTGATAGTATTATTATTATTTAAAAAAAAGATAATATATGAAGATGAAAATTTATACATATAAATTGTTATGATATTATTGTTATCATTGTTAATATCATTGTCATGTTATAATGAGTAGTAAACTTTTGATTAAAATTATTATTATTAAAATCATTTTTTTTATATTATTAGAAAATAATACAATTAATTATTTGTATCATTAAGAATAATATTATTATCATTCTTATAGAATATTATAAACAAACTTATAAAAAAGTATCAAGTTGGTTATTATTAAGATCCTCATATTATTATAATTATTTTCTTATTTATTATTAAAAGTATTTTATTAATAATAGTTAATATAATTATTATTAAGAAGTATTAATATTATTATTATCCTATTAATATTTGTTATAATGTTAAGTATAATATTAATACAGGTATATAAAAATGATTAATTATAATTAATGATATACCATTATTACCTATATATATATATATATATATATATATATATATATATATATATATATATATATATATATATATATATATATATATATATAAAGAAACAGATTGATATATAATTCGATTCAGTTTCACATATCCGTCAATTACTGTATCTGATTTTGTTTGAACCTCTTCAGTTGTTATATATCCAAATCGATCGTACAAATCATTCTTTAAAAACAAAAATCATTAGCAGTGTATCAAGCTTTTTATCTTTTTATATTCTTATTTATTTTGTCCGATTGAGAAAATTATTAATCACGGGCCTTCATATAAACGATCAATTATGTTAGAACTGAACCACTTCAATTCCTTTTCACTATAATTATCGATTACCAAATATAATAAACTCAAATTGTTGAATTAAAATAAAAACAGAAACCGTATACAGCTCGGTTCCCTGTTCTTGTACAAATTTTTCAAAAATTTCGAAAACGAATTAATTTTCAAAATGTATAAATGCATTTATGTTGGAAACCTTCTACTCAAACTTTCTGGAAAGATTCAACTCTCAATTTTTCATATCGTGTTCGAATTTTGGAGTCAAAGTGTTATTTCAAAAAGTCAACTTTCTGGTTCATCGTGAAATTAGAGAGCAATTTGATGTTTTAGGATCAACCGAAGGTCCAGATAGTTTCTAGGAATCATTTACGACTTCTTTCATGTTATAACTTTTAAATAAAATGAACTAGAATTCAAGATTGGGATTAGAGATCATAGTCGAATTTTTTTTTCTGATTACAGTGTCTGTTCTTTTAATTTTTCTTTTGTTTTAATTAAATCAATTATTCAGTAATTACATTATGAATCCTAAATCAAATAAAGTAAATTGTTATTAAATGAATTGGATCTCTGGTCGATTGTTTGCCATGAAGAAGAAGAAACAAATAAGGCAGGTTTATGAAAATTAAATTTGGGTATAAATCAGAAACGAAGTAGACAGATGGTTGGTTCTGGGTGTTGTGTTAAATCGATAGGTCTCGGGTTCGAGCCTCGTTATGGTCAATTGTTTTTAGGAAAGCATTTTTCAATGGTATATATTTTATTTCTTTTCCATTATCATTATAATTATTATTATTATTATTATTATTATTATTATTATTATTATTATTATTATTATTATTATTATTAATGTTATTATTAGTTATTGTTATTGTTATTAATACTAGTATATTAGTTATTAGTATTAATATTTTTTTTTACTAATAAAAAGTAGTAGATACTTTTTTTATTATTATCATAATTGTAATTACAAGTAGGATTAATATTATTATTATTATCGTTATTGCTAATATTATTATCATCCACAATATTATTATTAAGTAGAATGTTATTAATATTATCATTAGTATTATTATAAATATTACTAAAAACATAATTTTTACCATTAAGTATTATTATCAAAATTATGATCATGATTATTATCATTATGAAAATAATACAAATTATTATTATTTTCGTAAATATTAGTATTAGTATTTTTTTATAAATAATATAATTGTTAATATTAACATAAGTATTATTATTTGTATTATCACGAGTATTATTATTATGTAAATTACTAAAATCGGTAACATAACTATTGTTAACAGAAAAATTAATATTTTACAAATATAATTATTAATATCATTATTATTATCATTAATAGAATTATTAATATTATTATCTCATTAGTAAAATTAAGTATTATAATTATTATCATTTTTACCACTATTAATATTATTTTTGGTTTTATTATAAATACTATTATTAACATACAAATGATATATATATATATATATATATATATATATATATATATATATATATATATATATATATATATATATATATATGTGTGTGTGTGTGTGTGTGTGTGTATGTGTGTGTGTGTGTTAAAAATATATTTAATACATATAACATAACGAAAATTTATATTTTATATAACAACATGAATCTATGAAACATATATATTATTAATATAAAAAGTATACAACTAATAAATTTATATATATTTGTTCGAATTACCATTACAAGTATTAATATACATGATTGAATAATAGGTTCGTGAATCCGAGGCCAACCCTGCGTTGTTCTGTTGATCAATACCGTTATATGTATTTTTACTACAAAATACATTACTGTGAGTTTCATTTGCCTTTTTACCCTTTATATTTTTGGGCTGAGAATACATGCGCAATTTTTTATAAATGTTTTACGAAATAGACACGAGTAATTGAAACTACATTATATGGGTGAATGATCGAAGCCGAATATGCCCCTTTTTACTTGGTAACCTAAGAATTAGTAAACCAGTCTACTAATTGACGCGAATCCTAAAGATAGATCTATTGGGCCTAACGAACCCCATCTAAAGTACCGGATGCTTTAGTACTTCGATGTTGTTATATCATGTCCGAAGGATTTCCTGGAATGATAGGGGATATTCTTATATGCATCTTGTTAATGTCGGTTACCAGGTGTTCAATCCATATGAATGATATTTTTGTCTCTATGCATGGGATGTATATTTATGAGAAATGAAAATGAAAATCTTGTGGTCTATTAAAATGATGGAAATGATTATTTATGTTAAACTAATGAATTCACCAACCTTTTGGTTGACACTTTAAAGCATGTTTATTCTCAGGTATGAAAGAAATCTTCCGCTGTGCATTTACTCATTTTAAAGATATTACTTGGAGTTATTCATGGCATATTTCAAAAGATGTTGCATTCGAGTCGTTGAGATCATCAAGATTATTATTAAGTTAATTATAGTTAGATATATTATGAATTGGTATGCATGCCGTCAACTTTCGATGAAATGAAAGATTGTCTTTTCAAAAACGAATGTAATGTTTGTAAAATGAATCATATAGAGGTCAAGTACCTCGCGATGTAACCAAATGTTGTGAATCGTTTATAATCGATATGGACTTCATCCGGATGGATTAGGACGGGTCTCTACAGTTGGTATCAGAGCAGTGGTCTTAGCGAATCAGGTCTTGCATTAGTGTGTCTAACTGATAGTCGTTAGGTTGCATTAGTGAGTCTGGACTTCGACCGTGTCTGCATGTCAAAAAAAAAGTTTTGCTTATCATTTGGTGTCAAAAATTATCTGCTTATCATTCTTAGTCTAGACATGTCTTGCTGCATTGATTGCATGAATAGTGTATAGACAAAATATCTTAGCATATCTACTAATCCATATCTTAGCGTATCTGTCACTGTAGACTTTATCTGACACGTTTCCTTAATTTTCTCCGTAATTCATGGGATCTTTGGAAGTATGTATAGATATTCTATATATAATTAGAATATCATTCGATATTCGAAAATCAATTCATATCAAAACCCTTTAACTGATCGTGAGAGATGGATCATACACCTAGCTTGGATTCCATTAGTTCCGGAAGCGATTTCGAGATGTATATTGAAGCAGACTCTGAAGTCAATGAACCAGAAGTGCCTCAACCATTTAGTTATTTTTATTTCTGGAGGAGATGGGGGTGGGTCCGAGACTTACTCACTCGATGGAGAAATGAAGAAGGCGATCCCTACCACGAACTAAACTTACCTCCTAACATCGGAGAAAATGATGTACTCACCGGTGAACCTATGTGCAATACTGTATTCACCCTTCTTGCTAAAGTTTTCCACCTCGAAGGTCGCATTACTGCAATCTCAGAAAATATTCAACCTCTACTTCCGAATACCAATCGAAGGGGAATATTAGAAGAAGTTAGGGAACTTCGAATTGATAATCAAGATCTATCGAATCAGATGAGTGGATGGATAGAAATGATAGAGGGTAGGATAGAAAACTTGACAAGAATGGTGCGTGATCTACAAGCTATACTTACTACACCAACATCATCACCAACCTCAGCACCAACAACACTTGTAGCACCAACAGCAACAGTACCACCATCAGCAGCACCAGCATAACCAGCATCAACAACAACAACATCATCACATGTCTCAACCTCGCAATCTATACCTCAAGCATAATCATCGTTCTACGAATCGTTCTACATAAACTATTTTCGTCCTTCATGACGATTATGTAATCTCTAATGTTTTAGAGATTATGTACTCTAGTTCTAACCGTAAATCAAATGAGTTTAATATCATATTAATTCATTAAATCCATGATTACATCTGAAGAAAATATATACGTATATATGTTTTCATAAAGATTGTAATTAAAAAATCTTTTGTACAAACTGTTAATGATGAAAATATTTTAACGGGTAGGTAATACCCGCGGAATATTTAGATTTCACATTAATAAGTTACACTGTACATTCTTCGAATCTGATTCAACGGTCATTTACTATCCTACTTACATCCACCGATATACAAATCCGTTCACCACAGAATAACCATATTCATCCAATTTCATATTTGGATTTTGATTTATCAGAATCCAACAAGTGGCATAATGAAGAAAACATTTAACAAAATAAAATTTATTAGAAACAAACAAATTAACTATGAGGAATTTTGTTAAGAATCCACGCTAACTGTTCCTAGCTAATTGTTCCTAGCTAACTGATTACATTTTATTTATCGCAATTTACATTCTCGCAATTTTATTTATCGTCATTTAATTTCTGTTATTTACTTTACGCACTTTATTTATCGTCATTTAATTTCTGTTATTTATTTTACGCACTTTAAATATCGGGACACGTATACAAGGTTTTGACATATCATATCGACGCATATATATATTATTTGGAATAACCATAGACACTCTATATGCTGTAATGATTGAGTTCGCTATACAGGGTTGAGGCTAATTCTATAATAATATATATACTTTGAGTTGTGATCGAGTCCGAGACATGTACACGGGTCACGATACGTATTAATTAATTTGAATATTATATATTAAACTATATATGAATGATTGGACTGTTAACTGTGTACTATCCACTGTGGACGAAAAATATTGGATAATTAAAATGAATTAAAATACTGATTATAACATATGAAACTAAATAATTCTTCAAGTTTGCCACTTGATTTCATCTTAAACCTCATTTGTGTCTTGACAATTACAATCTGCGTTCAAACCTTTCATGATTCTTGAAAACACCTCAATCGAGAGGATGAACCAACCGCACTTCATCTACGGAAGAAAAGATTGATGCATATAGTTATGCACCTGAAAAACTCTCGGAACCTGAGTAAACATTTAACACGTAGCTGTGCTAATTCCTTTGGAGTTGTTATTACCGAAATTAACTTTACAATCCCTTTCCAAAGTAGTCAATTTTATCACAGCTTCAGCAAATCAACTTCGACTTGTCATTCGAATTAGCCTTATTATAACCTCGATATATAAGTTTGCCTTTCATCATCGTGACCGTGGAACCGTTTATATTCCATCACATTAGCAGTAAACTTACCAGCAACTTCATTGACCTTTGGCTTTCTGAAAAGTTATTATATTCATTAAAACCCCATCATATATTCATCCGTATCTGGTAACAAGAATTGTCATACCAATTACCGGGAATCAGCAATCAGTACTTTGAATCTCGCAACGTTTCAACATCAATAATTATATGTATACATATAACATTTATCTCTTAGAATTATGATCCTTCATTTTGAAATTCTGATAAGCACCCAGTTTACGAATTAATACTCTGAATATTGAGAATGCTGAGGAAGCAGCAAACTGTAAACGACCTCAACAGCCAAAAGTCGATGATAAAGAATTGTATGTTGGTAAAGCTCAGAAAAAGTTTGAAATTGAAAAACTGATTGAGCTAACCACGAAGGAGATCATGGACAAACACAAGGACCATACCATATATTCAAAGAATCCAGGTAATTCTGGATCCGATGAAACCTTCAACGAATATCTTGTTCCGTACTCATGTTAAAATCTTGCGTAAAATCTTTCTTCATCAACCATCGAACTTAGAAATCCCAAAATATCATCATAAATATCTTCGATATTTCTGAGGATATTTTCATAACTCTTCTTGTCCGAAATTAGTTATCTCTTCGTGCTATCCGTATTACATCATAAAGGAAACCATTTTAGTTTCTAAATTTTTTAAAAATTCGAGTTTAAATTATGAATGACTTCTGGAGTAGTGTTGGAAATTGATGCATGAGTTAGTATAATATAATGACAATTGATCAATGTGATTATATTACAGTAAGTCATGCTAAGTTTCTAATGGAACGTGATGATTCACAGACCCTAACGTTATCATGTGCCATGTTACATAACTCTTTCATTCTACTTAACTCCTGAACAAATCAAGAAAATGTATTCTTGATGGTTCTATCTTCCGTGATGTTGATAAATTTGAAAATCAAATCGTGCTATCACGTTCCTTCCTGCTTAGAACATTATAATCATTCGAAACTCTATATCTGCGAATTCTGGACCATTATTCGCTTGACTTGAAGTCGGGAAGAGAAAACAAAAGCATAGAGCTTTGAAATATAAGGGAGAATATAAAGCCCGATAACAACACATAAATTACAAACCGTGTATATCAACGTTTATCGCAACATAAAGACACGGGAGAATTAAAAACATTATAATCCCAAGGGCGAAGTAGAAGAAAATAGATTCCTCTAGTGGAAGTTGGAAAAGGAGAATGATTGTTGCGATAGTAAGGATGAGGACAAGGATCAGAACTAGATTAAGCATTTTCAGAATCTTTTGGATGTATGAAACAAGAAGGAAAGTATGGGAATGGTGAGAATAATGGAACGGAAGAGTTTAATTTATAATGGAAATATCAGACAGAGTAATCGAAGCAAATCACCGTATTTAATTAGAGAGATCTTAATTTCCTTATTCGCTGAAGAATCAGATCTTATAGATTTCCAAGATTTTCTTTTAAATCCCTTGAATTTCGGAATTCAACCAAGGCAACGTCAAAAGTTAAAACGAAACATCATTTATTCATTTCACTCTTTTGTGATAGCTTCATTCATGCTCTTTGAATAATCGAATTATTTTATCTGTATTATTCAATAATGATAAAACTCTATTTATCAGCTCATATTCGTCAGGAAAACATTTTTATTGTTAGCCTTCTTAATAAAAATATATAAGCCAATTATATTTAATATGCAAACACATATAATATAATGTATTTATATTAAAATGTATAAATAATAAACATATGATATCATATAATATATATGGTATAATGAATATATTAATATGATTATTGTAATTACAGATATGAATGTTATACTAATAACAATATCAATATTAATACTAATATTAAAAATTTAGTGAAAGTATTATTATTATTAAAAAAAAGATAATATATGAAGATGAAAATTTATACATATAAATTGTTATGATATTATTGTTATCATTGTTAATATCATTGTCAAGTTATAATGAGTAGTAAACTTTTGATTAAAATTATTATTATTAAAATCATTTTTTTTATATTATTAGAAAATAATACAATTAATTATTTGTATCATTAAGAATAATATTATTATCATTCTTATAGATTATTATTAACAAACTTATAAAAAAGTATCAAGTTGGTTGTTATTAAAATCCTCATATTATTATCATTATTTTCTTATTTATTATTAAAAGTATTTTATTAATAATAGTTAATATAATTATTATTAAGAAGTATTAATATTATTATTATCCTATTAATATTTGTTATAATGTTAAGTATAATATTAATACAGGTATATAAAAATGATTAATTATAATTAATGATATACCATTATTACCTATATATATATATATATATATATATATATATATATATATATATATATATATATATATATATAGATTAAGATATATAAAGAAACAGATTGATATATAATTCGATTCAGTTTCACATATCCATCAATTACTGTATCTGATTTTGTTTGAACCTCTTCAGTTGTTATATATCCAAATCGATCTTACAAATCATTCTTTAAAAACAAAAATCGTTAGCAGTGTATCAAGCTTTTTATCTTTTTATATTCTTATTTATTTTGTCTGATTGAGAAAATTATTAATCACGGGCCTTCATATAAACGGTCAATTATGTTAGATCTGAACCACTTCAATTCCTTTTCACTATCATTATCAATTACCAAATATAATAAACTCAAGTTGTTGAATTAAAATAAAAACAGAAACTGTATACAGCTCGGCTCCCTGTTCTTGTACAAATTTTTCAAAAATTTCGAAAACGAATTAATTTTCAAAATGTATAAATGCATTTGTGTTGGAAACCTTCTACTCAAACTATCTGGAAAGATTCAACTCTCAATTTTTCATATCATGTTCGAATTTTGGAGTCAAAGTGTTATTTCAAAAAGTCAACTTTCTGGTTCATCGTGAAATTAGAGAGCAATTTGATGTTTTAGGATCAACCGAAGGTCCAGATAGTTTCTAGGAATCATTTACGACTTCTTTCATGTTATAACTTTTAAATAAAACGAATTAGAATTCAAGATTGGGATTACAGTTCATAGTCGAATTTTTTTTTCTGATTACAGTGTCTGTTCTTTTAATTTTTCTTTTGTTTTAATTAAATCAATTATTCAGTAATTACATTCTGAATCCTTTTAAATCCTAAATCAAATAAAGTAAATTGTTATTAAATGAATTGGATCTCTAGTCGATTGTTTGCCATGAAGAAGAAGAAACAGTTAAGGCAGGTTTATGAAAATTAAATTTGGGTATAAATCAGAAATGAAGTAGACAGATGGTTGGTTCTCGATGTTGTGTTAAATCGAGAGGTCTCGGGTTCGAGCCTCGTTATGGTCAATTGTTTTTAGGAAAGCATTTTACAATGGTATATATTTTATTTCTTTTCCATTATCATTATAATTATTATTATTATTATTATTATTATTATTATTATTATTAATGTTATTATTAGTTATTGTTATTGTTATTAATACTAGTATATTAGTTATTAGTATTAATATTTTTTTTTACTAATAAAAAGTAGTAGATACTTTTTTTTATTATCATAATTGTAATTACAAATAGGATTAATATTATTATTATTATCGTTATTGCTAATATTATTATCATCTCCAATATTATTATTAAGTAAAATGTTATTAATATTATCATTAGTATTATTATAAATATTACTAAAAACATAATTTTTACCATTCAGTATTATTATCAAAATTATGATCATGATTATTATCATTATGAAAATAATACAAATTATTATTATTTTTGTAAATATTAGTATTAGTATTTTTTTATAAATAATATAATTGTTAATATTAACATAAGTATTATTATTTGTATTATCACGAGTATTATTATTATGTAAATTACTAAAATCGATAACATAACTATTTTTAACAGAAAAATTAATATTTTACAAATATAATTATTAATATAATTATTATTATCATTAATATAATTATTAATATTATTATCTCATTAGTAAAATTAAGTATTATAATTATTATCATTTTTACCACTATTAATATTATTTTTGGTTTTATTATAAATATTATTATTAACATACAAATGATATATATATGTGTTAAAAATATATTTAATACATATAACATAACGAAAATTTATATTTTATATAACAACATGAATCTATGCAACATATATATTATTAATATAAAAAGTATACAACTAATAAATTTATATATATTTGTTCGAATTACCATTACAAGTATTAATATACATGATTGAATAATAGGTTCGTGAATCCGAGGCCAACCCTGCATTGTTCTGTTGATCAATATCGTTATATGTATTTTTACTACAAAATACATTACTGTGAGTTTCATTTGCCTTTTTACCCTTTATATTTTTGGGCTGAGAATACATGCGCAATTTTTTATAAATGTTTTACGAAATAGACACGAGTAATTGAAACTACATTATATGGGTGAATGATCGAAGCCGAATATGCCCCTTTTTACTTGGTAACCTAAGAATTAGTAAACCAGTCTACTAATTGGCGCGAATCCTAAAGATAGATCTATTGGGCCTAACGAACCCCATCCAAAGTACCGGATGCTTTAGTACTTCGATGTTGTTATATCATGTCCGAAGGATTTCCAGGAATGATAGGGGATATTCTTATATGCATCTTGTTAATGTCGGTTACCAGGTGTTCAATCCATATGAATGATATTTTTGTCTCTATGCATGGGACGTATATTTATGAGAAATGAAAATGAAAATCTCGTGGTCTATTAAAATGATGGAAATGATTATTTATGTTAAACTAATGAACTCACCAACCTTTTGGTTGACACTTTAAATCATGTTTATTCTCAGGTATGAAAGAAATCTTCCACTGTGCATTTGCTCATTTTAAAGATATTACTTGGAGTCATTCATGGCATATTTCAAAAGACGTTGCATTCGAGTCATTGAGATCATCAAGATTATTATTAAGTCAATTATAGTTAGATATATTATGAATTGGTATGCATGCCGTCAACTTTCGATGAAATGAAAGATTGTCTTTTCAAAAACGAATGCAATGTTTGTAAAATATATCATATAGAGGTCAAGTAACTCGCGATGTAACCAACTGTTGTGAATCGTTTATAATCGATATGGACTTCGTCCGGATGGATTAGGACGGGTCTCTACACTATATACTCGAGCACTAGTCAGGGATACACTATTAGTATGTAAAAATTAAATTACGAGTACTCACGTATCAATATTGAGATTCAATATTGCAGGAAAGGTACGTAGACGCAACAGAAATGATAAACACTAGATTGACCTTACGAGCGTACCCATGATCCATACTCATAACCTCCATAGCTATAACCCATAATTTCCTTATCTCTATCCCTCTTAAAAAAATCCGTCTTGAAAATAATTCACTCATGACCTCGTCGTAGTATTTTATGTATACACTAATAATAATAATAATAATAATAATAATAATAATAATAATAATAATAATAATAATAATACAATTTAATAATAATAATAATTTTAATCTTAATAATAATAATAATAATAATAATAATAATAATAATAATAATAATAATAATAATAATAATAATAATAATAATAATAATAATAATAATAATAATAATAATAATAATAATAATAATAATACTAATACTATACATATAAATATGGAAAGAGTGCGAGAGGTAGATAAAGAAACTGATCCATACTTCGTTCGATTTTATAGCACATTTTTACTCACCTACCCCCACTTTAAAGAACTCGTGCAATAATGCTATCACTTTATATATATTTTATTTAATATATAATATATTTAATCTTTAGAATTAATTAAATATTATATTATATTTACGTGCGTAGTAAAAATATAATTTTTATTCAAGTGACTCGTACGTTGTCACTCGACTCATGTACCACTTTCGGTTTTTCGAACGCACTTTCGTACGTTTAGAAAACTATCCTTTTACGTTACGCGACGTGTACCCTTATTAATAATCTAACTTATTTATCAATAAATTACCTTATAAAAATGTAACTTATAAAATTGAGCGTTGTGGTCATTTGCTTCTATAAATCAGTGGCTCGTTGTTTATCAAAATATATTACTTTAAATCAGGAAGTTTTATGACTAAGTTATATATATTTATATTTTCATTTCGAAATATAAATTTGAACTATTTACTTAATATAGTCTTTCAAAACTAATGTCATTCAAAACTTATATTTTTAGAAATCGTTTAAATATTAAAAATTACTATTTCGTAACATTTGTATTTTTAAAGTTTTAAAAATTGATATAGTTCATTTATCTACAAACGTTCAATAAACGTTTTAATAACCAAATTATTTTATATTCAAAAATCATTTTATTACAAAGGTTATAATAGTAGAAGTTGTTTATGTAATAAGACGTTTTTAATAATAAAAGTCTATTATATCGAAAAGGCATTTTCGTACATTTGAAAATAGATCAATTGAGTATTATAAAATTCAATCTTCCATTAACCTTTGTCTAACTCTCGAAACTTGACAATTTATTCTTACTCGCAAATCACTTTACCATTTATTCTGAATATCGTTAAAAGGAAATTTTTTCCAACTCAAAGTGGCCCTCCTAACAGAGACTCGTAATCGTAATTCAATGTATCTGATAAATCAATCATTTGATATATCTTTTAATTCCATCAATAACTATTTGAATATATTATGAAACAAATACGTTTATGTAAAGTATTATACGTCTAATACTTTGTTAATGTTTTCAAGTTATAATATATATATATATATACATATACATATACATATATAATCATATTCGTTCATATAATGGTTCGTGAATCATTGGAATTTGGTCGAGGTTAAATGAGTGTATGAACACAGTTTAAAATTCTTGAGATTCAACTTACAAACTTTGCTTATCGTGCCGGGAATATATAAAGATTAAAGTTTAAATTTGGTCGGAAATTTCCGGGTTGTCACATTGGAGGTGATTAATGAGCGAACAGAGTTAAAACCAGTAGTTGGCGAAACATGAGATTTATTTACTGATGGAGCTTCATGTGCAGAAGGTGCAGGTGCGGGTTTGGTTTTGGCAAGCCCGAGTGGTGAGGAGCATACGTACGCATTACGTTTTAATTTTGATGTGACAAATAATGAAACGGAATATGAAGCCTTGCTTGCTGGTTTAAATATTGCGCGAAAAATGGATATCACTAAGTTGCGAGCATTTACAGATTCTCAATTAGTAGCAAATCAGTTTAATGGCTCTTTTGAGGCACATGATTCCTCAATGCAGAAATATTTGCAGTTGTTGAAAGAATTGGCAGTGCGATTCGAGCATTTTGAACTCGCGCAAGTGCCAAGAAGTCAAAATAAGAAGGCGGATGCTTTGAGTAAGTTGGTCGATCTAACGTTTTCGCACTTTCAAAAACAAGTTTGGGTTGAGGAATTGCCAAGCAAGTCAATAGATAACGACTTAATGGTCGCGTCTGTTGTAGAAGGACAGCCAAATTGGATGAAACCAATCCTGCAATACATCCGCAGTGATATTTTGCCAAGTGATAAGCACGAAGCTCGCTTAGTAAGAGAGCGAGCACCAATGTATATCATTCAAAATGAAATTTTATATCGCAAGTCATACTGTGGTCCAATGATGCGATGTGTGGGCCCAATTGAAGCAGAAATGATAATTGATGAAGTGCATAACGGTTCTTGTGCATTGCATTCAGGCTATAAAACTATCGCGGCGAAAATTATGCGGGTGAGTTACTTTTGGTCATCCCTATATCGCGATATTGCAAAAATTGTTAAGCGTTGTAAAAGCTGCCAAAGGCATGCTCCGCAGAATTGGATGCCAAGGCATGATATGATCCCTGTTAATTCGCCATGGCCATTTCACAAGTGGGCTATTGACATTGTAGAGCCATTTCCCGCAGGACCTGGTAATGTCAAATTCCTGATTGTGGCAATTGACTATTTTACAAAATGGGTTGAAGCTAAGGCGGTTCGCACTATCACTGGTGTGCAAGTGCGAAATTTTGTGTGGGAGTATATTGTTTGCAGATTTGGTATTCCACGTGAATTAGTTAGCGATAACGGTGCTCAAATAGCGAAAGATCCTTTTAAAACATGGTGCACTGATTTAAATATAATCCAAAAGTTTACATCAGTGGCACATCCACAGGCTAATGGTTTATGCGAAGTAACCAATCGTGATATTGTAAGCAGTATTAAAAAGAAGTTATGCGAAAAGCGAACTGGTTGGGTGGATGAATTACCCAATGTTTTATGGGCACATCGCACTACTTTCAAGAAGAGCACTGGAGAAACACCCTTTAGTTTTGTGTATGGCTCTGAGGCAGTAATACCCGCTGAAATTCTTGTGCCAACGCATAGAGTCGCTAACTTTGAGGAAGAAGCAAACGATGATGCATTGGGCGAGAATTTGAATTTCATTGAAGAGCGAAGGTTAATGACTGCTATCAAAGAAGCAAATAATAAACAGCAAATTGCCAAATATCATAACAAAAGAGTGCGCGCTTTATCTTTAGATGTAGGCGAGTGGGTACTGCAAAATAATGATGCAAGTAGAGCAGAAAAACTTGGAAAATTAGTACCTAACTGGGAGGGTCCTTATCAAGTTGTGGAAATTAATGCAGCAGGTTCATATAAGCTCGCAGATGTAGAAGGGCGAACTTTACCTAATGCGTGGCATGCCGCTTTATTAAAGCGATACTATGCGTAATTCTGCGAAAATAACATGAAGGCCAAAATGTATATGTATAAAGTGCGAAATTCGTTGCAAGGCCTATACTTGATATTCTTTCTATGTGTTTTTATTTTTAATTTTTGCAAGTCTTGATCACACTTGTGAGAGTATAAAAAGTAGACACTTGTAAGAATATGCAAAAAGTTTGTTTGAGAAATGCCAAAAGTTTATGAAATGTTTTGTATTTTGTTTCATAGTGCTGAGATGTTTCGTGACGTTTAAATGGTGAAGTGATGAAATTGCCCACTTTCGCAGAAAATAACTATTGCGAAAGGAACTTAAAATCCTAAGTATTTGATATTGCCATACTTAGATGCTTCGCAATGCTAATTGATTGTCTAAGGATCGCTTTGGCAGACTTAGAAGATTCATAACGTATAAATATACACGCATACAGATTGTTTAGCAAAAGTACATACTTATTATGTGCACGATAATAAAAAGTGGAAATTGCAAAGGACAAGTCCATGTTATGAATATTAATGACGAAAGCGCTATATAAATAAGAGTACTTGCAAATATAAGAACAACGAAAATTTTATTAATAATGACTCAGAGGCAGCTGCGCGCTGTTATACAAAGCGAAATTCTATTCCTTGGATAAGTCAAGCTTGATGATGTCATCTGCAGTGACATCCTCCTGCTCGCTTATCGCTGTTATCTTATGGAGGGGAATTTCGGCTATGCCTTCTTGAGCGACAGAAAATGCTGATTGCGCCTCTTCTAACGAACAAAGGCGATCAGCTATTGCAGTTGGTAGTGGTTCTGGCAATGGGCAGTTGATGGCAATCTGATCCATAAACTCTACCATCTCGCGTATTTTTAATGCGACAGCGAACGTTGAAAATTCGCAGAAACAGGCTTGGAGTTGAGAATTTTTCTAGCCAATTCGGGGAGATGTTGGCGGAGCTTGGTGAACTCAAGCTCCGCAGAAGCTTTAGAAGCTAGAGCGCTGTCCCGCTCTGCCGTTAGCTTCGTCATATCCTCTGACAGCGCTTTAATAGTGGCCTGAAAATTGTTTTCTTTCTCGGCCGCAGTAGAAACCTGTTGTTTTAAGTCATCAACGGTGGTTTTTGCTGCGGTGAGTTCGTAAGAGAGGTCAACGCAGCATTTTTCGCTGTCCGCAGGTTTGGCCTTCTCGGTGTGGTACTTTGCTTTTTCAGCCTCAAGAACATTAAAGAATTGTTCTTGGCGGCAGATCATGTCATAAGCAGAATTAAAGGACATGTAAAAATTCTGCACAAAACTGTTATGCGCATCAAGCGCAGAAAGTTTTGAAAATTCTCGACGAAGCTCGCCTGGGATTGCCATCTTCATTTGTTGACGCTGATCCAGTGCTGCAGCAGAAGAGGCATAAGTGTATCCCGATAAACCGTCAATCCTCACCCCATAAGATTCGGGTGGAGTGCGGAAAAACTCTATGATTTGGTCAAGAATGTTTGGGCTCGCAAAAATGGGGTCACCAGTGGAACCGCCTGCAAAAACATGCAAATTATAAGATACACAGAAAAATACGAGCATTAATTATGCGATAATGTTCAGGACTTACCCGTTTGCTGATCCCCTTCATAATCCGATATAATTGGATTATCGTAAAGAGTGGTGTCGGGTTGCTTTAATTTTTTACTTTGTGATTGTGGCGGTGTCTGGTACGGTCTTTTGGTGGAGCTTGGCTTGGTAAGAGGAGATTTGGAGGTTAAGTCGACGATCGAAATTGTTTGCTTTTCTTTTGATGCCGTCGATTTAACCTTCGGGCTTGTTAATAACTTCGTGATCAAGTTTTTTGGGTTAACCTTGCTGTCCACTTCGTCGATCTTCATTATTGATTGAATAGAAGTTGCGAGTAAAAAAGAAGTTGCGCAGGTGGAATGAATATTTGTTCAATTGCAATATGTTTCGAAGTAGCGAGTGGGAAATTCGTAATAATGGACACCGATATATATAGAGGAAGTAAGAGTGCTAATAAATTGTGTTTAAGTGTCCGTTATGCTAGTTTAAACGGTAATATTTTCGCTAACGAATACAAACGGTAACTTTGTTTGCTGTAACGGTAACAAAGGCATAGCGAAAATATTATAATGCGAATAGCGGTCATGAATAACTGCAAATTTTTAAGAGTTTATCATGATATATTTACTTCGCAAGATGTATCATAATAAACTGGGGAGACTTGATCATATACATAGCATTGTATATGTATATTTTATTTACTAAAGGCTAAAAGCAGAAGTAACGCGAAGTATAGTCGAAAGGCTTGGAATATTCGCTAAAAATAAAGATAGCGGATCGGTTTTCGCGCTAATAAAAGATTGCGGGTCATTTCGCTAAGTTTTCGCGGACAGTTTAACAGTCCGCAGATCGCGGACATTTCGAATACTATAAATAGGGAGCTTGGCCTCTCATTTATAGGTTGTTGATTCTCTGCCATTTGCCCAAGCCTTTTGTGATTTTCACTTGTGACCTTGCCCAAGGAATTTCCACATTGTGCTAAAGTGAATCATGCTAATTGACAATCAACACCGGGTCGGGGTGGTTGATCACTTGATTGATAAAGTGAAACACGATCATCGGAGCCCAAAATAATCATCAAACATCTCATCCTCCATCCTAATCTCATTGCACTCAATAACTTAATATAGGATTGATCATGAATCACTTAGATATAAACATTAAATTAGTCTTATTTATTAACTAAATTCGAGTTCACGAAACATACAATTTTAATGTATGTGAGATTTAAATTAAAGTCCAAACACAATCCTTAGAGTAATTCGTAATAACATCATAGCTAAATTTTTAGTTATCAAGAAGCTAAACTATTCAATATATTTGTAAAAATATTATTATTATTAAGTTATTTTTTGTTTTGAATTTGATTTTCGATTAATTTGAATTTGAAAAATCCAAAATCAAAAATCGAACCGAAATTCAAATACTGAATTCGCTTTCGGTTTCAATCGATTCGAAAATTGTTTTCCAAATTCGGTTTAGTTGTGACCGGTTCGGATACGAATGAATATTCGAATTAGACGGTTTTAAACCAAATATTTTACACCCTAAAGATGAAAACTTCACTTTGTATTTAGGCAATAAAAATCATAAGCATTATATCATAGTGTTTGCATATTATTTCTATATGTTCATATGGAGGTATACAGAAGAATAAATAGACTTGATATTTGGCTATTTGGTGGTTAGAATTGCAAGGGTTTAACCCTTCAATTTTGGCATGAAATACAAAATGATATTTTTGAAGTGAAAATTCGTTTGGATTTATCATTTCGGTATACAAGAAAAACTAACTAGGGGACGCTGCCCCCTAGCACCCTGCATTGGGGTGATACCCCCTTGAACCTTACTATTTCCTGGACAAAATTTAGTTAGTTCGAACGGGACATTTCGCACTCTTCAAATTAATCATTGAATTTAACTAGATATATAACCCGTTGCTTTCAAATATATGGCAATTAATTAACGAAAATAATTGTTAAAACACATGCACCATTATTAGAATTGAGGTCAGGAGAAACACATTAACACAGGCGTCGTCCCACAAGACACAACAGTTACAAACTAAAGCAAAGTTACAAATGGGTTTATGGTCCACACTACGTACGTGTTACTAACTTTCTTCGACCTTCAACAAATGGATTTAAATAAATTCACACGTACTCACCATGCAATCCTTCAAACCCCCTATAAATACACCATATATCTCTTATACCAATTACACATCAAAAACTAATTACCAAATCCATCAAAATACTCACATATATAATACAATGGCAAGGTTTTCACTTGTTGCACTTCTCGCCTTTGTAGCCATTGCGGTAGTCGCTGAGGCCTCAGCCAAAACCGTCACCATCACAACCGTCGACGAGAACCCCTTTGGCAGAAGATCAACTGGATCCGGCTGCAGTCAGCAGATGATGGACCCGCAGATGCTCAATGACTGCAGGATGTACCTCATGTCGACTACACAAGGTCCGTTCACACCACCACTTATATATGTTACTATTATTCGTATGAGAAATTATATACAGACCCAAGATTTTCGTTTAAAGCTTGGCGTCAACCATATATCTAACGCTTGAAACCCGCAATGACTCTGGACTGCCCGCAAAGCGGGTAGTCGCCTTGAGATTAGTCGGCTCGTAAAGCGGGTCGGAAAATCAGTTATACAAAATAATGGACCTTTTTTGAAAATAGAAATGCTAGCTAGGCAGGGGCGGAACATTTAAGGGACATGAAGGGGCACCCGCCCCATCTGAATTTCAAAAAAAAAAAAAAGTTTACACTATTTTTTTTACTACTGGTATAAAATTCTCCGTAATATTTATATTAGTGTTTAACCCTGTCAATGAAAAATACGGAGTATTAGGTTTGGGCAGCCGCCTCAGTGGTCGGGTTAAAGTTCCGCCACTGTAGCTAGGATTAGTTGAATATAGTTTCTCTATTATTATGTATACTAATACTAGTAGTTACTCATTAATATTAATGTTGCATGTACACAGGAAGAAGACAAGGGTCACGTAGAACAGAACCACAGCAGCAGATGCAAATGTGCTGCAATCAGCTGAGGATGATGCAGGAACCAGAATGCATGTGTGAGGGCTTGAAGATGATGATGAACACACAGATGCAACAACATATGATGGGTCAGATGATGCGCATGGCTATGAACCTCCCCATGGAATGTGGTCTCATGAACCAACCCTGCCAAATGCAAGCTGTCTTGATCTAAACACGCCTAGGCTGTTTAAGCCAATATGAATCCGTATCGAATAAAATGAGACTCAATAACACACCATCGTGTGTATCAAATGTAATCGATCTAGTACACCATATCGTGTGTCTCATTAATAAATAAATTATGATCTTACTCCTTATGTTCTGTTTTCACCATTACCCCAATTACCCCATTAACTAAAACTTAAAACTATAAAGAGTAAAAAACTACTGACATCAGCAATAACGTCATGTTGACACCGTCATCCATTGCACATTAGTAATACTAGTAAAAAAGAACATGGACACTACAGGTTAGAAAATAATTCACATCATCTAATTTCTACAAATTACATTCTTTGTGTCATTGAAGGAATATTTAAATTAATCACAATATATGTTAAAAACGCAACAAACCCTGCCCGAAACAACCCGATAGACGATCGACAACTTCCAGCAGAACGTTTCGGTAGTTTCTTAGGCAATGCACATTCTTCTCCGTTAAACAACACCTTCGATGGAAAACCATCTCCGTTAGCTACTCGTATTTTAGGTGTGTTTTTCTTCAAAAACGATAGTACCGATTGTTGCTTTCCTGGTACTGCGGGTTCCCCTGGTTTCGACCCGTTTGTTAACGCCACCAAATAGTTTAAACCAGGCAACCCCTGCAAGAAAATAGTCTTGTTCACCTTCGGTAACTTTGTTCCGTTGAACGAGTAAACATTTTGGAACCCAACAAATGCTTTTTTTAACTGCACAGCCAAAAACCAATCCTCAAACGGCCTCGGGTCCCAGTTAAATATCGTCACCCGGGCTGTCCACCCGGTTTTATAGTCACTATCGACGTGCCAGTTTATACTAACCGGACAATTATCGGGACACGGTAACTTTTTTGGTAAATCTAAATGCTTGATTTTAGCCCATGCTTTTGCTTTAGTTGTCCTGTTCGCAAACGGAACCAAAAGTGCTTCCGCAGGAAGAGGTAACGCGGCGGCATCCTCGTCGCATTTTCTCGTGTTTACGTTTTCGCATCCACACGCGCAAGTGTTGCACGGGACAACGGATTCGGCGTAGTAAGCGGAAAACGAAACACAACATTTTGCCATTTTTGGTTTCGGTTTTGTTATATTACAAGTTATTTGATAACTTGCTATAGCTGAAACAGTAGCTTCGATGCCAGTTGGGTCGGGTGTTTCAGTCGGGTCGACACGAACGGGTTGTCCACATTTGTAATGCGGGTTAACAAACCCTTCGATTTTCCAGTTTTGCGGTGGATTGATAGCAGTTCGGTTTAAATCAGGAGGCAGTTTGAAAACATTCATTTGGAAGACCGATTTGGCTTTCGTTTCGTTCATTATTTTCGAAAGGATGTTTCCATTTTTGCAACAAAATGGTAATTTCCCGATTTTTTCATCGTCTTTCATGGTTGGCGGGAGGTCGGAAATTACGGGCGTTTTCTGACAGTTTATGACTTTTGAGAAATCGAAGTCTTGATAGTATTGACCGGCTGCACTATAGAGGCATTCGGCGGGTTCTTTTTTACGAGGGAAAGCACCACGTAGGTCGTATATGAACTCGTTTCTCATCCATTCGAAGGTTAATTTCCAGTGATCGAGGCGCCCAAGTGGATGGTTGTTTTCGATGGTGACCTCAGCTTGATAATTCCCTTTATTCGCTTGTATTACGTCGTATATGATGGACAGGTCGGCTTCTCTGCGGGGGAAGAATTTGAGTAACTTTTTTTTTTGCTTAAACTTGGGATCTTTGGTGCAACATACATGCATTGATTCTGTTTCATGAAGGAAAAAAAAAAAAAAAACAGAAAGAACAAAGTTTAGACTATTTCTAGATGCAGGAAACTTCTCATGTTTTCGAAGAATTTATCTAAGAAACCCTAGGTGTTGTTTGTTTATGTCTTATGTCTGCACACCCACAAACGTTTATACCCCATTAATTTTAGATAAAATATGTCATATGCAAACTCGCAAACTTAGAAATATATACTTCTTACTCCTGCAAACAGGATTAAGTTATTTAAGTTATTTTGCATACATATAGACAAACAATCTTTCAGTATTCAGCATATAACACATCTTCTCTACAGACCATCTGCAGATCTTAAGACAAAAACATCTTAAAACAAACATCACCCTAGTATTAGTATTGAAAAGTTGTCTTTCGCAACACTAATGTATGTAAATAGATCTGTTAGATTGTACTATTTACGCAGTAGTATTTTGTTCTAGTGGTTTCTCACTTGAAAGTGGTAAGAAAACTAAATGATTCAGAAACACATACTTGCTTTGGTTGTTGCTTTGGGACATTTAAAGCCTTCGTTTTCGAGCTTAATGTTTGTAGGCATAACATTGCCGCCGAGCTTCACCCCAAACATGGTTCCCTTGATCTTAACCTTAGCCGACATCTGAGTCAAGTCACCTGCGGTGTCAATAGCGGTCTTCAAATCCGCCTGTGGATATCCGGTCAGGTGAGTTCCGTTCTTCTCCACCTTCATAGGAAAACTGTCACCGTTAAGAATCGTTGCACCTTCCGTTGACACCAAGATCTCGTCGTGTTGGAAACCGATAAATGCTTGCCATGATTTTAACTCGGTGGCGCCAGTGTTGACGAGCGTTAACTGAGACTTGAAAGCCCACGATTGTGCGGTGGCGTTTTTGAGATGTGGGTATTCTTTCTCTCGTGTATCGAAATTGTATTGTAAAAAGATTCCGTTACAATTTTCGGCTTCCTTTGGTAGAGTGATTTGAGGTTGATCTCCATCATCTTGAGCATTACAAATTTGAAATATAAACAACAGAAGCCATGATATCCATGACACTCTCATATCCTTGGCAATTAAGAAGCGAGATTCGAGAAGTTGATGGTTTGAGTCATTACGTGTGTTAGTGATGACTGATTTGTACGAGTGACGAGTAATGAGGGACGGGGAGAATGGTGGTGTTGTGGCAGAGATGACATCACCGGCGGTCCGGTTCCGTTAAAGGCAGATGCCAAGAAGTGGGCAAGGAACTTCCATAGGGACTTGTAGTCTTTACTTCCTTCGCGAAGGTGGAGTCTAAAAAAATGGTTCATCTGCCGGAGTGAAGAAACAAAGGGTTGTTAAAAATAGAAAGTTGAAAATGAGACGTTTTCAGCTCATTCTCTTCCCCTGTTTCCACGCCAAATTAGGAAAGAGATCTGAAAAAATTCTACAGTACTCCTTGGTATGTTTATCCTAAAAATTTGCTGTACCAGAAACGAAAAAAAAATAAATTTTGGTATATTATTGAAGTCAAATGTTTACTTGGTAATTAATGAAAGAGTATCCATTAACAATGCGACAAAGTATACATTTTTAATTTTGTCTCTTAAAAGAATTAGTGGACCTCTTTAGCTTAAATTTTGGGAAAATTACTTTCGTTACATATATAATTAAGTACTGCATCCTTAATTTCTTATAATAGTTTCTACAGATTTAAAAGCTTAACGGGTATTTAAACAATGTGATTAAACTATTTGTAACACCAAAAAAGGAACTCATGAAGAATGCACAAGTAAACTGTTATGAATCCTATTCGCTAATTTCGTGTCTGGGTATGTTTCACAAACTCTATGACTTGAAACAAAAGGACGTACAGTGGATCAAGCAACTGTGATGTCATCTAGAATAGCTAAGTCTTCAACATACAAATTGTTTGGGTTCTAAATCTGTGAACTGGTTCGATTGGCTTACAAGATGTGCAATGCTGACCCTTGACGCTTGATATAGTCTGACACTGCCTGCATTTCTTCGTGAGAGATGTATATGTACTTTCCTCTATCATTCGTGACACCAGATAATCTCCCTGCATAAAGGAAGGACAAAAATCAAATTATACATAGTTAAACACCATGTTTGTGCTTATGTAGGTTATAAAGAACACTAGATATCAAAGGAGAACTAAAACAAGAGTGAAGTTACATGATTCCTTTAGTTTTTATATCGGACTTTTTGATGGACACGAGACAATTGTTACCGTATATGATTTAAGCCAAATAAAAGAAACAATATGTGAGAGTCAACATACCCATATCTTCCAGTGATGTGATACATACAGTCCTGTAGTGTTAAACAAGATAAAATAAGGATCACCCAAGCCTGTAAGAGTTGGTACCATTTTAAACAAGGGAGGTTTAAAACTATCTAACAGAGATGGCAATATGGGTGGGACAGGAGGGCTGGACAACAGTTTAAAACAAGTAAGGTTAAGTATGGAAAAAAAAATCTAAACAAGCCAGGCCTGTTCACTCCAAACACTATTTTAAATTAGAATCAATGTGTCAAATACGATTATAAATCTAACTTTCAAGTTAAGTTTAGAATATTTAAGTAATAAAAAAATACACTTTGGACAACTTCCAACCCGTTTGGCCTGCTTTGACCAATTAAAAATAGAACATAACCCTGATTGGCCCATCATAAGTAGAGCGGTAGAAATTTCCACCTCTAGTCCTAAACTATCAACTCTAGGGCATAAACAGATATAAAAATCAGAATATAGATGAGCCACTCCAAAAAGAACATAAATTTTTTTAGATTGGAGAAAGAATAATGAGCAAGGAGCACCTGAGTCCGTAGCTTGAATTCAGTAGCAAGATCTTCCAAAGGAACACATTTCTGTTTCTGTTGACAAAGCAATGCATCTATTAAGCTGAAGGTTCCTTCCATTTTTATTGCTAGGGGTAATAACATTTGATGAAAAGATGATTATGGGCCACAGTCCAAATCTTAATATACTCAACAAAATCAAAGGTAGAGGTAGCCATTTTCGATCCATTTACTTGCATATGGGTCAATTAAGATTTATTTTTCTCCATTCAAAGTTTCAAACCATCCCAAAATAGCCTAGTGCTTAGGCTCCTGATATCCTCATCGCAACTCTTAAGTTCAAACCTCACTAGCAGCATATCTTGAGGTGGCCAACAGTCACAGGATAACCCAGTTAAGCCACCAAGATGGCTAAATTTGAATAGAAGTACTCACATTCCCCGAGTAGCCTGAACCTCATCTGTTTATCCGTTTTTATGTTTCTTCCTTCCTTTCTTCTTTGATGCCTTTGCATTGTAATATTCCCCTTCAACAGCTTCCTCTTCACTTCCATCTTCAGTTTCTACTTTAACTCAAAACAGTATTAGTAACCACATATAATATTACAAACACTGCTAGAGATGTTAACTGTATGAAATTGTCAATAAGAGATACGGAGTACTATGTAATAAAAGGTTGCAAGTACAGTAGCACAGCACAAACCTTCTACAGTTTGAGGAGCAGAAGACGTGCTGGCTGCAGATGTTTGCTGTCTACGCATCCTACTACGAGTACCAGGTGGGCGTGCAACAGTCTCTCTCTGCTGAACCTGCTTACAATTTAAAATCATAAAAATCAAATGCTCTACCTCAAAAGTTTAATCTGGATGTCTTTCAAATTGCATGTTTAAGTGTTTATCCACTTATTGCATTTCACAGTAAATAATTACTTAATCTGACCAATACTAAACGAGTTTTTTAAAACCCTAACCTGTGGTTGTTCTTCATGTTCGCCATGAGACGACGAAACCTGACTGCGTCTCCACAGGCAAATCGGAATTAACGCAACAATAAGAAGCATTCAAATGATTGCCACAAATACATCCTCCATTTGGTCCGTTCATATATATATCTACAAATTAAAGTCCACTTAGTTTCCGTAGAATCAACAGTAACCGGTGGTACATTCATTTGAATCAGTTAACTAATCAAATTAAACTACAGTAAACTTCATCATCAATCACGGAATTATAATTAAGTAATTACAAGTTGTGAAGCATAAGAAAATAAATAATCCTAAGAAAAACATAAATTATAGATTATGAAGAATAAACGGACGATAAAAATTACAAACCCCACCATGATACGATCACAGCAAATGAAGCTATTAGCATTAGAAGGATATGCAATTGAGTGTTGGTTTTGTCCTTTTGATTACGAGCTTCTGCAAAGGTTTCGCCCAACTTCACAGAAACGTGTTCGGGTAACTAATGTGTGGCATGTGAATCCACTTCAATATCTATGGGTAACTAATAAATAATAGTGGCTAGAGAGAGCAAATATGCCACTTTGAGATGGAGTAAAAAAAAAATTGGTGCCGGATAGGAAAGAGAAGATGGCTCGAGAGCTTGGGTTGCAGCCGAGATGATTGTGGCCAATAATGATTGAGGCACGATTGCAGTCATTCATTGTTCAACTCCACTCAGAATTAGGCGTGCTTGATAGAATCGTTCACAAAAATAAAAACCAGCATCGAAGAAGCTCGTATTTCCAGTACTTATCGAAGGTATAGTTATATTGTTAGGTTATCAGTAAACCTAGGCCATGATTTCAGTGAATTGCAGATAGGTTTAGTACACGTGTTATTTTTCTTGCTATTGTAGGTTAAAAGAGACTGTAAACTTCTTCAATCGACTAATTTGTTCGAACTAGTTAACTCGTGTTTTCGAGTTATTAACGATGATCGAACTAAGCAAAAGGTGCAGATATTGGAAAGGTATGGAATTGTAGCTTTGTTGAATTCAAGTTTATTTGTTTATTTATGTAATAATTTTTCGCAGTTTGAAGAGAAGAAAATGTGATGGTGGCAAATATAATTTTCTGATGCGACTTCAGAGTGCTGCACGTCTACTTTCGAAGGTGACTAGTATGATTTGAGTAAAATTCATCTTTTTAAGTCCTGTGATTGTTACCTGAAGTTAAACATGTATGTTATCGATTGTTTTTATATAGCATTCAAATCATAGAGTAAACATATCTAGTCTGTTTTTTTTTTTCTGCGTGCAGATGAATGAACCAATGCTGAAGGCTGCTATGTATCCTTTCTCTTGTATATACAATAGTTTGTTTTGGTTTTTATTCGTTAGGTTTTTGTTTATATTTAATCTTTGCTTGTCTAGCATACATGCTTCATCATAGTGTGTTGTCATCTCTATTGTTGGTACGATACTTAGGAACGTCTTCCAGGTTGGGTAACACGTCAGAACATGGTAAGTTTCAAATGGGTTGTTTTTACTACGTATAAAAACGGGTTGGGTTGACTGTACTTGACAGACAAACATTTTAGGCTATATTTTTTAAAAGGCAAACTCCCACACATAACATGAATATATACAAATAAGTCCACCCTGGACTTGTACCCACAACCTCTTAGGCTATTTTGTTATAAGTAGCTAACAAGTTAGTATCGTTTGCAGAACTTTGTTGTTACAATATTATATAGTATGATATATTAATAAAAAAAATTAGGATAAAACTATACTTTGGGTGCTTTTAACCCGTGTGATTCATTCTGCTTTTAGAAACCTCAACTGAATTTGAGCAATTCAATTGTAAGCGGGCTTATGGGCAAGAAGTGCCACTTGTAATACAATTTTCTTTTACTCAAGTTAGAACTTCATAATATTTTTTCTTCTTCTGGTTTAATTTGGATTATGCATTGTCTTTAATTACCTATTTCCGCTGTTTATCTCCTTGACATTGACAGAGAGATATCTAATTTGCTTGCTGGATCCTTTTTTGTGGGATTTTGTATGACTGTGTTGGCTTTGCTTGCACGCCTTCGAGTTTTGACTCAACAAGTAACGGCTACTTTAATATATATTGAGTTTTATTGTCATTGTGATCATTATTGTGATATACGCAATTGATCTAAAAAGATAATGTAATGTCCAAAGTTTACCAATAAAGGAAATATCACTTTTTCAGTCACCCAAAGAAGACACTTATTTTAATTTTTTGACTGAAATGCTTATTTTGTCAAAGATCTTATCACCTGATTTTTTTTTAAAAATTGATTATCGAAAGGACATGATTGGCTTTTATGTTTCCAAGAGGTCTACATTTTTGCATTATCACCACACACGTAACTTTCAATATCACGATTCCCCGTCTTCTATATACGGGTTTGTCACTTCAATTTTGGATCCCTAAGTGACCGTGCTGCTGATCTGCAAATGTTTTAAACCATCATTTGTGTTATAAAGTGTGTACAAATGCTAGACATCACCTTTAAGGCTTTAATTGGCCTAAATTTAAAGAAGAGTATTTGTCCAAATAATCCTTTTTAGACGAAGTTAGATATAATGTTCGTTTTTGGGTGACGAAAAAGGTGGCATTCATTCTTTTGGTAAACTTCGGACCTTACATTACCTTTTTTGGCCATTTGCCCTTATAATATTAAGCTTATTTCATTTTCCGAACAGATATTGGTCGACGTTGTTTCAGTTTTCAACATGGTTTCCTCTGTATCCCTAAAGCAGCAGTCAATGAAACTAAATCAACGAGGAATCGAGGTATGTTTTCACTTCTATTAAGTTATACGGAGTATTATTCTTGGCTTTATCCTGTTAATATAGGCTTACAACCGTCTTTCTACTTAAATAATTTCTAGGTCTTCAGGGAACATTACCACAAAATTGAAGAAGCTATTTTTTTGGAGTGTGTATGGGAAACTGATAGGTTTATTTTACTTGAGAGCAAGAGTGAACCTTAAAGCAAAAATCCATAGACAATAACGGGTGACGTTAGGTTTGTGTTAGACCACACCTAACGGCGCGTCAGAATCCATCCGCCAGTCTATGTGGCGGAAACTAATGAGGCGTTAGTTGGTGACGAAAAAAATGTCAGTCGGTATTTTGACAGGATGGAGATTAGCCATGAGTTTTGGATTCAACCAATCAGATATTTTATGCTTGTTATTTAAATTATTATTTCTTTCACCCAATTTTCAATCAGAGTTTACCTCATCACCCTACCCAACATTTGACACAAAAACTGACACTAACAGTTAAAAAATGTCAGAAACTGACATTGCTGATTAGGCAGATTGCACTTTTTGGACAAAAAGTGCATAAACTACCCGTGATATCACCGACACCATTAGAAATGGTCTTATTTGCATAGTAACGTGACCAAATTTTCTTCAGGGCTATAAACTGTTACCTGAAACTTAATTACGTAAAATGTTTTTATGCAATTAACGTACATATGTCTCATTGGTCGTTCATTGTTTACATTCGGAGGACAAAAACTCGCGATATCCATGATTTGTTTTTCTAGACAATAATCCGGAGGATGACAAGACATCTGTAGAAGACACTGTTACCATCCGCACATATAATCTTTATCAAAATGTAGAAATGTAGATTGCTTGAGCCAATGAAAACACCTTTTTTTCCCCATGTGTAAGTAGATATGAAGTTCCATATTTGTGATGATGTATTATCACAAATCAAAGTGATAGTATTCTATCTGATAAATGCATCTTTATCAGAACACACTATACATTAACTTCATAAAGATTAAATTTCGGTGAAGTAGTTATTATTATGGATCTTAGTTAAGCAGTACTGCAGTTATAGTCTACTTAATGTTTTTTGGTCAAGTTTTTAATGACTTCGATGCAAAGTCAAAGTGGAGCTTTTCTAGTGAAACATTGCATTAATTCATGGGTCCTACTCTTTATTTTAAGATATCAAATGGGTATTATTAAATTTTAAATTATTATTATATAGTTTAAACCAGCAAAGTAATAGAGTCAAGGAAAGTAACAGGAAAGACTATTATGAGACAGAAATAACACAAAAACAAATCAGTATTTTGAAATCTTGAGTGCTGTGGTTTCCCTTTCCCATATAATATAATATTCAAATATTCAATATTTCATGCCGGATCTTGTCTACATTTTACTTCCATACTTCCCACTCTGGTCTGCACACACCCACACACACACATCTTCTTTTTTCAGTTATATCACTACAACTTGAAAAGTCAAGAACTTTGTGATCAAGAACTCATTTGGAGCTTCTATACTAGTGGGTAATTGTTCTTAATCTTCATTTTATGATTACTGTTTTATTTATTGTTTTTTGTTGTTTTATAGATGATTAGCTGTTGAAAGTCTGTTACATGCATCATCTGATTTGATGAACATTTTACTAAAATTGTTTTTTTAATTTAATTTCACAACATAAGTATTAAGGAATCACTCAATTAACCTGCATATAAAATGTGTTTTGGATCATGTTAAACAAAGTTTTTTACTGCTGTACTTACCTTTATTTGTCCTAGAAAAGCTTTGTATTAAGGGTGAAAAAACTTGATATTTCATACTCAAAAAGCGTTGTTCTAAATACCATTAATTGAATGTTAGGTGGTCGAGTAAACCTTTCGATTATGTGAGCTTAAGAGAACAAGATTTATAGTACTAATACTATTTTTGATATAATGACTGTAGTAATCACCATATTACCTTGTGTTGTTGATACACTTAGAATGAATGATTATTGCCATATTATGAAAATTCATAATCATTGACACAAGGTATAACATATGATTAAAGTACAATAGTTTTGGAGAAAAGGAAGCCTAACAATTATAGAAAATTGCATTTCAAAACTACTAAAACAAGTTTGAATACAACTTGGCATGCAAGATCTTTTACGCAATTAAAATGCTACAAAACACTACTTTCGGCCCAGTCGTCTTTGGCTACTTTGAATGTTAGTAGTTGTTTATTTTGTGGTTCTTATTTATATGGTAAGAGGAGACAATAAAGCTTTGATGTAGATGGGATGCATATAAGGCCATACTTAATTGCATTCATGATTTGAATAGAGTGAGGTATTTATATTTCTGATAAAGATGAGTCTTGCACTTCATATGCATTACTGATTACTTTCATTTACTTGTAGTGTAGTTAATCTTGAAACTAAAAAATCGAGATAGACGATAAATCATGGTTCAAACACTTGAAGCGATCAAAGGTGGTGGTGGATCCATCAAAGTTGGAACCACTGGCACCATTAACGCACTAATGTCAAGGGAACTGAAGTCGGATAAAGTTGCATCTCCAAGAGCGGTCCCATTCGTACCAAAATCTCCAAAACGAGCCTTGGAACCTAATGTTACTACTACAAGTACAATTGTAACAAATCCCAAGGAAAAGTTACAAGCCGATGAAGCAAGCACCAGTTGCAGTAACAACGATAGCAAAATAATTGAGAAACATGCTAGCGTTCCTCAAAAAACGAAGCACCATCATGCTAGAAAAGATAGCAGGAATCCTTTTCTTCGTTCTGATAGTACGTCGGTTGATGAAAATGGAACTCCTAGTAGGAAGAATCACAAGAAGAGGTCGTGTATGGTTGAAATAGTCGACGTAAAATGTGGAGTTCCTACAAATCCAATAACAAATCGGTTGAAGAAACTCACTTTCTTGAAGCTTTCTGAAACAAACAGCGTGAAGTAAAACGTGCAGGTTCAGCTTTAAATTTTCAAATCATCTAATGAACAAGGATGTATCGATATGATTTAGATTCCATGTATGGAATAATGGAATTTTGTTGACTACTCATTTCTTCTTTAATCATGCATAACTATTGAAACTACTTGTGTTGAAGGAAACTCAAAGGAATTATATGAAACATGCATCATGCATGTCAAGTTGTGAGAAATTCATTTTCTTGAATCTTTCTAAAGCCAATTGTAAAAGTAGTCAAGTGAAGTGTAGGGTTGTTAACGAGTTGAGCTTATCGAGTATGCATAATAATTAATAAAAGCTCGTTGATCTAGTGATCCGAGCTCAAATCGACTGGATTACATCCCTATATAATTGCGTTAGCATAAGGCATTAAGGTAGATGACACTTGTTTCATTTCTTAATATGCTTTACCAGGTAAATAATTCAAAGTATGGGATAAAAGGATTTTATTGACTACTTGTGTGGAAGGAAAATCATTGTAAAGATAAGAAAACATGTCATGTGGAATTGTGAATATATACTATTAAGTCAATAATGTTTTGTCCATGACAACTAAGTTCGCTTTGGCTAATATATAGTTTGTCAGTTATCCTTTTTTTGCCTGACTATCAGAAGCTGTGTAGAAAGTTACAAGCTTGTATCTTTCCCGGTCTGTTTATTTTTAGCTTAATTGGGATTAATGTTTTCAAGAGATTATTCGCCCACCTTGTTTACTTTTGACTTAATCTTTTTGACCATCTTGCCAGGGAGCATTATGATTAATCCAAAAAAAGGGCTGTTGTCCCCGTATGGCATTTGCTTTCCACCTTTACCCTCACAATTTCATCTTCACCACTTTTAAAGAAAACTTGACCAAATAAAAATAACAACCAAAAAATTATTCTTCATCTTCAAACGATCATACAAAAAATCTAAACCTGATTGAAGACCTTGGACAGCGGATGTCGTCGCTTGCTCCTCCGGTCTCCGTCACGTCACTTGTTCCTTCGGTCGCCGTCACTTGCTCCTCCAGTAGCCGTCACGTGCTCCTCTGTTGAAGTTATTATATATGAGGATGATGATTAAACTTTGATTATGGTTTGGAAGTTATGGTTGTTTTGGTTTTAAGGTAAGGTTGTGATATTTCGGTCAATCTTTTTCACATGTAGTTTCAAAGAAAAGAAGGAAAAGGCGCAATTAGGTGGGGATAAGTGTTTTAACGAATTGGAAATTGTTGATTGTTATCTGGAAAATGTTATTAGCTGATTATGAATATGAATGTAGTTGGGAGAAGAATAGAAGTATCTGGAGAATTTGTACACATGGTGGATGGTTAAATGTACTGTTGGTGGAAATCTATTATCTACAAGATCGAATCTTTTCATTATTTACCTGTTACTCCATAACTATTTAGTAATTATATTTGTTACTATTATTTATTATTTATTATTATTATCATTGTAATGTAATATAACTTATATAATAATAATAATATATATAATAATAATAATAATAATAATCATGTATATATAATAATAATAATAATAATAATAATAATAATAAAAGAAAGTGGACAGATTGTTTACATAAATAAAATAATTTGTCTAGGGATAAAATAGTCAATTTTATCATTCAGACTATCTATTCCGCACAAAAAGTAAACACCATTAGTTATTCATTGATCATATCCATATTGTCATCTATACTCATACTGCCATCTATATCCACACAGAGCTTAATAGAGAAAAAAGTAAACAGCCATAAATATTTAATGAATTTATTTAATATTGAGTAATAGTTACTATTTATTTAGTGAATAATTATTTTAGTAACATATATAAATATAAATATAAATGGTGTGCATAAATTATTTTAGAGTAATGAAAAGTTTCATATATACTCCATCAATCAATCAATTCAATATTTATTAATGAATATTCAGCGTAAGAGGTTTCTGATTCTGTAAGTTAGGTTTTTATGATCCAATTAATATATATTGTAGCAAAAAAATTTGTATATGTAAAATCTTGAATATACCATAAATTGAAAAATGCAAGTGATTGATGACATAAAATGGAACCCAAGTATTTTCCAAGATTTTAATGACAAAAATACTAAAACAACTTAGTGATGAACAACTAATTGAGATCTGCAAGGTTATTAGAAAGAAACAACACACACTTCTTTAGTGATTCTAATTTGCTCCAATAAAACGACAAAAATAAAAACAAAAATGAAAAATAAAAATACAATTATGTACATGCAACCATGGCTGTATACTGATGTCAAGAGACACATCTTTGCAGATATAATATAAGGGAGCTTTACAGTTACTTGAAATATAGCTGCACAAGTTTCTTTAAGGTGTCAAAAACACTTGTGAAAGGATCGAACTTAACAGCAGACGTGAGTTCAAGATCAGGAAACTGATTAGTTAGTGCTTGTTGCATTCCGTTCATTGACATCATTGCAGCTAATCGGCTATCCGACACCTCACAGTCTTGTGGAGTGTCCTTAATTTGGGTTGGATCATAGCCATAATCAGCCAACACAAGCTTGTACTTTTCTATAAACTCTGGTCCAGGATTCGGTGTCCTTGAATATATCTGAAAACATCAAGGCCATAGACATGAGTATATGTTGCAGGCTTGCAATACCAAGTCATGTTACAAATCAGTGTAGTGATGACACAATGGAGGGGCCGACGGGTTCCAAAACAGAGGCCAAAACACGACAAATATTTGGTTAGGCCCAAAACACTTTTAGGTTGACCCATAGTAGTAAAAGTCAAGAACCACTTCTGCACATGGGCATACACAGGGGCGGATCTATTGTAAGCCCAGTAGTTGCACGGGACACCACTGAAATACGCGATGTAGTGAAATTTTTTTTTTTTTGGGTTTTTAACTAGTGACAGTGTGACACCACTGGATAGTGTACATTTTATTGAGTGACACCATTGAAATAAGACATCTAGTAGAAATTTTTTTGGGTTTTTTTTTTTTTTAACTGCGAAATTTATTAAAACGCCAAACTTCCCTAGTGAGCAGGAGACAACAAGTGACTACAAATCCTATATCCGCCACTGGGCATACACATTAACAAAGAATATGATGTTGGGTAGTGAGTGCCTTTTAGGCCTGTAAATGAACTGAACGCACATGAAAGGAGCCTATTCGTGTTCATTCATTGAGATTTACCAAACAATCGAATGAACATGAACAGAATGACGAACGGATTTTCTTGTTCATGTTCGTTATGTTTGTTTATGAACATAAACAAATGAATACATAAGTTAATGCTTAACACAAGTTCAATTTATTAAGTCAAACATTATAATGAACATTGACGAACATAATTGAACGAACGATATATGTCTGTGTGCGTTCGTTTTAAATAAACGAACGAAAAATCATGTTCACGTTCATTAATTTAACTAAACGAACGTAAACAAACTTCCCGCCGAACGGTTCACAAAATGTTAGTTGAACGTTCGTTTTTCTTACAGGCTTAGTAACTTTTCATGCTTTGACAGTGTACCATTGAAGCAATCAATTAATGCATAATTGTGTGTTTTCAAGTAAGTGCACTGCATAGGTGTACCTGAATAAAGCTCTTGTCCTTTGCTCCAGAAACAAGAGCAAAATTGTCATAATCAGTATCAATTACATCATACGGTTCTTTCGGAATGAAAGGCAATGTAGGAAACCTCAAAAAACACTTTTCTTTAATCATCTCTTGTCTTTCTAAATCCGACTCCGTTTTCTCGGTATCTTCCACCGAAAGACACTGAACCCGGCCCCGTATACCAGTGATATACCCGTTGGGCCCACCATGAACACAAAAAGTATCTACTTGAATTGCTGGTGTTTCCATATCAAATGTATACACTCCCTGCATTCAGAATCTTGCAGACTCATTTAAACATAAAATTCTTTATTTTGTAAAGTTGTGTTCGAAATCTACCTGGGTGCAGTGGCAATCTTCTTGACCTTGACCAGCAAAACCGCGTTTAAGTGAAGCAACTTCGAACCATCTTCCGGAGTATCTTACGGGATCGAAGTTTCTTGCTGTCATCCCTTTCATCATCATCATCATCAGATTCGAAACCTCGTCAACAGGAAGGGTTGGGATATTGCTCGTGGTACTTGCAATCTGGCATAAATTATTATGCCATAATTCTGTCGCCAAAGCCTGCAATGTGGGTGTCCATATTTAGAAACGACGAACATAAAAAATTTAAAATCTTTTTAGTAAATTATACAAACTTAGTAAAATGTTATTTGCCTGTCGTCATTGTTACAAGAAAATGACAACTATATTTGGATCCACATAGTTTCCTTAATGTGTCAAACTAGATGTAGCAAAAGTTGGTGAAATATGGGCTCCAATTGGGTTGACCTGTCAACTCACTTTTACCCAACCTATTATTATTATACATGCTTTTATTGAATATGATTATAAAAGCTATATCATAAACATTTGTTGTTGGTGGTGTGGTTGTAAGTATTGAATGATTACGAGAGTGTAAGCATTTGAATTTCGACCCAATGACCCATTTGACACACTTCCATTATAGCTATTTAATACATTTTCACCTTTATATAAGGGTTACTAGACGCATTTACTCTATTAACGATGAGCACCGAACCTACAACCACTCGAAGGCCACTAGTAACCATTTCGTTTAGATTATACGCGTCGAAATCCATTGCGATGTTCATGAACAGAGAAGTTAGACACCAAACCTGGTTTGTTGAGGACAATAGTACCAATGAAGCAGCAATCCCTGATACAACATGCCTAGCTACATCCATGCTTAATATTGGTAGCTCAATAGAACATTTGAACCTAATATTATTTGCCACTTTCCTGTATAAAGAAATAAATTGCTACATATTAATATATAAAATTCCATATGCATATTAAATTCCAAAGCTCCTTCACTGCATGTATATTAAAAGGTAGTTACTCATCTGTATATTATTCAATATCCTCCTTAAATCATACACAGAACATTTATCAAACAATTATATTGTTTTATTTATACAAAATAATAAAAGGTTAATACATTAAAATTACATCATTTATAGAGTTCATTACAAACAATTATCAAACAGTTTATTGTCCTCTAGAACTAAATTCAATCAGTAGCTTTGAATCATTCGGATTTTAAACCATTAATCATTCTGTTTATGAAACGCACAAGTTAAATCATAGTAATAACTAAGGCACTGCATTATAATTATTTTACCTTTTTATCAATTAGTAACTGTCAACAAAAAAAAAAAAAAAAAAAAAAAAAAAGGTCACGGATATAACAAATTAACATATTAATGTAAAACTAGTGAAATCACCCGTGAAATCACGGGTTTGTTTAAACGAAACAATTTAATGATAGATATTAAGTGAACGTAAATGCTAAAGTTATTTAGTTTAATGACCCGTAGAACCACATAGTTCGACTAAGAAACTCGTCAACTGAACATTTCATCAAACACCTAAAATGCATATTTAACAATCCACATTCAATCATAAAAGATAAATTTGGTTGTCATTTTATTTTAAGAGTGTAAATTAAAATATAAATGTAGAATTGGTTTCCTTCTGCCTAACTTTTATAAATAATTAATTAAAATAATTTAATTTTAATAATTAAAATAATTATTAATAAGATTTAATAATAATAATTAATTAATAAGATTAAATTTTAATTAAAAATTATTTAGATTAATGACATCATCCACCATGCTTAGATTTTTTTCTTTTTCTTTTTGATTTTTTCTTAACAAAGGAATTAGCCTAATAATGACATCATCATTTTAGCAATATAATAATGACCCGTAGAACCACATAGTTCGACTAAGAAACTCGTCAACTGAACATTTCATCAAACACCTAAAATGCATATTTAACAATCCACATCCAATCATAAAAGATAATATTGGTTGTCATTTTATTTTAAGAGTGTAAATTAAAATATAAATGTAGAATTGGTTTCCTTCTGCTTAACTTTTATAAATAATTAATTAAAATAATTTAAAATAATTTAATTTTAATAATTAAAATAATTATTAATAAGATTTAATAATAATAATTAATTAATAAGATTAAATTTTAATTAAAAATTATTTAGATTAATGACATCATCCACCATGCTTAGATTTTTTTTCTTTTTCTTTTTGATTTTTTTTTAAGAAAGGAATTAGCCTAATAATGACATATCATTTTAGCAATATAATAGTAGATAGATAGATAGATATAGATATAGATAGATATTTCTAATTTCCAATATTGGTGCGAAATTTCCGGATTTATGTGAGATTTACAGATTTTGAGCAGATTTTCAACTATTGTTTCAGTTGCGAGTTATTGCGTGAGATTTCTAATTTGTGCGAGATTGCAATTGTCCATGCGATATTTCCATATTTGTGCGAGATTTTCAATTTTGTGTAAAATAAAATAATGCAGTTGAGGTTTATAATACATACATATACATATATATTTGCAATTAATCACCTTAGGTTTCGAACTGGCGTACTGAAAACACATTACTACAATTTTACAAACCCTAGAGAGAGAAATAGATTTAGGAATACCTGACGATTGGGGGTGAATGTGATGGAAGGAGGAAAATTGTTGATTTTCCTGTGACGGTAGTAGTAGTAAAGTGGTGGCCGGTCATTGTTTGACGCTGGCCGGAAAAAAGTGTATTGAAATTTCAACCACCGTCGGCGATAACGATTGTCCAACTGGTTTTGTGTCTCTGAGAGTGACAGACAACCGGTTAGAATTTGCGCCAAATATCTTACCTGATAAAAAATTAAGTACCATGTACAACTATTGTTCCATAATGTACAACCTCATTAACAAGCTCGAGTGTGACTTTCTCATTACTGTTGGACTTGCTAACAACCATAAAGTTCGTAGTTTTATCAAAGAAAACAAATCTTACTGATTCGTAAGTATCATAAATTTCTTTAAACGTGCAATGGAAACTTGAAATGATGTTAGGTTTGTAATCGTTAATATCATAACGTGCTCATTGAATTGGAATCGTAATTTAATTAATAAATAATAATGTGCTCATTGAAATGATGTTAGGTTAGTATTCGTTAATATCATAAATTTCTTCACACGTGCAATTGAAACTTGAAGTATTAATAATAAAAAAAAGGTTGCATAAATGGAGTGGTTGTATAGGGGAAGGGGGATGATTCTCACACACACTTTTTTGATCCTCACACACCAATTGAGTATTATTAGAATAGTAAAAAGTTAAAATAGGTGTGTGAGGATCAAAAAAGTGAGTGTGAGAATCATCCCCCATAGGGGAATTAAACGATTTATGATGTATAACCATATAATGTGAGAACTTGTAGTTGTTATTATAGCACACATTCTTTATGTCTCAATACAAATAATGGTACTCCATATAATTTATCTATTTTTTAGAACAACAAAATTATATAAAACTAACAAGATGCTAGAAAGAAATTACAAAGAGTTCTAAGAGATTTTGAAACCAAACATTCTAGTTAATATTAGCTAACTTAACTCTAAAGCGTAACCAATCAAAGACAGAATTAACAATGAAATCAAAGATGTGGCTCTTTTTGAACGATCCAGAGTTCAAGATAACATCGTTTTTATACTTCCAAATTGACCAAAGGATGGCGATGCAAGTGCACTGGTTCAAATTTGACGTGTTTTAATAAACTGTTAAAATTAGTAGTGATCAAAGATTTCAATTAGAGGTTATTGGTAAAACAATTTACATTCCTAATGGTAATACAGTTGTGCCATTTATATTCAAAACCAATGAAGAAGATCATAAGACAATAAGGGTATGTTATATTTATTTTTCGTAACATTTCTAAGAATGTGTATCTTTTTGTACTTTTGTAATATGTTTTGCGCATTCTCTAAGGCTCTAACGATTTGTTTGAGTGAGGGTGATAATATTTTAACTGTGATGGTTGAATGTAAAACTCGAAGTTCTCATATTGAGCATCCATTATCATAGAAAGGTGATATTTTAACTAACAAAATAGAAAAAATTACTAATAATATAAGTATAGTATAAGTTGTTAAAATACACAATTATATACTGAATTTCTTTTAATTAAATTATTATTCCCATTCCCATTCCCATTCCCATTCCCATTCCCATTCCCAAACATTTTATGTACTACGTATTTGTCTACTAGAAATAGTACCCCGTATTTGTATTTCAACAAATAAACTAAAAATAGGTACGCTAGGGTCTTTGCGGCTCAATTTTCCATTTCAATTTCATCATCCAAATTTCAACACACACTTTAAAATCTTCAATCTAAATTCAAATCTTGAATTCTTTGAATCTTGAACTAAATTTTTTTGTGGCAACAACAATGGCAACTACCAAATCACTGAAATACAAGAAACCCCCAACAACACCATCACCGCCACCACCATCAGCGTCAAGATCTTCATCACTCTCATCCCATCTCGCCATGATTGAACTCAAACAAAGAATCTTGACCTCAATTTCAAAACTTTCCGACCGAGACACCCACCAAATCGCCGTTGAAGATCTTGAACAAATCATCCAAACCCTATCACCAGATGGCATCACAATGCTTCTTAATTCACTCTACGATGCCACAAGTGACAACAACAACAAACCGGCAGTTAAAAAAGAATCAATTCGTTTACTTTACTTCGTATGTGCAACTCATACTGAATTAGCATCTACCCATTTGATAAAGATTATAGCCCACATTGTTAAAAGGCTTAAAGACTCCGATTCAGGTGTGAAAGACACGTGTCGTGATGCAATTGGACAGCTTTCTTGGTTGTATTTGAAAGGGGAAAATGGGGTTGCTGTTGAGATTGGGTCTGTTGTTATGTTGTTTGTGAAACCATTATTTGAAGCCTTAAATGATCAAAATAAAGGGGTTCAAGCTGGTGCAGCAATGTGCTTGGCTAAAATGGTGGAAATGGCTTCTGACCCACCTATTTTGACATTTCAGAAGCTTTGTGCTAGGATCTGCAAGTATCTTAATAACCCTAATTTCTTGGCTAAAGGTCCACTTTTGCAAGTGGTTTCTAGTCTTTCTCAGGTTTACTCATTCTCTATATTTCAATCAATATGATTATAACATCATAACATGTTAAGAACATACATGAAGTCATACCATGTGAATTTGCCTTTAGGTTTATATATACTTATGTGATTGTAACATGCTGTTTTGTGACAATCTAATTAATTGCTTACTACCTGTAAGAATATACTAAAAAGAGTGCCATATAAGTTTGCCTATAGGCTAGATTCATATTTATCTTTGTGTTTCAAACATTTTTTTTAACTGTTTATTTTAATGTTGTCGATTTATTATAAGCATCTACTTAGAATCGTACCATGTGAGTTTGCTTTTAGGTTGCATATCCTTATGTGATTGTACAAGGATCAGTCCTTCAATTTTAGATACTTAATTTCATACTAGTTGTAACAAAGCTGCTTATTAAAGGCTAAATTAGATTATCTTATTGTACAAGGATCAATCCTTCAATTTTAGAGACTGAGTTTCATGCTTATATTGTGCACATAAAATTTTACATATCTGGTTGTAGGTTGGTGCTATTTCTCCACAAGGTTTGGAGCCACTGCTACAAAGTATTCACGATTGCCTTACCAATTCCGATTGGGCAACTCGAAAAGCAGCTGCTGATGCATTAAATGCTTTGGCTTTGCATTCAAGCAGCTTGATAACAGGAAGGACGGGCCCTACTATAACCGCCCTCGAGGCTTGCCGCTTTGATAAGGTTAAGCTAAAATAAGTCAACTTTTTCCTCTTCAAAGTCAATATAACTAAAATTTAGTGTATTACTGTATTGCAGATAAAACCTGCTAGAGACAGTATAATAGAAGCTTTGCAACAATGGCAAGGTTTTTCAGGTGGTTCTGAAGATCATAAAGCATCTGGTCACGGTATGTATTAGGTTCTTTGTTAGATATTGTAATACTGAAGGTGGTAATTTGGCTTGAAACAAAATCTGTTGCTGAATTTTTAATGTGTAAATCTTTTTCAATCCTTTAGATGCTAAAGATTCTAAACCAGTTAAGTCGGATGAAAGAAAAGCAGAGGCCCCACCAAAGAATGATGAAACCGAGGGTAGTAACGTACCCGAGAAGGCTTCGGGAATCTTGAAAAAGAAAGCACCTGCTTTAAGTGATAAAGAACTGAACCCCGAGTTCTTTCAAAGACTTGAAAGACGGGTTTCTGGTGAAGTTGAAGTGGTCGTCCCTCGAAGATTTGTGAGGTCGTCTAATGAGCAAAATGGAGATGAGTCGAGCCTTAATGACATGGATGCCGGTTCACAACAGTCAAAAGAGAGCTATCAAAAAGTGGATCGAGGAATCGGTGGTCCTTCTAGAAGGCGAGAATATGAAGATATGAATGACCCGATTCAAAGGGAGGGATCTAGGAATAATAATGGAAATTGGTTGGCTATTCAGAGGCAATTACTACAACTCGAGAGGCAACAGGCTCATCTCATGAACATGTTGCAGGTATTTTTTGATTACATATAATTAATTATATTTTTTCTTACATTAGAGGCGGGGAATCGAGGGTTGTGCAGGTAAGGTAATGGGTCAAACTAGGGTCTGTTTCCTATTAAGCATTTTTATATTTTTACCTGTTACTAATAAATTTCAACCTAGAGTGACTTGACCTGTTTTCATACAAATGGGCCGAAATTGCCACTTCTAGTTTGCATGTTCTTATGTTAAAAGGTTTTCTTGGTATTGCAGGATTTCATGGGTGGATCTCATGATGGCATGTTGACTCTGGAGAACAGAGTGCGTGGTCTTGAGCGAGTAGTTGAAGACATGGCTCGTGATCTGTCACTGTCGGGAAATAATCGAAGAGGTGGAAATTATATGATGGGATTCGAGGAATCGGGCAGAACATTAGGCAAGTACAATGGTTTTTCCGATTATCCCAATACCAAATTGGGTAGGAATGATGACCCGATTTCTTACATGGGTTCAAGTATGAGGGGTAGAGGATCTTCATGGAGAGGAGACGGGCCCGAAAGTTGGGACTACCCTTCATACGGGGCCCGAAACCCACAAATGGGTTTACGGAGAGGTATAGATGTAAGGTCACCTAAATCTGACAATGGAAGTGAACCCGTTAATAGGAGAGGTTGGGGGGATAAAGCATCTGGGCCCGCTAGGTTCGGGGAGGGCCCGTCAGCTAGAAGTGTATGGCAAGCTTCGAAAGATGAAGCTACGTTGGAAGCAATTAGGGTGGCGGGTGATGACAGTGGGCCCGCCAGGGTGGCGGTTCCTGAAATGGTTGCTGAAGCGATGGGTGATGAGAATGTGCAGGATCGGGACCCGGTGAGGACGGCTTGGAGTAATGCTATGGATGCGCTTCACGTGGGTGATGTGGATACGGCTTTTGCTGAAGTTTTGTCGACGGGAGATGATTTGTTACTTGTGAAGATAATGGACAGAACGGGCCCCGTAATTGATCAGCTCTCGAGTGAAGTCGGGACCGAAGTTCTGCATGCTGTTGCCCAGTTTCTTCCTGATCAAAACGTGTTTGATATCTGCTTGTCCTGGCTTCAACAGGTATCTAGCCCTTAGTGCTACATTTGAGCATGCTTTCTATAACTTTATTCCTTATTTATAACTCAAAGCTAGCATGAATACATACTGGTACCAAATTTATTAAAGAAAAGTCAGTATTAGATAGGAATATTTATACTTTACAATTAGTTCATATGAGTTAATAAACTAAGGAATATTTATACTTCACAATTAATTTATCTGAGTTTATAAACTTATATATGGTAACGTCTAACATTCTCCATCATTTCTTGGAAATTAAATTACATAAAATTATATAATCGTTGAAAAAGTTCATAGCTTTAGTGCAACTACCCGGAATAAATAGACGAAACAGTAGTACCATCCTGTCATAATTTTTTTTTTTTTCATTTTTTTATTATTATTATTATTTTAATTTTTTGGTTCTAGAAGGTAAATGCAAGGTTTAGAATTATTAGCAATAACTATAGCCAATTTCCGCAGGTTCTTTAAAACGAACTGACATTTTAAATTTCATTCTTTGTTATCTGCAGTTGCTCGATATGATTGTAGAAAACGGAACGGATAATGTGGAACTGCCAATGGAATTGAAAAAGGAGATATTGGTGAATTTAAATGAGGCGGCTTCAACTATTGAACCACCTGAAGACTGGGAAGGAATGGTTCCAGACCAACTTTTGTTGCAGTTGGCATCTGCATGGGAATTCGATCTGCATCAACTTAACAAGTGATCACGTATGTGCATTAGTATATGAAGCACTCATATTTTGATTTTTTTGAAATTAACAGTGAAGTTTTTTTGGTTATTGTGTTCGGTTTATAGCTTTAACATCAAAATGTAGATGAAATCATATCATATTTGCGGTCTGTTCTTTCTATTAAACAAAGAGTAGTGAAAAGGTTTTGTATTGTATGTGATACTTTTTATCTGTGGCTGTGTTCTGCAATTGCAAGAGAATACAATTAGAAAAATTAAATAACAAGTACTAAAAAAGAGATAATTACAATCATCAGATTTTTTTATAAATATTAATAACAAAATGTTAGGGGTAGTAGAGTAAAATCACATATGTTTGGCATTTACAGCAATGCTGTGCAATTAAAGCCAATTACTACAAATGCACTTGTAGGAATATGATGAAATTTATCACACAAGTATGATTATTAAATCAAATTACCTCAATATGTCACCATCTTTTTTAGCTTTAAGATATGCAAATACTTCCTCCAGTCTACTAATTCTGCCTTCAAGTTTCAATCCAAGCGTAAAAATCTCATCGTCGTCGTCGTCGTCGTCATCATCGTCGTCATGATCATCATCACCACCACCATCTTCATCGCCACCGCCGCCACCGCCGCCACTACCATCATCATCATCGTCATTATCATCATCGCCATCTGCAGCAGCAGCAGCAACAGCAGCAACAGCAGCAACATTTTTACCCATAGAAATTTTGGATCCTTCAGTTCCGGAGTCGTCTTTGACTATGTTTTCAGTGTCATTATTACCCATTGAAGAAGACTGAAAACAACACGTTTCGGTTGACTTATTAAGCCACTCAGGATATCTAGCAGTAACATAAGGTTCAGACAATCGAGACGGAACATACAATTTAGAATCTTTAACTGGCCGATAGTAAAATCCCCAGGCGATTTCTGGTGATTCATTGGTTCGTGCCACGTCACCAGGAACATCTTGGTTCAACCCAAATTGCATTGCAACTCTATGCGGTAAATACTGTTCGATACAGTCTTTATCGATCCCAACCAACTCAGAAACTCTCAAACAACGAGCCCACGACTCCAATTCTTCATCTAAACAATCATCAATTACAACCCACCTTCCTTTTTTCTGATAAATATTACTAAAAACTGAATCATCATAAGGCTGCCAACAAAAATCTTCAAAAGCACAAGCATCAATTGAGCCAATGTTCACTAATTTCCGTTTCTTCTTATCCCATTTTTCGAATCTTGGGTTGCAAGTAGATCCAGGATTAGGCCTAATTTTTCCAAATCTCTCCCAAATCCAAATTTGAACAAGTTGTAATGGAGCCCACACAATAACAGGGGTCTCATCAGTAACTATACTAGTGTTTAACAACCTTAAATCTCTATAGATACTAGCAAGTACAGCAGGTGCAAGAGCAAGTTTTGTTCCTCTAGCTAAATGAATTGCAATGTTAGTAACATTCTTTGAAACTGTGGAGAATGAACAAGGGAAAACAAACCTAGATAACCACAACGCAAGAAACGCTTCATGCTCGATTTCGCTTCCGCTGTCTTTAAATTTCTTCAACCAACCAAACTGATAGACTTTGTTGTACTTATCTTTCGTTATCTCGGACCTTGCTTTTTTTAATTTCGCTATAACAGTTTCTGATTCATCTTCGATATTACTAAAAATAGATTTACCTAAAACAGGATAACCTCCAATAACCATCATATCCTCTAAAGTAATTGTAACTTCTCCCCAAACAAACACAAAAGATTTGGTCTGGTCACACCATTTTTCTGCAAACCCTAATAACAAGTTTTCATCTTTTGTAATTTCGTAACAAGAGTTTAATATGGCATCGTGTATACCTGCCTTTTTCCAGGTAGATTTGTGTACGGAATGCATACTATCAACCCAATATTTCCAACCCTTTGGTGGGGTTCTCCAGCCATTGAAGGAAACCTTTAAAGCTTGAATCTTTGGATCAGATGAATGATTTGGGGAAAAGGGTTGTTGAAGATCGACGGAAGTAGAAGTGGGTTTTAGAAAACGGGCGATTTTTCGGGTCGGGTGATGACGTTTAGTCGGATCGGGTGAAACCATTTTTACCATAAGTTCCTCCCTTTCTTCCATGATGGTTTCGTCATCCATTTGTTGGAGCTCAAGAAATGAAGAATTGAAGGTTGCTGACAAAAGGTGGGAAATTTGAACGAATATTTAATTACGATTTTGAAATGGTGATTGGGGAAGGTGGTAAAGAAAGGGGTTTACATTACAAATTTAACCTAATCTGGTTTTTGACTACCGACTACTGACTACTGAGTTGTATTATGGTAGTATTACTACTAGTATGGTACACCGTTAAAAGATTTACTTACAAATATATAAACATAGTGTTGTAATTAATCCATTTGTTAGTAATTGGTACATTTTTACCTTCTTTTTTTTAACTATTAACTTGTACATATCATTTCCTATTTTTAACTATTAAATTAAAATTAGAAGAATGTTAATGTAGGGTTACGTTTATACATTATCACAAAATGTTAATTTTTCATATTATAACGTGTCTTTTATGCTAAAATTTCAGAAAGTCAATTTATTCAAGTAAAAATGTAGTTTCATATTGAAAAACTTAATTGTGCAATTAATGTTTAATTATAGTATGGGCTATGAATATCATTTTCTTTAAAATTAAAAGGATATACTCTACTACTTTACATGAACGGTAATCTTAGATTTGTTGGATTTACATGCTTTTGTTACATGTACATGTGAGGTACAGTCAAATTTTCATGGAATCAGCTAAGCTTTAAACTGATGAACTAAAAAAGTTATTTTACCAATTTGGGAATGATATGTTTGGTTATTTCTTATGTTTGGTTAACTTGTACATACCATTTTCTATTTTAACTATTAATATTAAAAGGATACACTCTACTTTACATGAATGGTAATATTTGATTTCTTGAATTTACATGCTTTTGTTTCATATACATGTGAGGGTACAGTCACATTTTCATGGAATCAGCTAATATGTAAGATGATGAACTTAAAAGGTTTATGTACCAAATTGGGAACGATACATGTGCAACAATTACCAACATCAAACATTAATTGCACTATAGCATGATTTTATGCAGCATCCAACAAACAGAAAGACTGAAGTTTGAATTGAAGATAGAAAGCTTGATGTCGAAATAGGTGAGTACGACGACACAAACTTCCTCTCTATCTTTTATACCAATAATTACTATTGTTAATCCATTAACCGTGATTATAAGTTTCCGAAACTACAAAGATGGATGTGTGAGAAAATCTCATAAAGAGACATAGATTCTAGAGAAAACTTGGTAAAACGGAAACCATTGTTGTATTTTTAAGGTAAACTCATACACATTATGTGACTTTCCCACGAATATATATAGTTTACCCCTAAAGTTAAACTCAGAACCTTTTAATGAAAATAGTTATCTCGATATTCGATATTGTTAGGCCAATGGCCATTTTATTACCAACTATTGTTATAACTTACAAGTATAATCAATATAAAAAACAAATATATACTCTTCCACGTACCAAGTTACAAAATATGCATAATTATATGATACGCATCGCTTAAATATAAACATTAGTATTGTTACTTATTAACCGAATTCGAGTTCACGGAACATACAAATTTCAATGTATGTGAGATTTAAAGTCCAAACAAATTTTTTTGAGTAATTCGCAATAACATCATAGCTAAATTTTTAGTCATCAAAAAGCTAAATTATTCAATCAATATATTTGTAAAAATCTTATTATTAAGTTATTTTTTGTTTTGAATTCGGTTTTCGATTTATTTGAATTTGAAAAATTCAAAATCAAAAACCGAATCGAAATTCAAATACCGAATTCGCTTTCGGTTGCATTCGATTCGAAAATCGTTTTTCAAATTCGATTTGGCTTTGAATGGTTTGAAAACAATTCGGTATTCGAATTAAACGCTTTCGGACCAAATATTTCAAACCCCTAAAGAAAAAACTTCACTTTGTATTTAGGCAATAAAAATCACAAAGCATAATATTAGAGTGTATGTATATAATTTATATGTTCATATGAAAGTTTACTAAAGAATAAATAGAGTTAATATTTAGTTATTTAATTTGACGGTTAAAATTAAAAGGGGGTAACCCTTCAATCTTGGCAGGAAATACAAAATGATATTTTTGGTGGGTAAATTCTTTTGGATGTAGCATTCTGACATGCGAGAAATACCAACTAGGGACGCTGCCCGCTAGACCCCTGCATTGGAGTGATGCCCCCTTGACCCTGGTTTATTTCCGGGACAAATTTAGTTGAACGAGCGTACATTTCGTACTCTTCAAATTAATCATTGAATTTAACTACATATATAACCTTTGCTTTCAAATACATCACACATTAACCAAAATAATTGTCCAAACATATACATCTTTATCAAAATTGACGTCAGGAGAAACACATTAACACAATAGCACAGGCGTCGTCCCACAAGACACAAGTAACAAACTAAAGCAAAGTTACAAATGGGTTTATGGTCCACACTACGTACGTGTTACTAATTTTCTTCGACCTTCAACAAATGGATTTAAAAAATTCACACGTACTCACCATGCAATTGTTCAAACCACCTATAAATACACCATACATCTCTTATACCAATTACACATCAAAATCTAAATACCGATTCCATCAAAATACTCACATATATAATACAATGGCAAGGTTTTCACTTGTTGCAGTTCTCGCCCTTGTAGCCATTGCGGTAGTTGCTGAGGCCTCAGCCAAAACCGTCACCATCACCACTGTCGAAGAGAACCCTTTTGGCAGAAGATCAACTGGATCCGGCTGCAGCCAGCAGATGATGGACCCGCAGATGCTCAATGACTGCAGGATGTACCTCATGTCGACTACACAAGGTCCGGTCACACCACCACTTATGTTACTATTATTTGTATGAGAAATTATATACAGACCCAAAATTTTCGTTTAAAACTTGGTGTCAGCCATATATCTAACGCATGAAACCCGCAATGACTCTGGGTTGCCCGCAAAGCGGGTAGTCGCCCTGAGATTAGCCGGCTCACAAAGCGGGTTGAAAAATTAGTTGGAAAATTAGTTATACCTAAAAAAAATGGACCTTTTCTGAAAATAGAAATGCTAGCTAGGACTAGTTGAATATAGTTTCTCTATTATGTATACTAGTACTAGTAATTACTCATTAATATCAATTAATATAATACTAATATATTTATTATTATTATAAATGGAAACTGAAGTTAAGCATGGTAATAATGGTGCATGTACACAGGAAGAAGGCAAGGGTCACGTAGAACAGAACCACAGCAGCAGATGCAAATGTGCTGCAATCAGCTGAGGATGATGCAGGAACCAGAGTGCATGTGTGAGGGGTTGAAGATGATGATGAACACACAAATGCAACAACAGATGATGGGTCAGATGATGCGCATGGCTATGAACCTCCCCATGGAATGTGGTCTCATGAACCAACCCTGTCAAATGCAAGCTGTCTTGATCTAAACATGGCTAGGCTGTTTAAGCCAATATGAATCCGTATCGAATAAAATGAGACTCAATAACACACCATCGTGTGTATCAAATGTAATCGATCTAGTACATTGTATCGTGTGTCTCATTATAAATAAATTATGATCTTACCCCTTATGTTCTGTTTTCAGCATTGCATATTAACAGTTAAACCTTGTGTTGCAGCTCATGTGGTAGTGGCTTGTCTCTCTTATCGAGAGGTCAGGAGTTCGATTCCCGTGGGGTGCAACATTGCACACAAGGTTGCCCCCTTAACCCTTGAATTCCACCCAAGGGTACCTTTCGCACATCGCGTTGCAGGGGTAGTGGGGAGGGGGGGTTTTACCGCCCTTGCCCTCGGATTGGGCCGGGTTTCCTCCTAGGCAGCAGTTGGGGTGGGTTATAAAACTACGGGAGATGAACGCGTGGGTAGTTTAGTCCCCCAGGGTGATCCCGAACTGGTGTTCATAAAAATTATTAACAGTAAAAAACATGCATAGTAAAGGTTAAAAATAATAATTGTTGTAAATTTAGTGTAATTTTGGGTTTTAATCTACACTTGTAAATGGGTTTGGAGGTACGGAGTGTACACCCATTAAGTGATAGATTACCCGAACCCAAAAGTGGTTTTCCATTATTTACTATCATGACTTGGTCTACCTGAAATTTGACTAAGTGTTTTCAGTACTAAGTTTTCTTAGTAAGCTGAAATTTGGCTAAGTGTTTTGTGCTGGTTGTTCTGCATTGCTGGTCCCTGTGCTGGTTGTTCTGCGCGGCTGGTCCCTGTGCTGGTTGTTTAGCGCAGCTGGTCCCTGTGCTGGTTGTTCTGCGCAGCTGGTCCCTGTGCTGGTTGTTCTGCGCAGCTGGTCTTGTTTGCTGGTTCCTCTGCGCTGCTGGTCCTGTATGCTGCTGTATGCTGACTTTTGCGCTGCTGGTCCTGTTTGCTGATTTTTGCGCTGCTGGTCCTTTTGCAGTGCTGGTTCTTAAGAGACAGCAGTAAGAAAACACTTAACACAATTTTGAGTGATTACGGAAGAATTATTCTTGCACCCACTTTTGCTTTAGTGGTTGAAGGAATAATACTTGTTTATTATAAAGTGATCACTCATGCTTTGATAGTTGTAAAATATAATATTTGTTTATTGTAAAAGTAACAACTTTTACTTTAATGATGGAAGTGATAATATTTGTTTATAGAAATATTCTTCCTGTAACCACTTTTGAATATTATAGAAGATACTTTTATTAATCAATCGACCAATTGATTTTAATAAAAGACTCTTTCATGATTAAGGGTGTATATAAATATATTAACTAATATGCATGAGTAAAAATACACAAGTTACGAACACCAAAATATTCTTCTGCAAAAGGAATTCTTGTTTCTGCCAAAACAAGAATTTAATCTCTGTCTTATCCCAAAGTGATATTCGTGTAACCCAGGCTATAAGGGTCGAATAATTACTTTCGGAAAGTGATACCACGATTCAGTGATTTATCCGGCTATCGATTATTTTACCCTACACGAAAGAATTTAATAAAACCTCCAACAATCGAAAGTAATTATTCGTTATAATCGATGGCAGCTACGATGAAACACATGACGGCGAATTTCTCCAAACTTGATAAGTTTGAGGGAATTGATTTTAGGAGATGGCAAAAGAAGATGCACTTCTTTCTGAGCAGCATGAGTGTGGTGTACGTACTCAGCACACCAATTTCTGAAGATCATGGTGATGATGCCACTATTGAACAAATTCGGAAAAGGTGCAAGTGGGAGAACGATGACTACATCGCTAGAGGTTTAATCCTCAATGGTATGGCTGATCCCCTTTTTGATATTTACCTAAATGTTGAATCTTCTAAAGAACTATGGGACTGTTTAGAAACCAAGTATATGTCTGAGGATGCTTCTAGTAAAAAGTTCCTTATGAGTAATTTTAATAATTACAAGATGGTCAATTCTAGACCGGTCTTGGAACAATACAATGAGCTCATTCGTATACTTGGTCAATTCACACAACATAAGATGAACATGGATGAGTCTATTCAAGTCTCAAGCATAATTGATAAACTACCTCCATCTTGGAAAGAATTTAAACATTCTTTGAAACATAAGAAGGAGGAGTTAACTCTTGTTGAGTTGGGTAGTCATCTGCGTATTGAGGAATACCTCAGGTTGCAGGATAATGACAAGCCAAAGAGCAACGAAGTTGCTGGTACGGCTGTTGTCAATATGGTGGAACATAAAAAGTTCACTAGTAATAATGACAAAAAGGGCAAACGTAAACATCAAGGTTATAACAAGGCTAATCCGAACAAGAAGTCTAAATTGACTTGTTGGAAGTGTGGTAAAACTGGACACATGAAAAAGGATTGCAAGGTTATTTTTGGTAATAATAATGCCAAAGGATCTAGCACAAGCGGTTCGGGAAATGGTTTAAACAACCACAACTCGAAAGGTCAGAATATATTTAATAATTCAAATGAGAATTATTATGTTTCATATATATCTGAGGCTTATTTTGTGCAGGATGATGATTTCGCGTGGTGGGTTGACTCGGGAGCCACCACCCATGTATGCAAGGATAGATTTTGGTTCAAGACTTACGAGTCCGTGACTGATAGATCAATTCTTCATATGGGAAATGAGTCAACAGCCTCTGTTCATGGACGTGGAAGTGTGGATTTGTGTTTTAGTTCTGGAAAAACTATTTGTTTGTTTGATGTTTTGCATGTACCACAAATAAGGAAAAATTTGGTTTCCAGTAGTGTGTTAAATTGTTGTGGTTATAAACAAGTGATTGAATCTGATAAGTTTGTTTTGTCAAAACATGGTATGTTTGTTGGTTTTGGTTATTTATGCAATAGAATGTTTAGACTTAACATTAATCACTTGAATGTTAATTTTGCTTTTATATCTACTTCTAGCATAAATAATTCTACACTTTGGCATGCTAGACTAGGACATGTACACTTTAAAAGAATGCAAGATATGTCTAAAGATGGATTAATACCGGCCTTTGACATGAACAATGAAAAGTGTAAAACGTATATGTTAACAAAGATCACTAAGAAACCATTTCAAAATGTACATCGTGATACTGAAATTTTGGAATTAATACATAGTGATTTATGTGATTTGCATGCTACTCCTACTTTAGGGAACAAGAAATATTTTGTGACTTTTATTGATGATGCTTCTAGATTTTGCTATGTTTATTTGTTACATACTAAGGATGAAGCATTATATAAATTTAAAATATTTAAAACTGAAGTAGAATTACAACAAAAGGCTTTGATTAAAAGACTTAGAACAGATAGGGGAGGTGAATACATTGACCAATCGTATTTCCAATCCGTTGGTATTATCCATGAGACCACAGCTCCTTATACTCCACAACAAAATGGTATATCTGAAAGGAAGAATAGGGTCCTTAAGGAAATGGTTAATTCCATGTTATCCTATTCGGGTTTAAGTGAAGGATTTTGGGGGGAAGCTATGTTAACAGCTTGTTATTTGCTTAATAGAGTTCCTAACAAAAGAAACAAGATTACACCTTATGAACTTTGGAATAAAAGGAAACCTAACTTGAATTATCTTCGGGTATGGGGCTGTAGGGCGGTTGTAAGACTACCTGATCCCAAGAAGAAAAGTTTAGGTGAAAGAGGTATAGATTGCATATTTGTTGGATATGTTGAACATTCCAAGGCATATAGGTTCTATGTAATAGAGCCTAATGAGTTTGTCTCAATCAATTCTGTGATTGATTCAAGGGATGCAATCTTTGATGAAAGTCGATTTTCATCTATACCTAGACCAAAGGATATGATTCCAAGTAACAATGGAATCAATAAGGATTGTAATGATGAAGTCTCTGAAAAGGCTGTTGATCAGTCACTTGAGCTTCGGAAGAGCAAAAGAAAAAGGAAACCTAAATCATTTGGACCAGATTTTCAACTATACTTAGTTGAAGGTTCTAGGGATGATGTTTCTACCCAATATTCCTATTGTTTCAATGTTGATGATGATCCTAAAACATATGATGAAGCAATGAGGTCTCAGGATGTTGCATTCTGGAAAGAGGCAATTAATGATGAGATAGATTCTATCATGGGCAATAACACTTGGGTGTTAGCTGATCTACCTCCTGGTTGCAAACCTTTGGGTTGCAAATGGATTTTCAAAAAGAAGATGAAGGTGGATGGAACTATTGAAAAGTTCAAGGCAAGGTTAGTCATTCAAGGCTTTAGACAAAAGTCTGGAATTGACTATTTTGATACTTATGCTCCCGTGGCACGTATCACTACCATTAGACTGCTGATTGCTTTGGCTACGATTCACAATCTAGTTATTCACCAGATGGATGTGAAGACAGCATTCTTGAATGGTGAATTGGATGAGGAGGTTTATATGAACCAACCTCAGGGCTTTGTCATGCCAGGAAATGAAGGCAAGGTGTGCAAACTTGTGAAATCCTTATATGGTTTGAAACAAGCACCTAAGCAATGGCATCAAAAGTTTGATGAAGTGATTTTATCTAGTGGTTTTAAATTAAACCAAGCAGATAAATGTGTATATAGTAAATTTGATGATTCTGGTAAAGGAGTTATAATTTGTCTATATGTTGATGACATGTTAATCTTTGGGACTGACCAAAGTCAGGTTGATTTAACAAAAGAATTTTTGTCATCAAAATTCTCCATGAAAGATATGGGGGAGGCTGACGTTATCCTTGGCATTAGGATCAAACGTGAAAGCAAAGGAATTTTGATTTGTCAATCTCATTATATTGAGAAGGTGTTGAAAAAGTTCAATTGCTTTGAATGTAATCCTGTGAGTACCCCTGTTGATCCAAGTGAGAAGCTTATGCCTAATCAAGGTGAAGCTGTATCACAACTTGAGTATTCTCAGGTGATTGGCTGTTTGATGTACGCCATGACTTGTACAAGGCCGGATATTGCTTTTGCTGTGGGAAAACTGAGTAGATATACTAGTAATCCTAGTACTCATCACTGGCAAGCAATTAGGCGGGTACTGAAGTACTTGAAGAAAACTATGGACTATAGTTTATCTTATAATGGGTTTCCTTCGGTAATAGAAGGATATTCTGATGCGAGTTGGATAACCAATATTGAAGATCATTCTTCAACGAGTGGTTGGGTGTTCTTGCTTGGGGGAGGTGCTATTTCATGGGCTTCTAAGAAGCAGACATGTATTACCAACTCAACGATGGAATCTGAGTTTGTTGCTTTAGCTGCTGCTGGTAAAGAAGCAGAATGGCTTAGAAACTTGATTCATGAGATACCATTATGGCCTAAACCTATAGCACCCATGTCTATCCATTGTGATAGTGCTGCGACATTGGCAAAGGCTTATAGCCAGATGTACAAAGGAAAGTCTAGACACTTAGGTGTCAGACATAGCATGATTCGTGAACTCATCATGAATGGGGTGATTTCTATAGTGTTCGTGAGGTCACAACAGAATTTAGCTGATCACTTGACGAAGGGATTGGCAAGAGACTTGGTGAACAAGTCTGCTGTGGGGATGGGTTTAAAGTCCACATAAATTTCTAATTATAAGATACCCAATTCCCTTCTGATGAAAATTAGAAGTTGAATTCAATGTGGAAGGCTTATACTTAGAAATTTGGAGTACAAAATTTTGTATCATCCCAAGGTAAGGTATGTACTCGGACCTATTGAAGGTGAGGATGAAGTTTAGCTTCTTAATGGTTTATTTGAAAAAGTGCAATAGTAGGTGCATGACTGAAATGAACTACCAATGTGAATGTGAAGTTTTGCCGCTTCAACAAAGCTTGGACTTTTGCTTTAGATACATTCATGAATGGATATGGACACATGGCTTGTAAAGTGTCAGGATAGCTTTAGAGTATTTGAAAACTTATGTGTATGTTATTTTCAGTTATTCAAATGGGTTGAAGGGTTCAATTCTTAGAACACCCCGATTCTCGAATATTTGGAATGTGTAATGTACTAAGGTGAAAATTCAATCTTCAAGATATTTTCATTTATGCATGAGTTTTGTTTTAATTTGTTTAATTCTCATGAAACGAATTGCACTAAATTGGGGAGGATTGTTGTAAATTTAGTGTAATTTTGGGTTTTAATCTACACTTGTAAATGGGTTTGGAGGTACGGAGTGTACACCCATTAAGTGATAGATTACCCGAACCCAAAAGTGGTTTTCCATTATTTACTATCATGACTTGGTCTACCTGAAATTTGACTAAGTGTTTTCAGTACTAAGTTTTCTTAGTAAGCTGAAATTTGGCTAAGTGTTTTGTGCTGGTTGTTCTGCATTGCTGGTCCTTGTACTGGTTGTTCTGCATTGCTGGTCCTTGTGCTGGTTGTTCTGCATTGCTGGTCCCTGTGCTGGTTGTTCTGCGCGGCTGGTCCCTGTGCTGGTTGTTTTGCGCAGCTGGTCCCTGTGCTGGTTGTTCTGCGCATCTGGTCCCTGTGCTGGTTGTTCTGCGCAGCTGGTCTTGTTTGCTGGTTCCTCTGCGCTGCTGGTCCTGTATGCTGACTTTTGCGCTGCTGGTCCTGTATGCTGACTTTTCCGCTGCTGGTCCTGTTTGCTGATTTTTGCGCTGCTGGTCCTTTTGCAGTGCTGGTTCTTAAGAGACAGCAGTAAGAAAACACTTAACACAATTTTGAGTGATTACGGAAGAATTATTCTTGCACTCACTTTTGCTTTAGTGGTTGAAGGAATAATACTTGTTTATTATAAAGTGATCACTCATGCTTTGATAGTTGTAAAATATAATATTTGTTTATTGTAAAAGTAACAACTTTTACTTTAATGATGGAAGTGATAATATTTGTTTATAGAAATATTCTTCCTGTAACCACTTTTGAATATTATAGAAGATACTTTTATTAATCAATCGACCAATTGATTTTAATAAAAGACTCTTTCATGATTAAGGGTGTATATAAATATATTAACTAATATGCATGAGTAAAAATACACAAGTTATGAACACCAAAATATTCTTCTGCAAAAGGAATTCTTGTTTCTGCCAAAACAAGAATTTAATCTCTGTCTTATCCCAAAGTGATATTCGTGTAACCCAGGCTATAAGGGTCGAATAATTACTTTCGGAAAGTGATACCACGATTCAGTGATTTATCCGGCTATCGATTATTTTACCCTACACGAAAGAATTTAATAAAACCTCCAACAATCGAAAGTAATTATTCGTTATAATCGATGGCGGCTACGATGAAACACATGACGGCGAATTTCTCCAAACTTGATAAGTTTGAGGGAATTGATTTTAGGAGATGGCAAAAGAAGATGCACTTCTTTCTGAGCAGCATGAGTGTGGTGTACGTACTCAGCACACCAATTCCTGAAGATCATGGTGATGATGCCACTATTGAACAAATTCGGAAAAGGTGCAAGTGGGAGAACGATGACTACATCGCTAGAGGTTTAATCCTCAATGGTATGGCTGATCCCCTTTTTGATATTTACCTAAATGTTGAATCTTCTAAAGAACTATGGGACTGTTTAGAAACCAAGTATATGTCTGAGGATGCTTCTAGTAAAAAGTTCCTTGTGAGTAATTTTAATAATTACAAGATGGTCAATTCTAGACCGGTCTTGGAACAATACAATGAGCTCATTCGTATACTTGGTCAATTCACACAACATAAGATGAACATGGATGAGTCTATTCAAGTCTCAAGCATAATTGATAAACTACCTCCATCTTGGAAAGAATTTAAACATTCTTTGAAACATAAGAAGGAGGAGTTAACTCTTGTTGAATTGGGTAGTCATCTGCGTATTGAGGAATACCTCAGGTTGCAGGATAATGACAAGCCAAAGAGCAACGAAGTTGCTGGTACGGCTGTTGTCAATATGGTGGAACATAAAAAGTTCACTAGTAATAATGACAAAAAGGGCAAACGTAAACATCAAGGTTATAACAAGGCTAATCCGAACAAGAAGTCTAAATCGACTTGTTGGAAGTGTGGTAAAACTGGACACATGAAAAAGGATTGCAAGGTTATTTTTGGTAATAATAATGCCAAAGGATCTAGCACAAGCGGTTCGGGAAATGGTTTAAACAACCACAACTCGAAAGGTCAGAATATATTTAATAATTCAAATGAGAATTATTATGTTTCATATATATCTGAGGCTTATTTTGTGCAGGATGATGATTTCGCGTGGTGGGTTGACTCGGGAGCCACCACCCATGTATGCAAGGATAGATTTTGGTTCAAGACTTACGAGTCCGTGACTGATAGATCAATTCTTCATATGGGAAATGAGTCAACAGCCTCTGTTCATGGACGTGGAAGTGTGGATTTGTGTTTTAGTTCTGGAAAAACTATTTGTTTGTTTGATGTTTTGCATGTACCACAAATAAGGAAAAATTTGGTTTCCAGTAGTGTGTTAAATTGTTGTGGTTATAAACAAGTGATTGAATCTGATAAGTTTGTTTTGTCAAAACATGGTATGTTTGTTGGTTTTGGTTATTTATGCAATAGAATGTTTAGACTTAACATTAATCACTTGAATGTTAATTTTGCTTTTATATCTACTTCTAGCATAAATAATTCTACACTTTGGCATGCTAGACTAGGACATGTACACTTTAAAAGAATGCAAGATATGTCTAAAGATGGATTAATACCGGCCTTTGACATGAACAATGAAAAGTGTAAAACGTGTATGTTAACAAAGATCACTAAGAAACCATTTCAAAATGTACATCGTGATACTGAAATTTTGGAATTAATACATAGTGATTTATGTGATTTGCATGCTACTCCTACTTTAGGGAACAAGAAATATTTTGTGACTTTTATTGATGATGCTTCTAGATTTTGCTATGTTTATTTGTTACATACTAAGGATGAAGCATTATATAAATTTAAAATATTTAAAACTGAAGTAGAATTACAACAAAAGGCTTTGATTAAAAGACTTAGAACAGATAGGGGAGGTGAATACATTGACCAATCGTATTTCCAATCCGTTGGTATTATCCATGAGACCACAGCTCCTTATACTCCACAACAAAATGGTATATCTGAAAGGAAGAATAGGGTCCTTAAGGAAATGGTTAATTCCATGTTATCCTATTCGGGTTTAAGTGAAGGATTTTGGGGGGAAGCTATGTTAACAGCTTGTTATTTGCTTAATAGAGTTCCTAACAAAAGAAACAAGATTACACCTTATGAACTTTGGAATAAAAGTAAACCTAACTTGAATTATCTTCGGGTATGGGGCTGTAGGGCGGTTGTAAGACTACCTGATCCCAAGAAGAAAATTTTAGGTGAAAGAGGTATAGATTGCATATTTGTTGGATATGTTGAACATTCCAAGGCATATAGGTTCTATGTAATAGAGCCTAATGAGTTTGTCTCAATCAATTCTGTGATTGATTCAAGGGATGCAATCTTTGATGAAAATCGATTTTCATCTATACCTAGACCAAAGGATATGATTCCAAGTAACAATGGAATCAATAAGGATTGTAATGATGAAGTCTCTGAAAAGGCTGTTGATCAGTCACTTGAGCTTCGGAAGAGCAAAAGAAAAAGGAAACCTAAATCATTTGGACCAGATTTTCAACTATACTTAGTTGAAGGTTCTAGGGATGATGTTTCTACCCAATATTCCTATTGTTTCAATGTTGATGATGATCCTAAAACATATGATGAAGCAATGAGGTCTCAGGATGTTGCATTCTGGAAAGAGGCAATTAATGATGAGATAGATTCTATCATGGGCAATAACACTTGGGTGTTAGCTGATCTACCTCCTGGTTGCAAACCTTTGGGTTGCAAATGGATTTTCAAAAAGAAGATGAAGGTGGATGGAACTATTGAAAAGTTCAAGGCAAGGTTAGTCATTCAAGGCTTTAGACAAAAGTCTGGAATTGACTATTTTGATACTTATGCTCCCGTGGCACGTATCACTACCATTAGACTGCTGATTGCTTTGGCTACGATTCACAATCTAGTTATTCACCAGATGGATGTGAAGACAGCATTCTTGAATGGTGAATTGGATGAGGAGGTTTATATGAACCAACCTCAGGGCTTTGTCATGCCAGGAAATGAAGGCAAGGTGTGCAAACTTGTGAAATCCTTATATGGTTTGAAACAAGCACCTAAGCAATGGCATCAAAAGTTTGATGAAGTGATTTTATCTAGTGGTTTTAAATTAAACCAAGCAGATAAATGTGTATATAGTAAATTTGATGATTCTGGTAAAGGAGTTATAATTTGTCTATATGTTGATGACATGTTAATCTTTGGGACTGACCAAAGTCAAGTTGATTTAACAAAAGAATTTTTGTCATCAAAATTCTCCATGAAAGATATGGGGGAGGCTGACGTTATCCTTGGCATTAGGATCAAACGTGAAAGCAAAGGAATTTTGATTTGTCAATCTCATTATATTGAGAAGGTGTTGAAAAAGTTCAATTGCTTTGAATGTAATCCTGTGAGTACCCCTGTTGATCCAAGTGAGAAGCTTATGCCTAATCAAGGTGAAGCTGTATCACAACTTGAGTATTCTCAGGTGAATGGCTGTTTGATGTACGCCATGACTTGTACAAGGCCGGATATTGCTTTTGCTGTGGGAAAACTGAGTAGATATACTAGTAATCCTAGTACTCATCACTGGCAAGCAATTAGGCGGGTACTGAAGTACTTGAAGAAAACTATGGACTATAGTTTATCTTATAATGGGTTTCCTTCGGTAATAGAAGGATATTCTGATGCGAGTTGGATAACCAATATTGAAGATCATTCTTCAACGAGTGGTTGGGTGTTCTTGCTTGGGGGAGGTGCTATTTCATGGGCTTCTAAGAAGCAGACATGTATTACCAACTCAACGATGGAATCTGAGTTTGTTGCTTTAGCTGCTACTGGTAAAGAAGCAGAATGGCTTAGAAACTTGATTCATGAGATACCATTATGGCCTAAACCTATAGCACCCATGTCTATCCATTGTGATAGTGCTGCGACATTGGCAAAGGCTTATAGCCAGATGTACAAAGGAAAGTCTAGACACTTAGGTGTCAGACATAGCATGATTCGTGAACTCATCATGAATGGGGTGATTTCTATAGTGTTCGTGAGGTCACAACAGAATTTAGCTGATCACTTGACGAAGGGATTGGCAAGAGACTTGGTGAACAAGTCTGCTGTGGGGATGGGTTTAAAGTCCACATAAATTTCTAATTATAAGATACCCAATTCCCTTCTGATGAAAATTAGAAGTTGAATTCAATGTGGAAGGCTTATACTTAGAAATTTGGAGTACAAAATTTTGTATCATCCCAAGGTAAGGTATGTACTCGGACCTATTGAAGGTGAGGATGAAGTTTAGCTTCTTAATGGTTTATTTGAAAAAGTGCAATAGCAGGTGCATGACTGAAATGAACTACCAATGTGAATGTGAAGTTTTGCCGCTTCAACAAAGCTTGGACTTTTGCTTTAGATACATTCATGAATGGATATGGACACATGGCTTGTAAAGTGTCAGGATAGCTTTAGAGTATTTGAAAACTTATGTGTATGTTATTTTCAGTTATTCAAATGGGTTGAAGGGTTCAATTCTTAGAACACCCCGATTCTCGAATATTTGGAATGTGTAATGTACTAAGGTGAAAATTCAATCTTCAAGATATTTTCATTTATGCATGAGTTTTGTTTTAATTTGTTTAATTCTCATGAAACGAATTGCACTAAATTGGGGAGGATTGTTGTAAATTTAGTGTAATTTTGGGTTTTAATCTACACTTGTAAATGGGTTTGGAGGTACGGAGTGTACACCCATTAAGTGATAGATTACCCGAACCCAAAAGTGGTTTTCCATTATTTACTATCATGACTTGGTCTACCTGAAATTTGACTAAGTGTTTTCAGTAATAAGTTTTCTTAGTAAGCTGAAATTTGGCTAAGTGTTTTGTGCTGGTTGTTCTGCATTGCTGGTCCTTGTACTGGTTGTTCTGCATTGCTGGTCCTTGTGCTGGTTGTTCTGCATTGCTGGTCCCTGTGCTGGTTGTTCTGCGCGGCTGGTCCCTGTGCTGGTTGTTTTGCGCAGCTGGTCCCTGTGCTGGTTGTTCTGCGCAGCTGGTCCCTGTGCTGGTTGTTCTGCGCAGCTGGTCTTGTTTGCTGGTTCCTCTGCGCTGCTGGTCCTGTATGCTGACTTTTGCGCTGCTGGTCCTGTATGCTGACTTTTGCGCTGCTGGTCCTGTTTGCTGATTTTTGCGCTGCTGGTCCTTTTGCAGTGCTGGTTCTTAAGAGACAGCAGTAAGAAAACACTTAACACAATTTTGAGTGATTACGGAAGAATTATTCTTGCACCCACTTTTGCTTTAGTGGTTGAAGGAATAATACTTGTTTATTATAAAGTGATCACTCATGCTTTGATAGTTGTAAAATATAATATTTGTTTATTGTAAAAGTAACAACTTTTACTTTAATGATGGAAGTGATAATATTTGTTTATAGAAATATTCTTCCTGTAACCACTTTTGAATATTATAGAAGATACTTTTATTAATCAATCGGCCAATTGATTTTAATAAAAGACTCTTTCATGATTAAGGGTGTATATAAATATATTAATTAATATGCATGAGTAAAAATACACAAGTTACGAACACCAAAATATTCTTCTGCAAAAGGAATTCTTGTTTCTGCCAAAACAAGAATTTAATCTCTGTCTTATCCCAAAGTGATATTCGTGTAACCCAGGCTATAAGGGTCGAATAATTACTTTCGGAAAGTGATACCACGATTCAGTGATTTATCCGGCTATCGATTATTTTACCCTACACGAAAAAATTTAATAAAACCTCCAACAATAATGCACATCATCAGATTTCTACAAAATTACGTTTGTGTCATTAAAGGAAGATTAAAATTAATCACAATGTAAGTCAAGAACGAAATAAACCCGGACACAAACAACCCAATAGGCAATTGACAACTTCCAGCAGAACGTTTCGGTAGTTTCTTAGGCAATGCACATTCTTCTCCGTTAAACAACACCTTCGATGGAAAACCATCTCCATTAGCTACTCGTATTTTAGGTGTGTTTTTCTTCAGAAACGATAGTACCGATTGTTGCTTTCCTGGTACTGCGGGTTCCCCTGGATTCGACCCATTTGTTAACGCAACCAAGTAGTTCAAACCAGGTAACCCCTGCAAGAAAATAGTCTTGTTCACCTTCGGTAGCTTTGTTCCGTTGAACGAGTAAACGTTTTGGAACCCAACAAATGCTTTTTTTAACTGCACAGCCAAAAACCAGTCCTCAAACGGCCTCGGGTCCCAGTTAAATATCGTCACCCGGGCCGTCCACCCGGTTTTATAGTCACTATCGACGTGCCAGTTTATACTAACCGGACAATTATCGGGACAAGGCAGCTTTTTTGGTAAATCTAAATGCTTGATTTTAGCCCATGCTCTTGCTTTAGTTGTTCTGTTAACAAATGGAACCAAAAGTGCTTCCGCTGGAAGCGGCAACGCGGCGGCATCCTCGTCGCATTTTCTCGTGTTTACGTTCTCGCATCCGCACGCGCACGTATTGCACGGGACAACGGATTCGGCGTAGTATGCCGAAAATGAAACACAACATTTCGCCATTTTTGGTTTAGGTTTTGTTATATTACAAGTTATTTGATAACTTGCTATGGCTGAAACAGTTGCTTCGATGCCAGATGGGTCGGGTGTTTCAGTCGGGTCGACACGAACGGGTTGTCCACATTTGTAATGTGGGTTAACAAACCCTTCGATTTTCCAGTTTTGCGGTGGATTGATAGCAGTTCGGTTTAGATCAGGAGGAAGTTTGAAAACATTCATTTGGAAGACCGATTTGGCTTTCGTTTCGTTCATAATTTTCGAAAGGATGTTTCCATTTTTGCAACAAAATGGTAATTTCCCGATTTTCTCATCGTCTTTCATGGTTGGCGGGAGGTCGGAAATTACGGGCGTTTTTTGACAGTTGACGACTTTAGAGAAATCGAAGTCTTGATAGTATTGACCGGCTGCACTGTAGAGGCATTCGGCGGGTTCTTTTTTACGAGTGAAAGCACCACGTAGGTCGTATATGAACTCGTTTCTCATCCATTCGAAGGTTAAGTTCCAATGATCGAGGCGCCCAAGTGGATGGTTGTTTTCGATGGTGACCTCAGCTTGATAATTCCCTTTATTCGCTTGTATTACGTCGTATATGATGGACAGATCGGCTTTTCGGCGGGGGAAGAATTTGAATAACTTCTTTTTTTGCTTAAACTTGGGATCTTTGGTGCAACATGCATGCATTGATTCTGTTTCATGAACAAAATAACAGAAAATTATTGTTTAGTTTGTTTCTAAATGCAGGAAACTTCTCATGTTTTCGGAAAACTTATCTAAGAAAACCTAGTATCAAGAAGTTGTCTTTCGCGACATCATAAACCCGAAACTCGACATTTTTGGGACAGGTTCAGGTCCGGGTCTGGGTATGTGGGTGTAGAGCCGGGTATGAGGATGGTTTTAATTTTTTTGCATGTCCGGGACGGTTTTAGATATAAACCCGTATACCTGAAATGACCCGAATTTGTATACCCGGCCCATTTAAATTATAATATGGTAATAATTTTTTTCTATGTTTTTTTATTTTTATTTAGTACATATGATCTCATTTTATAAATGTAAGAAGTGTTTCTATCATGATGGATGTCACAAATTTTTGTCATATATGAGTATCATTTTGACTGACTGAGCTTATATACGTGGGGAAATGACTGATCGGGGATCCCTGTTAACCACTGGGGAAACCCGTTTACCAGACAATTAGTAAGTAAACGTCGGGTATGAGTGCGGGTTTGATACGGGGATTCTTAAACGGATTACCTATACCCGACCCAGACCCGGCCTGATTACATGTATGTAAAAAGATTTGTTAAATTCTACTTTAGTATTTTGTTCAAGTGGTTTCTCACTTGAAACTTGCAAGAAAACTAAAGGATACAGAAACACATACTTGCTTTGGTTGTTGCTTTGGGACACTTGAAGCCTTCGTTTTCGAGCTTAATGTTTGTAGGCATAACATTGCCGCCGAGCTTCACCCCAAACATTGTTCCCTTGATCTTAACCTTGGCTGACATCTGAGTCAAGTCACCAGCAGTGTCGATAGCGGTCTTCAAATCCGCTTGTGGATATCCGGTAAGGTGGGTCCCGTTCTTCTCAACCTTCATTGGAAAACTGTCACCGTTAAGAATCGTTGCACCTTCCGTTGACACCAAGATCTCGTCGTGTTGGAAACCGATAAACGCTTGCCATGATTTTAACTCGGTGGCGCCAGTGTTGACGAGCGTTAACTGAGACTTGAAAGCCCACGATTGTGCGGTGGCGTTTTTGAGATGTGGGTATTCTTTCTCTCGTGTATCGAAATTGTATTGTAAAAAGATTCCGTTACAATTTTCGGCTTCCTTTGGTAGAGTGATTTGAGGTTGATCTCCATCATCTTGAGCATTACAAATTTGAAATATAAACAACAGAAGCCATGATATCCATGACACTCTCATATCCTTGGCAATTAAGAAGCGAGATTCAAGAAGTTGATGGTTTGAGTCATTACGTGTGTGAGTGATGACTGATTTGTACGAGTGACGAGTAATGAGGGACGGGGAGAATGGTGGTGTTGTGGCAGAGATGACATCACCGGCGGTCCGGTTCCGTTAAAGGCAGATGCCAAGAAGTGGGCAAGGAACTTCCATAGGGACTTGTAGTCTTTACTTCCTTCGCGAAGGTGGAGTCTAAAAAAATGGTTCATCTGCCGGAGTGAAGAAACAAAGGGTTGTTAAAAATAGAAAGTTGAAAATGAGACGTTTTCAGCTCATTCTCTTCCCCTGTTTCCACGCCAAATTAGGAAAGAGATCTGAAAAAATTCTACAGTACTCCTTGGTATGTTTATCCTAAAAATTTGCTGTACCAGAAACGAAAAATAAATAAATTTTGGTATATTATTGAAGTCAAATGTTTACTTGGTAATTAATGAAAGAGTATCCATTAACAATGCGACAAAGTATACATTTTTAATTTTGTCTCTTAAAAGAATTAGTGGACCTCTTTAGCTTAAATTTTGGGAAAATTACTTTCGTTACATATATAATTAAGTACTGCATCCTTAATTTCTTATAATAGTTTCTACAGATTTAAAAGCTTAACGGGTATTTAAACAATGTGATTAAACTATTTGTAACACCAAAAAAGGAACTCATGAAGAATGCACAAGTAAACTGTTATGAATCCTATTCGCTAATTTCGTGTCTGGGTATGTTTCACAAACTCTATGACTTGAAACAAAAGGACGTACAGTGGATCAAGCAACTGTGATGTCATCTAGAATAGCTAAGTCTTCAACATACAAATTGTTTGGGTTCTAAATCTGTGAACTGGTTCGATTGGCTTACAAGATGTGCAATGCTGACCCTTGACGCTTGATATAGTCTGACACTGCCTGCATTTCTTCGTGAGAGATGTATATGTACTTTCCTCTATCATTCGTGACACCAGATAATCTCCCTGCATAAAGGAAGGACAAAAATCAAATTATACATAGTTAAACACCATGTTTGTGCTTATGTAGGTTATAAAGAACACTAGATATCAAAGGAGAACTAAAACAAGAGTGAAGTTACATGATTCCTTTAGTTTTTATATCGGACTTTTTCATGGACACGAGACAATTGTTACCGTATATGATTTAAGCCAAATAAAAGAAACAATATGTGAGAGTCAACATACCCATATCTTCCAGTGATGTGATACATACAGTCCTGTAGTGTTAAACAAGATAAAATAAGGATCACCCAAGCCTGTAAGAGTTGGTACCATTTTAAACAAGGGAGGTTTAAAACTATCTAACAGAGATGGCAATATGGGTGGGACAGGAGGGCTGGACAACAGTTTAAAACAAGTAAGGTTAAGTATGGAAAAAAATCTAAACAAGCCAGGCCTGTTCACTCCAAACACTATTTTAAATTAGAATCAATGTGTCAAATACGATTATAAATCTAACTTTCAAGTTAAGTTTAGAATATTTAAGTAATAAAAAATACACTTTGGACAACTTCCAACCCGTTTGGCCTGCTTTGACCAATTAAAAATAGAACATAACCCTGATTGGCCCATCATAAGTAGACCGGTAGAAATTTCCACCTCTAGTCCTCTACTATCAACTCTAGGGCATAAACAGATATAAAAATCAGAATATAGATGAGCCACTCCAAAAAGAACATAAATTTTTTTAGATTGGAGAAAGAATAATGAGCAAGGAGCACCTGAGTCCGTAGCTTGAATTCAGCAGCAAGATCTTCCAAAGGAACACATTTCTGTTTCTGCAAGTTCATAAAGCATAACAACCAAGAATTATAAATCATTTTATCGTCTGTTGACAAAGCAATGCATCTATTAAGCTGAAGGTTCCTTCCATTTTTATTGCTAGGGGTAATAACATTTGATGAAAAGATGATTATGGGCCACAGTCCAAATCTTAATATACTCAACAAAATTAAAGGTAGAGGTAGCCATTTTCGATCCATTTCCTTGCATATGGGTCAATTCAGATTTATTTCTCCATTCAAAGTTTCAAACCATCCCAAAATAGCCTAGTGCTTAGGCTCCTGATATCCTCATTGCAACTCTTAAGTTCAAACCTCACTAGCAGCATATCTTGAGGTAGCCAACAGTCACAGGATAACCCAGTTAAGCCACCAAGATGGCTAAATTTGAATAGAAGTACTCACATTCCCCGAGTAGCCTGAACCTCATCTGTTTATCCGTTTTTATCTCTATACGGGAGACTGACTAAAAAGAAACAGAGCCATATGGTTCAAAACTCGCTCAATTAGTAATAGTCATATATTACTGTAATAAATCATATTTGCCAATATATATATACTCCGTATGACATAGTTGTATAAAAATGTCAACTGTTATACCAACCCAAACCGATCTGTTTCAACCGGTTCAGAGAGTTTCCTAATTTCCAAACCACTGAGCGCCCCATTTTGACACCTCCAGTGTAAATATATGTCCGCGTAGAAGACATAGACCAACCAGCACCTCTTCAGCCTTCAAGTTAATAGTAAAAAATTAAATAACAATCCTAGGATTCTAATAACAAATTTGGAAGTTCTACAAAAATGCAGAAACACGACCTCATTATATAAGATACATGTTTAAAATAAACTTTCCAACTTAAACACATTGAGGAGAGATGTAAATGAATTTATCAGCACCTGGCGTTGTGCTTGACGCTCCTCTTTCTTCCTTCCTTTCTTCTTTGATGCCTTTGCATTGTAATATTCCCCTTCAACAGCTTCCTCCTCACTTCCATCTTCAGTTTCTACTTTAACTCAAAACAGTATTAGTAACCAAATATTATATTACAAACACTGCTAGAGATCTTAACTGTGTGAAATTGTCAATAAGAGATACTGATCAAACCAAAATCGTCTGGTATGAATAGATTTCGGGTTTGAGTGCTTAATTTGGGAAAAAGAGAAGGTTGATTGTTTTAACTCCAATAATTGTGCAAACCCCGATTTGGAATATGGATTCCAAGGGCGTAAAACAATCGATTGAATTAACCTTATTCGATCGGAATCGAATAAGCTAATATCTAAGAGTGAGGATTAATTCCGACAATGATCGGAGCACCGGCCGGAATTGGTTTAGCGACTGGAGTAATGTTATCGCAATTGATTTGGGCAGAGTAACATTAATGCATCCAGTGTTGTCTGAATGAAAGATCTTGTTTACGTATTTATAGATGTCTAGGAGGGAATGATGACGTGGCACATGTCCCTTTCGTGGTTGTAACGAACTTTGTCAATCCCGAAGGGTGACGTGGCACCTCTCCCTTTCGTGGGGAATAACAGATCCTAACGAACTTCCCTAGATTCGTGGGCTGACGTGGCATGCAACTTGCTTGCATGCTTACTCCGTCGTTAGGTAATAGTTCCGGGACGAAGTGTCTGCTCCGGGACAGTGCACTTTCTCCGGGACAATGGGTTCGTCCCGGGAGAATATCTTCGTGCCGGGATGGAACGCCGTGACGGTACTGACGGCAAGTTGGTCCCGGTTACGGCATCACGGTGCTCTCAGTCTGGGAAGGTTTTGCTTTCTACTTTGGTCCAAGTGTTTCTTCATGGTTATGATTATCACGACTGGCTGTATGACGCCAGTTATGTGTATGTCATCCGGTTTCTTGGTCTTGCCATTTGTCCGACATGGTAAAGTTTCCGGGATGACGTCAGGTGGACGTCGGGAAAAGGAGTCCGTATTCCGGGACACGCGGTACCGGGTAAGATTTTTGCCGAGATGCTTTCCTGTTTTTGAGATGAATCATTATGCGTATCATTAGATACTATGCAATAAAAGGTTGCAAGTACAGTAGTACAACACAAACCTTCTACAGTTTGAAGAGCATAAGACGTGCTGGCTGCAGATGTATGCCGTCTACACATCCTACTACTATAGTACCAGGTGGCAGTGCAACAGTCTCTCTCTGCTGAACCTGCTTACAATTTAAGATCATAAAAAATTAAATGATCTACCTCAACAAGCTATTTTAAATGTCTTTCGAGTTGTGTGATTACGTGTTTATCTGCTTCCTGCATTTCACAGTAAATAATTACTTAATCTGAGCAATCCCAAACACAACAGAGTTTTTTTAAACCCTAACCTGTGGTTGTTCTTCATGTTCAACATGAGACGACGAAACCTGACTGCGTCTCCACAACGATAAGAAGCATTGAACAAATATATGCTCCATTATAGATTCCGTACAATCAACAGTAACTGATGGTACATTCATTTGAATCAGTTAATTAACTATTCAAATTAAACTACAGTAAACTTCATCAATCACGGAATTATAATAAAGTAACTACAAGTTGTGAAGCATAAAAAAATAATTAATCCTAAAAACAACATAAATTATAGATTATGAAGAATAAACGGACGATAAAATTACAAACCCTACCATGATACGATCACGGCAAATGAAGCTATCAGCATTAGAAAGCTATGCAATTTAGTGTTGATTTTTGTCGTTTTGATTATGAGCTTCTGCAATGGTTTCGCCCAATTTCGCAACGTCTTCGGGTGAAAAAATCGCAATCGGGTCCATCAACCGGGTTTTCTAACAAAATATGGAGTGATAATTTCACCGGACCTGAATTCGATTTTAATTTGAATAATTTTGTTCAGACCCGTTAGGAATAAAGTCTGGTTAATTACATTTTTTTTTAGAGCAAGGTTAATTACATTTTCTAGTCTGTTAATGAAACACTCAGGACTGTCGTTAAAAAAAATACTCCGTACAAAACTTTAATATATTGAAATATTGAAATTGATTAAAGTAAGTATAAAATGCGATCAATAATGAGAAATTAACACACTAATCACTTTGTGGTCTCAAAAGTAATAGCAAATGGAGGGTTTGCTTGGGTTGGTTGATGTTGCGGGTACTTCCCACTCAAAAGTCCTCGGACACGAGTCCTAGTTGTTGGCATACCATGTTTGCCAAGAGGTCGGATACTACAAGAAGACAGTTAACAACAGAAAGCATTACTTTAAAAATGATTTTAGGGCGAAAGAAGCACGTTGCAATGAATATAAGGTACAGAAAAAACTTGCAATGTACCAAGTTTACCTTTGATATTTGGTAATTATAAGTTTTAGGAAGAAGAAAGAATGCAAGTGTAGTGAGTATGTATGGCTCAGTTGAGTTAAAAGCTAGCTTCATATGAAGAAAGTTGTATACATATAAGCTATTAATAAAAGTTTAGGTTATACAAAAATCGTCAATTTACCGGCATGTTTAATTTATCATTGCATATACTTGGATTGTTAAAACAGTGCCTAAGCTGTATAATGTGCATACATATTGTATATAATTCAAGCAAGTTTTGCTAAACCAATTTGAAATAATCTTATCTGACTAGAGGTGGCAATTTCACTCAATTTATCTGATACGTGATCAAAGTCAAACTAGTAAAGTTATGAGTGAGTAAGACAACAAATTTGTGTAACTGTAATATCATTAGGATATCGTAATTCTGGGTACCAAATATAGCACTAAAAAATGATCTTTTTATGTACTTGTTTAGTTTGGTACCAGTCTGTCCAAAACCAGATTTTGTGAAACATGTACAAGATTTGGTATAAAAGTGTATTGGGTCGACCCGCCCATTTCAATCTTTGCAGAAAAGTTATTGACCCATTAGACCACATATAACGTAGTGTTTGTGGCCCCTATGCTGTCTACATGGCGTGAGAAACGCCCCAAATTGAGCGTTTGTGGACGTTTGTGCCGGGGCGTTTGTCAGCAAAACACGCTGAGGAGAGAGGGCGTGACAATAAGGTGGCAGTCCATGATTGGTTCTAGATATTTTAACTCTCCAACTTTAATTTATTTACACCTCAAATACCAATCAAATTTTTACCACATCACCCACAAACGCCCTTACAAAAGCCCCCCATTAGACCGCTTGTAGCGGTTGCCAAGCAACGGCGCCCCCGCCTGTAGTGACCCGAACTTTTCCATGTTTATATATATTAATTGAGATTGATATTTACATGATTAAATGTTTCCAACATGTTAAGCAATCAAACTTGTTAAGACTTGATTAATTGATATATGTTTCATATAGACAATTGACCACCCAAGTTGACCGGTGATTCACGAACGTTAAAACTTGTAAAAACTATACGATGACATATATATGGTTATATATATAGTTAACATGTTTTTATTATAAGTATGTATCTCATTAGGTATTTTAACAATGAGTTATATACATAAAAATGAGACTATTAATTTAAGAAACTCGAAAACGATATATATAACGATTATCGTTATAACAATGTTTTACTAGGTACATATGAATCATATTAAGATATTGATACACTTGGTTGATTATGTTAAATGATAAGTAAATATATTATTAAGTGTATTAACAATGAAATACATATGTAAAAATAAGACTACTAACTTAATGATTTCGAAACGAGACATATATGTAACGATTATCGTTGTAACGACATTTAACTATATATACATCATACTGAGATATATTATATATCATAATATCATGATAATATAACAATTTAACATCTCATTTGTTATAATAAACAATGGGTTAACAACATTCAACAAGATCGTTAACCTAAAGGTTTCAAAACAACACTTACATATAACGACTAACGATGACTTAACGACTCAGTTAAAATGTATATACATGTAGTGTTTTAATATGTATTTATACACTTTTGAAAGACTTCAATACACTTATCAAAATACTTCTACTTAACAAAAATGCTTACAATTACATCCTCGTTCAGTTTCATCAACAATTCTACTCGTATGCACCCGTATTCGTACTCGTACAATACACAGCTTTTAGATGTATGTACTATTAGTATATACACTCCAATGATCAGCTCTTAGCAGCCCATGTGAGTCACCTAACACATGTGGGAACCATCATTTGGCAACTAGCATGAAATATCTCATAAAATTACAAAAATATGAGTAATCATTCATGACTTATTTACATGAAAACAAAATTACATATCCTTTATATCTAATCCATACACCAACGACCAAAAACACCTACAAACACTTTCATTCTTCAATTTTCTTCATCTAATTGATCTCTCTCAAGTTCTATCTTCAAGTTCTAAGTGTTCTTCATAAATTCCAAAAGTTCTAGTTTCATAAAATCAAGAATACTTTCAAGTTTGCTAGCTCACTTCCAATCTTGTAAGGTGATCATCCAACTTCAAGAAATCTTTGTTTCTTACAGTAGGTTATCATTCTAATACAAGGTAATAATCATATTCAAACTTTGGTTCAATTTCTATAACTATAACAATCTTATTTCAAGTGATGATCTTACTTGAACTTGTTTTCGTGTCATGATTTTGCTTCAAGAACTTCGAGCCATCCAAGGATCCATTGAAGCTAGATCCATTTTTCTCTTTTCCAGTAGGTTTATCCAAGGAACTTAAGGTAGTAATGATGTTCATAACATCATTCGATTCATACATATAAAGCTATCTTATTCGAAGGTTTAAACTTGTAATCACTAGAACATAGTTTAGTTAATTCTAAACTTGTTCGCAAACAAAAGTTAATCCTTCTAACTTGACTTTTAAAATCAACTAAACACATGTTCTATATCTATATGATATGCTAACTTAATGATTTAAAACCTGGAAACACGAAAAACACCGTAAAACCGGATTTACGCCGTCGTAGTAACACCGCGGGCTGTTTTGGGTTAGTTAATTAAAAACTATGATAAACTTTGATTTAAAAGTTGTTATTCTGAGAAAATTATTTTTATTATGAACATGAAACTATATCCAAAAATTATGGTTAAACTCAAAGTGGAAGTATGTTTTCTAAAATGGTCATCTAGACGTCGTTCTTTCGACTGAAATGACTACCTTTATAAAAACGACTTGTAACTTATTTTTCCGACTATAAACCTGTACTTTTTCTGTTTAGATTCATAAAATTGAGTTCAATATGAAACCATAGCAATTTGATTCACTCAAAATGGATTTAAAATGAAGAAGTTATGGGTAAAACAAGATTGGATAATTTTTCTCATTTTAGCTACGTGAAAAGTGGTAACAAATCTATTCCAACCATAACTTAATCAACTTGTATTGTATATTATGTAATCTTGAGATACCATAGACACGTATACAATGTTTCGACCTATCATGTCGACACATCTATATATATTTCGGAACAACCATAGACACTCTATATGTGAATGTTGGAGTTAGCTATACAGGGTTGAGGTTGATTCCAAAATATATATAGTTTGAGTTGTGATCAATACTGAGATACGTATACACTGGGTCGTGGATTGATTCAAGATAATATTTATCGATTTATTTCTGTACATCTAACTGTGGACAACTAGTTGTAGGTTACTAACAATGACAGCTGACTTAATAAACTTAAAACTTCAAAATATATTAAAAGTGTTGTAAATATATTTGGAACATACTTTGATATATATGTATATATTGTTATAGGTTTGTGAATCAACCAGTGGCCAAGTCTTACTTCCCGACGAAGTAAAAATCTGTGAAAGTGAGTTATAGTCCCACTTTTAAAATCTAATATTTTTGGGATGAGAATAAATGCAGGTTTTATAAATGATTTACAAAATAGACACAAGTACGTGAAACTACATTCTATGGTTGAATTATCGAAATCGAATATGCCCCTTTTTATTAAGTCTGGTAATCTAAGAATTAGGGAACAGACACCCTAATTGACGCGAATCCTAAAGATAGATCTATTGGGCCTAACAAACCCCATCCAAAGTACCGGATGCTTTAGTACTTCGAAATTTATATCATATCCGAAGGGTGTCCCGAAATGATGGGGATATTCTTATATATGCATCTTGTTAATGTCGGTTACCAGGTGTTCACCATATGAATGATTTTTATCTCTATGTATGGGATGTGTATTGAAATATGAAATCTTGTGGTCTATTATTATGATTTGATATATATAGGTTAAACCTATAACTCACCAATATTTTTGTTGACGTTTTAAGCATGTTTATTCTCAGGTGATTATTAAGAGCTTCCGCTGTCGCATACTTAAATAAGGACGAGATTTGGAGTCCATGCTTGTATGATATTGTGTAAAAACTGCATTCAAGAAACTTATTTTGTTGTAACATATTTGTGTTGTAAACCATTATGTAATGGTCGTGTGTAAACAGGATATTTTAGATTATCATTATTTGATAATCTACGTAAAGCTTTTTTAAACCTTTATTGATGAAATAAAGGTTATGGTTTTTTTTTAAAAATGAATGCAGTCTTTGAAAAACGTCTCATATAGAGGTCAAAACCTCGCAACGAAATCAATTAATATGGAACGTTTTTAATCAATAAGAACGGGACATTTCAGTTGGTATCCGAGCGTTGGTCTTAGAGAACCAGAATTTTGCATTAGTGTGTCTTATCGAGTTTGTTAGGATGCATTAGTGAGTCTGGACTTCGACCGTGTTTACTTGAAAAATGATTGCTTAACAAATTTTGTTGGAAACTATATATTTTTAACATGTGAATATTATGTGATATATTAATCTCTTAGCGCGTTTGATATTATGTGATAGATGTCTACCTCTAGAACAAGTCCCATTGACTCACCTAATAATAATGAAGAGTCAAATGTAAATTGGAATGATTCGTGGACTGATTCACAAGTTCCCGAAGAGGAACCGGAAGAAGAGTCGGAACCGGAAGAAGAATCGGAACCGGAAGAAGAATCGGAACCGGATGAAGAAATAGAACCGGTGGGGGAAATAATAAAACGGTTAAGTAAAAGAAAATCCTCAACCAACCGACCAAGGTTAATTATGGTCAATGGTGTTTGAAATGTCCCGTTCTTATTGATTAAAAACGTTCCATATTAATTGATTTCGTTGCGAGGTTTTGACCTCTATATGAGACATTTTTCAAAGACTGCATTCATTTTTAAAACAAACCATAACCTTTATTTCATAGATAAAGGTTTTAAAAAGCTTTACGTAGATTATCAAATAATGATAATCTAAAATATACTGTTTACACACGACCATTACATAATGGTTTACAATACAAATATGTTACAACAAAATAAGTTTCTTGAATGCAGTTTTTACACAATATCATACAAGCATGGACTCCAAATCTCGTCCTTATTTAAGTATACGACAGCGGAAGCTCTTAATAATCACCTGAGAATAAACATGCTTAAAACGTCAACAAAAATGTTGGTGAGTTATAGGTTTAACCTATATATATCAAATCATAATAATAGACCACAAGATTTCATATTTCAATACACATCCCATACATAGAGATAAAAATCATTCATATGGTGAACACCTGGTAACCGACATTAACAAGATGCATATATAAGAATATCCCCATCATTCCGGGACACCCTTCGGATATGATATAAATTTCGAAGTACTAAAGCATCCGGTACTTTGGATGGGGTTTGTTAAGCCCAATAGATCTATCTTTAGGATTCGCGTCAATTAGGGTGTCTGTTCCCTAATTCTTAGATTACCAGACTTAATAAAAAGGGGCATATTCGATTTTGATAATTCAACCATAGAATGTAGTTTCACGTACTTGTGTCTATTTTGTAAATCATTTATAAAACCTGCATGTATTCTCATCCCAAAAATATTAGATTTTAAAAGTGGGACTATAACTCACTTTCACAGATTTTTACTTCGTCGGGAAGTAAGACTTGGCCACTGGTTGATTCACGAACCTATAACAATATATACATATATATCAAAGTATGTTCAAAATATATTTACAACACTTTTAATATATTTTGATGTTTTAAGTTTATTAAGTCAGCTGTCCTCGTTAGTAACCTACAACTAGTTGTCCACAGTTAGATGTACAGAAATAAATCGATAAATATTATCTTGAATCAATCCACGACCCAGTGTATACGTATCTCAGTATTGATCACAACTCAAACTATATATATTTTGGAATCAACCTCAACCCTGTATAGCTAACTCCAACATTCACATATAGAGTGTCTATGGTTGTTCCGAAATATATATAGATGTGTCGACATGATAGGTCGAAACATTGTATACGTGTCTATGGTATCTCAAGATTACATAATATACAATACAAGTTGATTAAGTTATGGTTGGAATAGATTTATTACCAATTTTCACGTAGCTAAAATGAGAAAAATTATCCAATCTTGTTTTACCCATAACTTCTTCATTTTAAATCCGTTTTGAGTGAATCAAATTGCTATGGTTTCATATTGAACTATATTTTATGAATCTAAACAGAAAAAGTATAGGTTTGTAGTCGGAAAAATAAGTTACAAGTCGTTTTTGTAAAGGTAGTCATTTCAGTCTAAAGAACGACGTCTAGATGACCATTTTAGAAAACATACTTCCACTTTGAGTTTAACCATAATTTTTGGATATAGTTTCATGTTTATAATAAAAATCATTTTCTCAGAATAACAACTTTTAAATCAAAGTTTATCATAGTTTTTAATTAACTAACCCAAAACAGCCCGCGGTGTTACTACGACGGCGTAAATCCGGTTTTACGGTGTTTTTCGTGTTTCCAGGTTTTAAATCATTAAGTTAGCATATCATATAGATATAGAACATGTGTTTAGTTGATTTTAAAAGTCAAGTTAGAAGGATTAACTTTTGTTTGCGAACAAGTTTAGAATTAACTAAACTATGTTCTAGTGATTACAAGTTTAAACCTTCGAATAAGATAGCTTTATATGTATGAATCGAATGATGTTATGAACATCATTACTACCTTAAGTTCCTTGGATAAACCTACTGGAAAAGAGAAAAATGGATCTAGCTTCAATGGATCCTTGGATGGCTCGAAGTTCTTGAAGCAGAATCATGACACGAAAACAAGTTCAAGTAAGATCATCACTTGAAATAAGATTGTTATAGTTATAGAAATTGAACCAAAGTTTGAATATGATTATTACCTTGTATTAGAATGATAACCTACTGTAAGAAACAAAGATTTCTTGAGGTTGGATGATCACCTTACAAGATTGGAAGTGAGCTAGCAAACTTGAAAGTATTCTTGATTTTATGAAACTAGAACTTTTGGAATTTATGAAGAACACTTAGAACTTGAAGATAGAACTTGAGAGAGATCAATTAGATGAAGAAAATTGAAGAATGAAAGTGTTTGTAGGTGTTTTTGGTCGTTGGTGTATGGATTAGATATAAAGGATATGTAATTTTGTTTTCATGTAAATAAGTCATGAATGATTACTCATATTTTTGTAATTTTATGAGATATTTCATGCTAGTTGCCAAATGATGGTTCCCACATGTGTTAGGTGACTCACATGGGCTGCTAAGAGCTGATCATTGGAGTGTATATACCAATAGTACATACATCTAAAAGCTGTGTATTGTACGAGTACGAATACGGGTGCATACGAGTAGAATTGTTGATGAAACTGAACGAGGATGTAATTGTAAGCATTTTTGTTAAGTAGAAGTATTTTGATAAGTGTATTGAAGTCTTTCAAAAGTTTATAAATACATATTAAAACACTACATGTATATACATTTTAACTGAGTCGTTAAGTCATCGTTAGTCGTTACATGTAAATGTTGTTTTGAAACCTTTAGGTTAACGATCTTGTTAAATGTTGTTAACCCAATGTTTATAATATCAAAAGAGATTTTAAATTATTATATTATCATGATATTATGATGTACGAATATCTCTTAATATGATATATATACATTAAATGTCGTTACAACGATAATCGTTACATATATGTCTCGTTTCAAAATCATTAAGTTAGTAGTCTTGTTTTTACATATGTAGTTCATTGTTAATATACTTAATGATATGTTTACTTATCATAATATAATGTTAACTATATATATAACCATATATATGTCATCATATAGTTTTTACAAGTTTTAACGTTCGTGAATCACCGGTCAACTTGGGTGGTCAATTGTCTATATGAAACCTATTTCAATTAATCAAGTCTTAACAAGTTTGATTGCTTAACATGTTGGAAACATTTAATCATGTAAATATCAATCTCAATTAATATATATAAACATGGAAAAGTTCGGGTCACTACAGTACCTACCCGTTAAATAAATTTCGTCCCGAAATTTTAAGCTGTTGAAGGTGTTGACGAATCTTCTGGAAATAGATGCGGGTATTTCTTCTTCATCTGATCTTCACGCTCCCAGGTGAACTCGGGTCCTCTACGAGCATTCCATCGAACCTTAACAATTGGTATCTTGTTTTGCTTAAGTCTTTTAACCTCACGATCCATTATTTCGACAGGTTCTTCGATGAATTGAAGTTTTTCGTTGATTTGGATTTCATCTAACGGAATAGTGAGATCTTCTTTAGCAAAACATTTCTTCAAATTTGAGACGTGGAAAGTGTTATGTACAGCCTCGAGTTGTTGAGGTAACTCAAGTCGGTAAGCTACTGGTCCGACACGATCAATAATCTTGAATGGTCCAATATACCTTGGATTTAATTTCCCTCGTTTACCAAATCGAACAACGCCTTTCCAAGGTGCAACTTTAAGCATGACCATCTCTCCAATTTCAAATTCTATATCTTTTCTTTTAATGTCAGCGTAGCTCTTTTGTCGACTTTGGGCGGTTTTCAACCGTTGTTGAATTTGGATGATCTTCTCGGTAGTTTCTTGTATAATCTCCGGACCCGTAATCTGTCTATCCCCCACTTCACTCCAACAAATCGGAGACCTGCACTTTCTACCATAAAGTGCTTCAAACGGCGCCATCTCAATGCTTGAATGGTAGCTGTTGTTGTAGGAAAATTCTGCTAACGGTAGATGTCGATCCCAACTGTTTCCGAAATCAATAACACATGCTCGTAGCATGTCTTCAAGCGTTTGTATCGTCCTTTCGCTCTGCCCATCAGTTTGTGGATGATAGGCAGTACTCATGTCTAGACGAGTTCCTAATGCTTGCTGTAATGTCTGCCAGAATCTTGAAATAAATCTACCATCCCTATCAGAGATAATAGAGATTGGTATTCCATGTCTGGAGACGACTTCCTTCAAATACAGCCGTGCTAACTTCTCCATCTTGTCATCTTCTCTTATTGGCAGGAAGTGTGCTGATTTGGTGAGACGATCAACTATTACCCAAATAGTATCAAAACCACTTGCAGTCCTTGGCAATTTAGTGATAAAATCCATAGTAATGTTTTCCCATTTCCATTCTGGGATTTCGGGTTGTTGAAGTAAACCTGATGGTTTCTGATGCTCAGCTTTGACCTTAGAACACGTCAAACATTCTCCTACGTATTTAGCAACATCGGCTTTCATACCCGGCCACCAAAAATGTTTCTTGAGATCCTTGTACATCTTCCCCGTTCCAGGATGTATTGAGTATCTGGTTTTATGAGCTTCTCTAAGTACCATTTCTCTCATATCTCCAAATTTTGGTACCCAAATCCTTTCAGCCCTATACCGGGTTCCGTCTTCCCGAATATTAAGATGCTTCTCCGATCCTTTGGGTATTTCATCCTTTAAATTTCCCTCTTTTAAAACTCCTTGTTGCGCCTCCTTTATTTGAGTAGTAATGTTATTATGAATCATTATATTCATAGATTTTACTCGAATGGGTTCTCTGTCCTTCCTGCTTAAGGCATCGGCTACAACATTTGCCTTCCCCGGGTGGTAACGAATCTCAAAGTCGTAATCATTCAATAATTCAATCCACCTACGCTGCCTCATATTCAGTTGTTTTTGATTAAATATGTGTTGAAGACTTTTGTGGTCGGTATATAATACTTTTGACCCCATATAAGTAGTGCCTCCAAGTCTTTAATGCAAAAACAACCGCGCCTAATTCCAAATCATGCGTCGTATAATTTTGTTCGTGAATCTTCAATTGTCTAGACGCATAAGCAATCACCTTCATTCGTTGCATTAATACACAACCGAGACCTTGCTTTGATGCATCACAATAAATCACAAAATCATCATTCCCTTCAGGCAATGACAATATAGGTGCCGTAGTTAGCTTTTTCTTCAATAACTGAAACGCTTTCTCTTGTTCATCATTCCATTCAAATTTCTTCCCTTTATGCGTTAATGCAGTCAAGGGTTTTGCTATTCTGGAAAAGTCTTGGATGAACCTTCTGTAGTAACCAGCTAGTCCTAAAAACTGGCGTATGTGTTTCGGAGTTTTCGGGGTTTCCCAATTTTCAACAGTTTCTATCTTTGCCGGATCCACCTTAATACCTTCTTTGTTCACTATGTGACCGAGGAATTGAACTTCTTCCAACCAAAATGCACACTTTGAAAACTTAGCGTACAATTCTTCCTTCCTCAATACTTCTAACACCTTTCTCAAATGTTCACCGTGTTCTTGGTCATTCTTTGAGTAAATAAGTATGTCATCAATGAAAACAATGACAAACTTGTCAAGGTATGGTCCACACACTCGGTTCATAAGGTCCATGAACACAGCTGGTGCATTAGTTAAACCAAACGGCATGACCATAAACTCGTAATGACCGTAACGTGTTCTGAAAGCAGTCTTTGGAATATCATCTTCTTTCACCCGCATTTGATGATACCCGGAACGTAAGTCAATCTTTGAATAAACAGACGAGCCTTGTAGTTGATCAAATAAGTCATCGATTCTCGGTAGTGGGTAGCGGTTCTTGATGGTAAGTTTGTTCAACTCTCGGTAGTCGATACACAACCTGAATGTACCATCTTTCTTCTTGACAAACAAAACAGGAGCTCCCCACGGTGATGTGCTTGGTCGAATGAAACCACGCTCTAAAAGTTCTTGTAATTGGCTTTGCAGTTCTTTCATCTCGCTGGGTGCGAGTCTGTAAGGAGCACGAGCTATTGGTGCAGCTCCTGGTACATGATCTATTTGAAATTCAACGGATCGATGTGGGGGTAATCCCGGTAATTCTTTCGGAAATACATCGGGAAATTCTTTTGCAATGGGAACATCATTGATGCTCTTTTCTTCAGTTTGTACTTTCTCGACGTGTGCTAGAACAGCATAGCAACCTTTTCTTATTAGTTTTTGTGCCTTCAAATTACTAATAAGATGTAGCTTCGTGTTGCCCTTTTCTCCGTACACCATTAAGGGTTTTCCTTTCTCTCGTATAATGCGAATTGTATTTTTGTAACAGACGATCTCTGCTTTCACTTCTTTCAACCAGTCCATACCGATTATCACATCAAAACTCCCTAACTCTACTGGTATCAAATCAATCTTAAATGTTTCGCTAACCAGTTTAATTTCTCGATTCCGACATATATTATCTGCTGAAATTAATTTACCATTTGCTAATTCGAGTAAAAATTTACTATCCAAAGGCATCAATGGACAACTTAATTTAGCACAAAAATCTCTACTCATATAGCTTCTATCCGCACCCGAATCAAATAAAACGTAAGCAGATTTATTGTCAATAAGAAACGTACCCGTAACAAGCTCCGGGTCTTCCTGTGCCTCTGCCGCATTAATATTGAAAACTCTTCCGCGGCCTTGTCCATTCGTGTTCTCCTGGTTCGGGCAATTTCTAATAATGTGGCCCGGTTTTCCACATTTATAACAAACTACATTGGCATAACTTGCTCCGACACTACTTGCTCCGCCATTACTCGTTCCGACACCATTTGTTCCTTTTGTTCTATTAACCCCTGGTCCGTAGACCTCACACTTCGCCGCGCTATGACCATTTCTTTTACACTTGTTGCAAAATTTGGTGCAGAACCCCGAGTGATTCTTTTCACACCTTTGGCATAGCTGCTTCTGATTGTTGTTGTTGTTGCGGTTATTATTGTTGTTGGGATGATTGTTGTAGTTGCTGTTGCTGTTGTTGTTGTTGTTGTTGGGCCGTTTGTTGATGTTGCGATTGTTGGGATAATTGTTGCGATTATTGTTGTAATTGCTGTTGTTGTTGTATTGGTGATTCTTATCACCGTTTTCCTCTCACTTTCTTTTGACTTGCTTCACATTGGTCTCTTCAGCAGTCTGTTCTTTAATTCTTTCTTCAATCTGGTTCACTAGTTTGTGAGCCATTCTACATGCCTGTTGTATGGAGGCGGGCTCGTGTGAACTTATATCTTCTTGGATTCTTTCCGGTAATCCTTTCACAAACGCGTCGATCTTCTCTTCCTCATCTTCGAATGCTCCCGGACACAATAGGCACAATTCTGTGAATCGTCTTTCATACGTGGTAATATCAAATCCTTGGGTTCGTAACCCTCTAAGTTCTGTCTTGAGCTTATTGACCTCGGTTCTGGGACGGTACTTCTCGTTCATCAAGTGCTTGAATGCTGACCACGGTAGTGCATACGCATCATCTTGTCCCACTTGCTCTAGATAGGTATTCCACCATGTTAACGCAGAACCTGTGAAGGTATGCGTAGCGTACTTCACTTTGTCCTCTTCAGTACACTTACTTATGGCAAACACCGATTCGACCTTCTCGGTCCACCGTTTCAATCCGATCGGTCCTTCGGTTCCATCAAATTCCAAAGGTTTGCAGGCAGTGAATTCTTTGTAGGTGCATCCTACACGATTTCCTGTACTGCTAGATCCAAGGTTATTGTTGGTATGTAGCGCAGCCTGTACTGCGGCTATGTTTGAAACTAGAAAAGTACGGAATTCCTCTTCATTCATATTCACGGTGTGTCGAGTAGTCGGTGCCATTTCCTTCAAAATAGTTAAATGGAACAAGTTAATCATACAGAATATTAAGAGTAGTTAATAGTATTTCGTAGCATAATATGAACTCATTTATAAAAGCTTTTTCTTCATATTAGCGTTTTATAAGTTTAAATTCGGGTAGTACCTACCCGTTAAGTTCATACTTAGTAGCTAATATACAATTCAACTACTACAATTCTATATGAAAAACTGATTATAATAATATTTCGCGTTCAAACTTTTATACAATATTTTACAAACTTACAATACCGCTTATTTTACATAAAGCATGAAATATAGCACACAATAACTTTGATACAAGATAGTTGTGAAGATAATTCTAGCTAGTACACAAGTCGTTCAGCAAAGGCAATAAAGACACGTAATTCATACGTCCAGAAACAAGTCATGCATTCTGGTTTTACTAGGACTACTTCCCATCCTTGGTCTTGTGCAACATAACCGTTATGGCCGTTGATAAGACAGCGTGTTGTAACGTCGTCAAAGGGACGAGGGTTACGTAATGTCCAACAGTCCCGTAACAATCTAAAAACCTCATTTCTTACCCCAATTACCGACTCCGTCACTTGTGGGAACATTTTGTTTAATAGCTGTAGCCCGATGTTCTTTTTCTCACTTTGGTGAGAAGCGAACATTACTAACCCATAAGCATAGCATGCTTCTTTATGTTGCATGTTAGCCGCTTTTTCTAAATCATGAAGTCCTATATTCGGATACATTGAGTCAAAATAATTTCTTAACCCGTTGCGTAAAATAGCATTTGGGTTCCCCGCAATATATGCGTCAAAGTAAACACATCGTAACTTATGGGTTTCCCAATGTGATATCCCCCATCTTTCAAACGAAAGTCTCTTATAAACCAAGACATTCTTGGAACGTTCTTCGAATGTCTTACAAACTGATCTCGCCTTAAATAGTTGTGCCGAGGAATTCTGACCGACTCTAGACAAGATTTCATCAATCATGTCTCCGGGTAGGTCTCTTAAAATATTGGGTTGTCTATCCATTTTGCGTTTTTATACTGTAAAATAGACAAGAGTTAGATTCATAAAAAAAATACTTATTAATACAAGCAATTTTTACATATATCATAAAGCATAAGCACACTATATTACATATATTACACCACATGAATACAACTATCTTATTCCGACTCGCTTGTTTCTTCTTCTTCGGTTTTGGTTCGTTTTGCCAAGTTTCTAGGGATATATGATTTTCCCCTAATACGAGCCGTCGTTATCCACATTGGTTTAGAAAAACCTGGTGGTTTAGAGGTTCCCGGGTCATTGTTACAACTTAAGGACTTCGGGGGTTGACGATACATATAAAGTTCATCGGGGTTGGAATTAGATTTCCCTATTTTTATGCCCTTTCCCTTATTATTTTCTTTTGCCTTTTTAAATTCAGTTGGGGTAATTTCTCTAACATCATCGGAATTCTCGTCGGAATCCGATTCATCGGAGAATTGGTAATCCTCCCAATATTTTGCTTCCTTGGCGGAAACACCATTGACCATAATTAACCTTGGTCGGTTGGTTGAGGATTTTCTTTTACTTAACCGTTTTATTATTTCCCCCACCGGTTCTATTTCTTCATCCGGTTCCGATTCTTCTTCCGGTTCCGATTCTTCTTCCGGTTCCGACTCTTCTTCCGGTTCCTCTTCGGGAACTTGTGAGTCAGTCCACGAATCATTCCAATTTACATTTGACTCTTCATTATTATTAGGTGAGTCAATGGGACTTGTTCTAGAGGTAGACATCTATCACATAATATCAAACGCGTTAAGAGATTAATATATCACATAATATTCACATGTTAAAAATATATAGTTTCCAACAAAATTTGTTAAGCAATCATTTTTCAAGTAAACACGGTCGAAGTCCAGGCTCACTAATGCATCCTAACAAACTAGATAAGACACACTAATGCAAAATTCTGGTTCTCTAAGACCAACGCTCTGATACCAACTGAAATGTCCCGTTCTTATTGATTAAAAACGTTCCATATTAATTGATTTCGTTGCGAGGTTTTGACCTCTATATGAGACATTTTTCAAAGACTGCATTCATTTTTAAAACAAACCATAACCTTTATTTCATAGATAAAGGTTTTAAAAAGCTTTACGTAGATTATCAAATAATGATAATCTAAAATATACTGTTTACACACGACCATTACATAATGGTTTACAATACAAATATGTTACAACAAAATAAGTTTCTTGAATGCAGTTTTTACACAATATCATACAAGCATGGACTCCAAATCTCGTCCTTATTTAAGTATGCGACAGCGGAAGCTCTTAATAATCACCTGAGAATAAACATGCTTAAAACGTCAACAAAAATGTTGGTGAGTTATAGGTTTAACCTATATATATCAAATCATAATAATAGACCACAAGATTTCATATTTCAATACACATCCCATACATAGAGATAAAAATCATTCATATGGTGAACACCTGGTAACCGACATTAACAAGATGCATATATAAGAATATCCCCATCATTCCGGGACACCCTTCGGATATGATATAAATTTCGAAGTACTAAAGCATCCGGTACTTTGGATGGGGTTTGTTAAGCCCAATAGATCTATCTTTAGGATTCGCGTCAATTAGGGTGTCTGTTCCCTAATTCTTAGATTACCAGACTTAATAAAAAGGGGCATATTCGATTTTGATAATTCAACCATAGAATGTAGTTTCACGTACTTGTGTCTATTTTGTAAATCATTTATAAAACCTGCATGTATTCTCATCCCAAAAATATTAGATTTTAAAAGTGGGACTATAACTCACTTTCACAGATTTTTACTTCGTCGGGAAGTAAGACTTGGCCACTGGTTGATTCACGAACCTATAACAATATATACATATATATCAAAGTATGTTCAAAATATATTTACAACACTTTTAATATATTTTGATGTTTTAAGTTTATTAAGTCAGCTGTCCTCGTTAGTAACCTACAACTAGTTGTCCACAGTTAGATGTACAGAAATAAATCGATAAATATTATCTTGAATCAATCCACGACCCAGTGTATACGTATCTCAGTATTGATCACAACTCAAACTATATATATTTTGGAATCAACCTCAACCCTGTATAGCTAACTCCAACATTCACATATAGAGTGTCTATGGTTGTTCCGAAATATATATAGATGTGTCGACATGATAGGTCGAAACATTGTATACGTGTCTATGGTATCTCAAGATTACATAATATACAATACAAGTTGATTAAGTTATGGTTGGAATAGATTTATTACCAATTTTCACGTTGCTAAAATGAGAAAAATTATCCAATCTTGTTTTACCCATAACTTCTTCATTTTAAATCCGTTTTGAGTGAATCAAATTGCTATGGTTTCATATTGAACTATATTTTATGAATCTAAACAGAAAAAGTATAGGTTTGTAGTCGGAAAAATAAGTTACAAGTCGTTTTTGTAAAGGTAGTCATTTCAGTCTAAAGAACGACGTCTAGATGACCATTTTAGAAAACATACTTCCACTTTGAGTTTAACCATAATTTTTGGATATAGTTTCATGTTTATAATAAAAATCATTTTCTCAGAATAACAACTTTTAAATCAAAGTTTATCATAGTTTTTAATTAACTAACCCAAAACAGCCCGCGGTGTTACTACGACGGCGTAAATCCGGTTTTACGGTGTTTTTCGTGTTTCCAGGTTTTAAATCATTAAGTTAGCATATCATATAGATATAGAACATGTGTTTAGTTGATTTTAAAAGTCAAGTTAGAAGGATTAACTTTTGTTTGCGAACAAGTTTAGAATTAACTAAACTATGTTCTAGTGATTACAAGTTTAAACCTTCGAATAAGATAGCTTTATATGTATGAATCGAATGATGTTATGAACATCATTACTACCTTAAGTTCCTTGGATAAACCTACTGGAAAAGAGAAAAATGGATCTAGCTTCAATGGATCCTTGGATGGCTCGAAGTTCTTGAAGCAGAATCATGACACGAAAACAAGTTCAAGTAAGATCATCACTTGAAATAAGATTGTTATAGTTATAGAAATTGAACCAAAGTTTGAATATGATTATTACCTTGTATTAGAATGATAACCTACTGTAAGAAACAAAGATTTCTTGAGGTTGGATGATCACCTTACAAGATTGGAAGTGAGCTAGCAAACTTGAAAGTATTCTTGATTTTATGAAACTAGAACTTTTGGAATTTATGAAGAACACTTAGAACTTGAAGATAGAACTTGAGAGAGATCAATTAGATGAAGAAAATTGAAGAATGAAAGTGTTTGTAGGTGTTTTTGGTCGTTGGTGTATGGATTAGATATAAAGGATATGTAATTTTGTTTTCATGTAAATAAGTCATGAATGATTACTCATATTTTTGTAATTTTATGAGATATTTCATGCTAGTTGCCAAATGATGGTTCCCACATGTGTTAGGTGACTCACATGGGCTGCTAAGAGCTGATCATTGGAGTGTATATACCAATAGTACATACATCTAAAAGCTGTGTATTGTACGAGTACAAATACGGGTGCATACGAGTAGAATTGTTGATGAAACTGAACGAGGATGTAATTGTAAGCATTTTTGTTAAGTAGAAGTATTTTGATAAGTGTATTGAAGTCTTTCAAAAGTTTATAAATACATATTAAAACACTACATGTATATACATTTTAACTGAGTCGTTAAGTCATCGTTAGTCGTTACATGTAAATGTTGTTTTGAAACCTTTAGGTTAACGATCTTGTTAAATGTTGTTAACCCAATGTTTATAATATCAAAAGAGATTTTAAATTATTATATTATCATGATATTATGATGTACGAATATCTCTTAATATGATATATATACATTAAATGTCGTTACAACGATAATCGTTACATATATGTCTCGTTTCAAAATCATTAAGTTAGTAGTCTTGTTTTTACATATGTAGTTCATTGTTAATATACTTAATGATATGTTTACTTATCATAATATAATGTTAACTATATATATAACCATATATATGTCATCATATAGTTTTTACAAGTTTTAACGTTCGTGAATCACCGGTCAACTTGGGTGGTCAATTGTCTATATGAAACCTATTTCAATTAATCAAGTCTTAACAAGTTTGATTGCTTAACATGTTGGAAACATTTAATCACGTAAATATCAATCTCAATTAATATATATAAACATGGAAAAGTTCGGGTCACTACAGTGTTTCCGCCAAGGAAGCAAAATATTGGGAGGATTACCAATTCTCCGATGAATCGGATTCCGACGAGAATTCCGATGATGTTATAGAAATTACCCCAACTGAATTTAAAAAGGCAAAAGAAAATAATAAGGGAAAGGGCATAAAAATAGAGAAATCTAATTCCAACCCCGATGAACTTTATATGTATCGTCAACCCCCGAAGTCCTTAAGTTGTAACAATGACCCGGGAACCTCTAAACCACCAGGTTTTTCTAAACCAATGTGGATCACGACGGCTCGTATTAGGGGAACATCATATATCCCTAGAAACTTGGCAAAACGAACCAAAACCGAAGAAGAAGAAACGAGCGAGTCGGAATAAGATAGTTGTATTCGTGTGGTGTAATATATGTAATATAGTGTGCTTATGCTTTATGATATATGTAAAAATTGCTTGTATTAATAAGTATTTTTTTATGAATCTAACTCTTGTCTATTTTACAGTTTAAAAACACAAAATGGATAGACAACCCAATATTTTAAGAGACCTACCCGGAGACATGATTGATGAAATCTTGTCTAGAGTCGGTCAGAATTCCTCGGCACAACTATTTAAGGCGAGATCAGTTTGTAAGATATTCGAAGAACGTTCCAAGAATGCCTTGGTTTATAAAAGGCTTTCGTTCGAAAGATGGGGGATATCACATTGGGAAATCCATAAGTTACGATGTGTTTACTTTGACGCATATATTGCGGGGAACCCAAATGCTATTTTACGCAATGGGTTAAGAAATTATTTTGACTCAATATATCCGAATATTGGACTTCGTGATTTAGAAAAAGCGGCTAACATGCAACATAAAGAAGCATGTTATGCTTACGGATTAGTAATGTTCGCTTCTCACCAAAGTGAGAACAAGAACATCGGGCTACAACTATTAAACAAAACGTTCCCACAAGTGACGGAGTCGGTAATTGGGGTAAGAAATGAGGTTTTTAGATTGTTACGGGACTGTTGGACATTACGTAACCCTCGTCCCTTTGACGATGTTACAACACGCTGTCTTATCAACGGCCATAACGGTTATGTTCCACAAGACCAAGGATGGGAAGTAGTCCTAGTAAAACCAGAATGCATGACTTGTTTCTGGACGTATGAATTACGTGTCTTTATTGCCTTTGCTGAACGACTTGTGTACTAGCTAGAATTATCTTCACAACTATCTTGTATCAAAGTTATTTTGTGCTATATTTCATGCTTTATGTAAAATAAGCGGTATTGTAAGTTTGTAAAATATTGTATAAAAGTTTGAACGCGAAATATTATTATAATCAGTTTTTCATATAGAATTGTAGTAGTTGAATTGTATATTAGCTACTAAGTATGAACTTAACGGGTAGGTACTACCCGAATTTAAACTTATAAAATGCTAATATGAAGAAAAAGCTTTTATAAATGAGTTCATATTATGCTACGAAATACTATTAACTACTCTTAATATTCTGTATGATTAACTTGTTCCATTTGACTATTTTGAAGGAAATGGCACCGACTACTCGACACACTGTGAATATGAATGAAGAGGAATTCCGTACTTTTCTAGCTTCAAACATAGCCACAGTATAGGCTGCGCTACATACCAATAATAACCTTGGATCTAGCAGTACAGGAAATCGTGTAGGATGCACCTACAAAGAATTCACTGCCTGCAAACCTTTAGAATTTGATGGAACCGAAGGACCGATCGGATTGAAACGGTGGACCGAGAAGGTCGAATCGGTGTTTGCCATAAGTAAGTGTACTGAAGAGGACAAAGTGAAGTACGCTACGCATACCTTCACAGGTTCTGCGTTAACATGGTGGAATACCTATCTAGAGCAAGTGGGACAAGATGATGCGTACGCACTACCGTGGTCAGCATTCAAGCACTTGATGAACGAGAAGTACCGTCCCAGAACCGAGGTCAATAAGCTCAAGACAGAACTTAGAGGGTTACGAACCCAAGGATTTGATATTACCACGTACGAAAGACGATTCACAGAATTGTGCCTATTGTGTCCGGGAGCATTCGAAGATGAGGAAGAGAAGATCGACGCGTTTGTGAAAGGATTACCGGAAAGAATCCAAGAAGATATAAGTTCACACGAGCCCGCCTCCATACAACAGGCATGTAGAATGGCTCACAAACTAGTGAACCAGATTGAAGAAAGAATTAAAGAACAGACTGCTGAAGAGGCCAATGTGAAGCAAGTCAAAAGAAAGTGGGAGGAAAATGGTGATAAGAATCACCAATACAACAACAACAGCAATCGCAACAATTATCCCAACAATCGCAACATCAATCGCAACTACAACAAACGGCCCAACAACAACAACAACAACAACAATAACAACAACAGCAACTACAACAATCATCCCAACAACAATAATAACCGCAACAACAACAACAATCAGAAGCAGCTATGCCAAAGGTGTGAAAAGTATCACTCGGGGTTCTGCACCAAATTTTGCAACAAGTGTAAAAGAAATGGTCATAGCGCGGCGAAGTGTGAGGTCTACGGACCAGGGGTTAATAGAACGAAAGGAACAAATGGTGTCGGAACGAGTAATGGCGGAGCAAGTAGTGTCGGAGCAAGCTATGCCAATGTAGTTTGTTATAAATGTGGAAAACCGGGCCACATTATTAGAAATTGCCCGAACCAGGAGAACACGAATGGACAAGGCCGCGGAAGAGTTTTCAATATTAATGCGGCAGAGGCACAGGAAGACCCGGAGCTTGTTACGGGTACGTTTCTTATTGACAATAAATCTGCTTACGTTTTATTTGATTCGGGTGCGGATAGAAGCTATATGAGTAGAGATTTTTGTGCTAAATTAAGTTGTCCATTGACGCCTTTGGATAGTAAATTTTTACTCGAATTAGCAAATGGTAAATTAATTTCAGCAGATAATATATGTCGGAATCGAGAAATTAAACTGGTTAGCGAAACATTTAAGATTGATTTGATACCAGTAGAGTTAGGGAGTTTTGATGTGATAATCGGTATGGACTGGTTGAAAGAAGTGAAAGCAGAGATCGTTTGTTACAAAAATGCAATTCGCATTATACGAGAAAAAGGAAAACCCTTAATGGTGTACGGAGAAAAGGGCAACACGAAGCTACATCTTATTAGTAATTTGAAGGCACAAAAACTAATAAGAAAAGGTTGCTATGCTGTTCTAGCACACGTCGAGAAAGTACAAACTGAAGAAAAGAGCATCAATGATGTTCCCATTGCAAAAGAATTTCCCGATGTATTTCCGAAAGAATTACCGGGATTACCCCCACATCGATCCGTTGAATTTCAAATAGATCTTGTACCAGGAGCTGCACCAATAGCTCGTGCTCCTTACAGACTCGCACCCAGCGAGATGAAAGAACTGCAAAGCCAATTACAAGAACTTTTAGAGCGTGGTTTCATTCGACCAAGCACATCACCGTGGGGAGCTCCTGTTTTGTTTGTCAAGAAGAAAGATGGTACATTCAGGTTGTGTATCGACTATCGAGAGTTGAACAAACTTACCATCAAGAATCGCTACCCACTACTGAGAATCGACGACTTATTTGATCAACTACAAGGCTCGTCTGTTTATTCAAAGATTGACTTACGTTCCGGGTATCATCAAATGCGGGTGAAAGAAGATGATATTCCAAAGACTGCTTTCAGAACACGTTACGGTCATTACGAGTTTATGGTCATGCCATTTGGTTTAACTAATGCACCAGCTGTGTTCATGGACCTTATGAACCGAGTGTGTGGACCATACCTTGACAAGTTTGTCATTGTTTTCATTGATGACATACTTATTTACTCAAAGAATGACCAAGAACACGGTGAACATTTGAGAAAGGTGTTAGAAGTATTGAGGAAGGAAGAATTGTACGCTAAGTTTTCAAAGTGTGCATTTTGGTTGGAAGAAGTTCAATTCCTCGGTCACATAGTGAACAAAGAAGGTATTAAGGTGGATCCGGCAAAGATAGAAACTGTTGAAAAGTGGAAAACCCCGAAAACTCCGAAACACATACGCCAGTTTTTAGGACTAGCTGGTTACTACAGAAGGTTCATCCAAGACTTTTCCAGAATAGCAAAACCCTTGACTGCATTAACGCATAAAGGGAAGAAATTTGAATGGAATGATGAACAAGAGAAAGCGTTTCAGTTATTAAAGAAAAAGCTAACTACGGCACCTATATTGTCATTGCCTGAAGGGAATGATGATTTTGTGATTTATTGTGATGCATCAAAGCAAGGTCTCGGTTGTGTATTAATGCAACGAACGAAGGTGATTGCTTATGCGTCTAGACAATTGAAGATTCACGAACAAAATTATACGACGCATGATTTGGAATTAGGCGCAGTTGTTTTTGCATTAAAGACTTGGAGGCACTACTTATATGGGGTTAAAAGTATTATATATACCGACCACAAAAGTCTTCAACACATATTTAATCAGAAACAACTTAATATGAGGCAGCGTAGGTGGATTGAATTATTGAATGATTACGACTTTGAGATTCGTTACCACCCGGGGAAGGCAAATGTGGTAGCCGATGCCTTGAGCAGGAAGGACAGAGAACCCAATCGAGTAAAATCTATGAATATAATGATTCATAATAACCTTACTACTCAAATAAAGGAGGCGCAACAAGGAGTTTTAAAAGAGGGAAATTTAAAGGATGAAATACCCAAAGGATCGGAGCAGCATCTTAATATTCGGGAAGACGGAACCAGGTATAGGGCTGAAAGGATTTGGGTACCAAAATTTGGAGATATGAGAGAAATGGTACTTAGAGAAGCTCATAAAACCAGATACTCAATACATCCTGGAACAGGGAAGATGTACAAGGATCTCAAGAAACATTTTTGGTGGCCGGGTATGAAAGCCGATGTTGCTAAATACGTAGGAGAATGTTTGACGTGTTCTAAGGTCAAAGCTGAGCATCAGAAACCATCAGGTCTACTTCAACAACCCGAAATCCCAGAATGGAAATGGGAAAACATTACCATGGATTTCATCACTAAATTGCCAAGGACTGCAAGTGGTTTTGATACTATTTGGGTAATAGTTGATCGTCTCACCAAATCAGCACACTTCCTGCCAATAAGAGAAGATGACAAGATGGAGAAGTTAGCACGACTGTATTTGAAGGAAGTCGTCTCCAGACATGGAATACCAATCTCTATTATCTCTGATAGGGATGGCAGATTTATTTCAAGATTCTGGCAGACATTACAGCAAGCATTAGGAACTCGTCTAGACATGAGTACTGCCTATCATCCACAAACTGATGGGCAGAGCGAAAGGACGATACAAACGCTTGACGACATGCTACGAGCATGTGTTATTGATTTCGGAAACAGTTGGGATCGACATCTACCGTTAGCAGAATTTTCCTACAACAACAGCTACCATTCAAGCATTGAGATGGCTCCGTTTGAAGCACTTTATGGTAGAAAGTGCAGGTCTCTGATTTGTTGGAGTGAAGTGGGGGATAGACAGATTACGGGTTCGGAGATTATACAAGAAACTACCGAGAAGATCATCCAAATTCAACAACGGTTGAAAACCGCCCAAAGTCGACAAAAGAGCTACGCTGACATTAAAAGAAAAGATATAGAATTTGAAATTGGAGAGATGGTCATGCTTAAAGTTGCACCTTGGAAAGGCGTTGTTCGATTTGGTAAACGAGGGAAATTAAATCCAAGGTATATTGGACCATTCAAGATTATTGATCGTGTCGGACCAGTAGCTTACCGCCTAGAGTTACCTCAACAACTCGCGGCTGTACATAACACTTTCCACGTCTCGAATTTGAAGAAATGTTTTGCTAAAGAAGATCTCACTATTCCGTTAGATGAAATCCAAATCAACGAAAAACTTCAATTCATCGAAGAACCCGTCGAAATAATGGATCGTGAGGTTAAAAGACTTAAGCAAAACAAGATACCAATTGTTAAGGTTCGATGGAATGCTCGTAGAGGACCCGAGTTCACCTGGGAGCATGAAGATCAGATGAAGAAGAAATACCCGCATCTATTTCCAGAAGATTCGTCAACACCTTCAACAGCTTAAAATTTCGGGACGAAATTTATTTAACGGGTAGGTACTGTAGTGACCCGAACTTTTCCATGTTTATATATATTAATTGAGATTGATATTTACATGATTAAATGTTTCCAACATGTTAAGCAATCAAACTTGTTAAGACTTGATTAATTGATATATGTTTCATATAGACAATTGACCACCCAAGTTGACCGGTGATTCACGAACGTTAAAACTTGTAAAAATTATACGATGACATATATATGGTTATATATATAGTTAACATGTTTTTATTATAAGTATGTATCTCATTAGGTATTTTAACAATGAGTTATATACATAAAAATGAGACTATTAATTTAAGAAACTCGAAAACGATATATATAACGATTATCGTTATAACAATGTTTTACTAGGTACATATGAATCATATTAAGATATTGATACACTTGGTTGATTATGTTAAATGATAAGTAAATATATTATTAAGTGTATTAACAATGAAATACATATGTAAAAATAAGACTACTAACTTAATGATTTCGAAACGAGACATATATGTAACGATTATCGTTGTAACGACATTTAACTATATATACATCATACTGAGATATATTATATATCATAATATCATGATAATATAACAATTTAACATCTCATTTGTTATAATAAACAATGGGTTAACAACATTCAACAAGATCGTTAACCTAAAGGTTTCAAAACAACACTTACATATAACGACTAACGATGACTTAACGACTCAGTTAAAATGTATATACATGTAGTGTTTTAATATGTATTTATACACTTTTGAAAGACTTCAATACACTTATCAAAATACTTCTACTTAACAAAAATTCTTACAATTACATCCTCGTTCAGTTTCATCAACAATTCTACTCGTATGCACCCGTATTCGTACTCGTACAATACACAGCTTTTAGATGTATGTACTATTGGTATATACACTCCAATGATCAGCTCTTAGCAGCCCATGTGAGTCACCTAACACATGTGGGAACCATCATTTGGCAACTAGCATGAAATATCTCATAAAATTACAAAAATATGAGTAATCATTCATGACTTATTTACATGAAAACAAAATTACATATCCTTTATATCTAATCCATACACCAACGACCAAAAACACCTACAAACACTTTCATTCTTCAATTTTCTTCATCTAATTGATCTCTCTCAAGTTCTATCTTCAAATTCTAAGTGTTCTTCATAAATTCCAAAAGTTCTAGTTTCATAAAATCAAGAATACTTTCAAGTTTGCTAGCTCACTTCCAATCTTGTAAGGTGATCATCCAACCTCAAGAAATCTTTGTTTCTTACAGTAGGTTATCATTCTAATACAAGGTAATAATCATATTCAAACTTTGGTTCAATTTCTATAACTATAACAATCTTATTTCAAGTGATGATCTTACTTGAACTTGTTTTCGTGTCATGATTTTGCTTCAAGAACTTCGAGCCATCCAAGGATCCATTGAAGCTAGATCCATTTTTCTCTTTTCCAGTAGGTTTATCCAAGGAACTTAAGGTAGTAATGATGTTCATAACATCATTCGATTCATACATATAAAGCTATCTTATTCGAAGGTTTAAACTTGTAATCACTAGAACATAGTTTAGTTAATTCTAAACTTGTTCGCAAACAAAAGTTAATCCTTCTAACTTGACTTTTAAAATCAACTAAACACATGTTCTATATCTATATGATATGCTAACTTAATGATTTAAAACCTGGAAACACGAAAAACACCGTAAAACCAGATTTACGCCGTCGTAGTAACACCGCGGGCTGTTTTGGGTTAGTTAATTAAAAACTATGATAAACTTTGATTTAAAAGTTTTTATTCTGAGAAAATTATTTTTATTATGAACATGAAACTATATCCAAAAATTATGGTTAAACTCAAAGTGGAAGTATGTTTTCTAAAATGGTCATCTAGACGTCGTTCTTTCGACTGAAATGACTACCTTTACAAAAACGACTTGTAACTTATTTTTCCGACTATAAACCTGTACTTTTTCTGTTTAGATTCATAAAATTGAGTTCAATATGAAACCATAGCAATTTGATTCACTCAAAACGGATTTAAAATGAAGAAGTTATGGGTAAAACAAGATTGGATAATTTTTCTCATTTTAGCTACGTGAAAAGTGGTAACAAATCTATTCCAACCATAACTTAATCAACTTGTATTGTATATTATGTAATCTTGAGATACCATAGACACGTATACAATGTTTCGACCTATCATGTCGACACATCTATATATATTTCGGAACAACCATAGACACTCTATATGTGAATGTTGGAGTTAGCTATACAGGGTTGAGGTTGATTCCAAAATATATATAGTTTGAGTTGTGATCAATACTGAGATACGTATACACTGGGTCGTGGATTGATTCAAGATAATATTTATTGATTTATTTCTGTACATCTAACTGTGGACAACTAGTTGTAGGTTACTAACAATGACAGCTGACTTAATAAACTTAAAACATCAAAATATATTAAAAGTGTTGTAAATATATTTGGAACATACTTTGATATATATGTATATATTGTTATAGGTTCGTGAATCAACCAGTGGCCAAGTCTTACTTCCCGACGAAGTAAAAATCTGTGAAAGTGAGTTATAGTCCCACTTTTAAAATCTAATATTTTTGGGATGAGAATAAATGCAGGTTTTATAAATGATTTACAAAATAGACACAAGTACGTGAAACTACATTCTATGGTTGAATTATCGAAATCGAATATGCCCCTTTTTATTAAGTCTGGTAATCTAAGAATTAAGGAACAGACACCCTAATTGACGCGAATCCTAAAGATAGATCTATTGGGCCTAACAAACCCCATCCAAAGTACCGGATGCTTTAGTACTTCGAAATTTATATCATATCCGAAGGGTGTCCCGGAATGATGGGGATATTCTTATATATGCATCTTGTTAATGTCGGTTACCAGGTGTTCACCATATGAATGATTTTTATCTCTATGTATGGGATGTGTATTGAAATATGAAATCTTGTGGTCTATTATTATGATTTGATATATATAGGTTAAACCTATAACTCACCAATATTTTTGTTGACGTTTTAAGCATGTTTATTCTCAGGTGATTATTAAGAGCTTCCGCTGTCGCATACTTAAATAAGGACGAGATTTGGAGTCCATGCTTGTATGATATTGTGTAAAAACTGCATTCAAGAAACTTATTTTGTTGTAACATATTTGTGTTGTAAACCATTATGTAATGGTCGTGTGTAAACAGGATATTTTAGATTATCATTATTTGATAATCTACGTAAAGCTTTTTTAAACCTTTATTGATGAAATAAAGGTTATGTTTTTTTTTTTAAAAATGAATGCAGTCTTTGAAAAACGTCTCATATAGAGGTCAAAACCTCGCAACGAAATCAATTAATATGGAACGTTTTTAATCAATAAGAACGGGACATTTCACCGCCTATGTGGCATGGGGCAACACCTCCCCTTCCAAATATCATGGCGTTGGATGACCAAAAATATGGTCTGCGCGAGGCTAGGCAACGGACAATGCAACGGCATTGTTGGAGAGAGCAGTCCACGTGTCGTGATTTGGTTGGGTGCTTCATGTATCCGTTGCACAATAAAAAAAAATTAATACTATATTATTTATATACTATATATATACACCTTTATTTTACTCATTCTAAACAAATCTTTCTTTCAATCTTATTTTTCTTTTCAACTTAACATACACTATACAATTTCATAATGGATAAAACATTCAAGATGCTCGAGTTTATTATTGATGACGATTCGGACGATGAAAATATTGTTAATTTTGTTAGTAGTTTGGCGGAAGAAGAAGTGGAGGGAGAAGCTAGTAGTTCGCGAGTCCCTCGAACCCGGGTTTATATTCCAAGGGATCGTGAAAGTGCGGCTGAGAGGTTATTCAATGATTATTTTGCGGATTCACCAGTGTATCCGAAAAAAAACTTCAAGCGACGTTTTCGAATGAGTCGTCAATTATTTCTCCGAATTATCGAAGGTATATCTAACTTTAATAGTAGCGATATTCCCGATTATTTTATGTATTTTAGGGAACGTCCCGATGCAGCTGGTCGTCAAAGTTTGACAATACTACAAAAGTGTACTGTGATCATACGTCAAATGGCGTATGGAACTACACTTATTTGTTTGACGAATACATAAAAATTGGTGAGAAAACGGTTGCTTTATGTTTAGATAATTTTTGCAAATGCGTATTTCATTTGTTTTCTAGAGACTATTTGAGAAAGCCAACAGCCGAAGATATTGCTCGGCTTTATATTTTTCACGCCCAAAAACATGGTTTACCGGGTATGCTTGGTAGTAATGATTGTATGTGATAAGAACTAGATAAGGTAGCAGCAACTAAATAAGAAAAGCTTATGAGCAGATTTTGAAGAACACGATATAAAGAAGATAATGGAATACTTTTATTGATAAGATAAAATATCGAAACAAAGATAAATCAGAGAAAAACCAAATGGTTACTTCCTGCCTAAATCAGAGAGATCACTAAGATCTTCTCCCCAAGCTCAAGAGCCAATTACAATTTCTAAATTCCAGACAATCCCCTAATTGAGTAATGCCACTAGTATATAAAGAACAAGATGGTCAAACCCTAACCGACTTTCTATTAGGCTACTCATTATTGGGCTTTTCATGGAGCTTGGCCTTATTATTATTGTTGGGCTTTGGTCTTGGGCTATTTTCTATCAACACCGACGTCACGAAGATGAGGCTTGTCCTCAAGCCTAAGATAAGAATGTTGGAGTAGCCCAAGTGGTGCCTTCCATAGAATCAGATTGCCATGCGATAAGCCATTGATGAACTTGCTTATCCGTCCAGATTGTATGAGTTGTTGTTGGTATTATTTTCAAACCCAAAGCTGCTGCAAACTTGGTAGAAATAAATGTGTGTGTTGCACCACCATCGATAAGTATCAAACCATAGAGTTCCATAGCTAGACAATGTCCGTCAGTGAGTTCAGCCCTCTCATATTCAATAAAATGAATATCTCCTTCGTTGGTTAGTTCATCTCCATCTACGAGCAACAAAACACTCAACTGACCTTCTACGAATGTTTCCTCTTCTCCATCAAGATACAAGACCTTATGCTTCTTTTCAGTTGCAACAACACCTTCATAATACATCTCATCATCTGACCACCAAACTATCACTTTCTGATCAGTTAAACTACCATATGATAATGATAAAAACGAACATATATTTCATAGCATTATCCTTCAAGAAAGACAAGCTTTTGGTTGCAATTGTTCTATTTACAAGTGATATTCGTTTAAATAATAAAAGGTGAATACAAAAGACAGATTCGACGATTTGAAGACGCAAACGACCAAAATGCTAAAAAGTACAAAGTACAATCCAAGTGGTTCAAATTATTGATGAGAAACGTCCAAAAAATTACAAGAGTACAAGCCGCGAAACGCAAAGTACAACATATTAAATCGTACGAAAGGACGTTTGAAAATCCGGAACCGAGACCTGCGCCAACTATCAACGCGCGACGCAACGGACCTAAAATTACAAGTCAACGATGCACAAGAATATAATATAATATATATATAATTATATAAAATTATATATATTATATTATATTATATTTAAATACGAGCAGCCCACGTTTTAGAATCATATGTGACCAGTGGATGGCAGCCATGCGATTGTATGGCCAGGAGGAACAATTTCCATGCGATCGCATGGAGTGGAAAGGCTGGTCAGGTCTATAAATTGGCCAGAATTCGGACGAGTTACACACACCATATTCAATCTTATCTCTTACTCTCTCAATATATATTTATATTTTAATTATAATTATAATTTTAATATTAAGTTAATAATAATAAGGTTATAGTGGCGAATGTTTTAAGTTTGTAAATTGAAATTCTGTTCGTGTAACACTACGCGATTAATACTCATTGTAAGTTATGTTCAACCTTTTTAAATTAATGTCTCGTAGCTAAGTTATTATTATGCTTATTTAAGCTGAAGTAATCGTGATGTTAGACTAAATATTAAGACGGGGTTGTTGGGTTTTGGACCATAATTAGCATTTGGACAAAAGACCGACACTTGTGGAAATTGAACTATGGGCTATTAATGAGCTTTATATTAATTAAATGATATCTCGTTGATTTAATATAGAGATTTATAATTTGACGTGTTTATATATAACCACATACGCTTGACTGGGTACGGTAGGCGGGATATCTATAAATACTAATAATTATTCATTTGACCGGACATGGGGATGGATTAATAGTCACTGGACTCATTAAAACAGGGGTGGATTACATTCAAGGGTAATTGGTTTAATTGTTAACAAAGTATTAAAACCTTGGATTACACGCATTCGATAACCTGGTGTATTCATTAAACAAAGTATTAAGACCTTGTTACAGTTCGAATCCCCAATTAGTTGGAATATTTGACTTCGGGTATAAGGTTAATTTGGCGAAGACTCTCGCACTTTATAATTATGATCGATTGACTATTATGTACAAAACCAGATGGACATATCGAATAATCCAGGATAAAGGACAATTAACCCATGATAATAAATTAAAATCAACACGTCAAACATCATGATTACGGAAGTTTAAATAGGCATAATTCCTTTAATTTATATCTCATCGTACTTTTATTTACCGTCATTTTATTTATCGTCATTTTATTTATCGTACTTTAAATTACTGCATTTTTATCTATTGCACTTTTATTTATCGTCATTTACTTTACGCTTTAAATTAAGTTATATTTATATTTAATATTTTACATTAGGTTTTAATTGTGACTTAAGACATAAAATCGACAAACCGGTCACTAAACGGCAAAACCACCCCTTTATAATAATATTAATACTACTTATATATATATATATATATATATATATATATATATATATATATATATATATATATATATTTATACAAATATAGTTTAAAGTAAATATAACGTTAAACTCAGCTGTATCCCTGTGAAACGAACCGAACTTACTAAAAACTACACTACTCTACGATTAGGTACACTGCCTATAAGTGTTGTAGCAAGGTTTAGGTATATTCCATTCAATAAATAAATAAATAACTTGTGTAAAATTGTATCATATTTAATAGTATTTCGTAGTAAAAATTAATAGTATTACGTACTACACCTCGCACACATCAAGTATTTTTGGCGCCGCTGTCGGGAACGCCATAGAATGCTATAAAAAAAATTAGTTTTAATCTATTTTTGTAAAAATATATTTACATAAGTTTTAAATATTAAAAACAAAAATATAAAAACATAAAAAAAGAAAAATATATTTCTATATTTTTTTTAAGTGTTTAAATTAAAAAGTTTTTTTTTAGTTACAAAAAACTAATAAATATTATTTTTTATATATAAGTTTTATTTAAAGTATATTTTTCTATAAATTAAAAATCAGAAAATAAAAAAAAAATATAAATTAGAAGTAATCGGGCCACTACACTGTAGTAGCCCAAGAATTGGTCTGGATCCACACACCATGCGACCGCATGGATTTAAAACTATCAGCTCATGCGATCGCATGAGCTGAGGTGACAGGTCTGAAACCTTAGCTGTACGAATTAGGGTTACGTTTAAATAATTATTATTATTAATTAATTGTAATTAGTGTTAAATTTAATAATAATTAGTTTAGTTTTTAAATTAAATTTGTATTTTTAACTTTTAATTAGTTTTATTAATATATAAATTAACACTTTTATAAAATAATAATATAAAAATAATATTTTTGTAAAATTGTATTTTTATCAACTTAGTTTATTTTTGTATTTTGTATTTTTCTTTATTATCGTTTAATTCGTAACTTTTACAATTTATTGTTCGTAATTAGTTTTAAACTTAGTTTTTGCCGTAAAATCCCTTAAGTGCATTTTCTTTAGATTAAGATTTAGGCGCTTTAGAATTTTACGACGTCACTTATAGATTTAATTTTAAATAGATTTTAGTGCCTAATTAAGTTATTGCCGTTTTGGATATAGAATTCCTTTAAGCTTTAATACCTTTAGGTGAAACTTTTAGTCTTAAGTTTTTAGACTTTTAAGTTTCGACGCTTTATTTTCTTATTTTTATTTTTCTACCTTTTATTTTTCGACGCACTTTTTTTCTTCCTCTTAATTCTCGACGCTCTAGTTTCTAGGACATAGATTTTATCTTCAAAATTTCGGCGAAAAATTATTTTAAGCGGTTAAATTGATAGACATTCAAAATTTTCTGGTTCGTAGTAATAGTTGAATTTGTTAGTAGCGAGTTGTGAGCTTCCGATTTAAAGGGTCCTGGCTACCTACTGCATCTATTGGCTATTCGAAACGTGGGCAAAATCAGAAAAGTCTATTAATTTGATAACTTATATAATTTTTTTTTATAACTAATAGGATATTCAGTGAATGCACCGAGCAAAACGTTCACCACCTTTCATACGTTCACCACCTGTAACTCGATCAAGACATCTTGCCAATATTGTCACCATTGATTTTTCTTTAGAATCGTCATCTAGTCAACCAAGTACTCCGATTCAAATTTCCGATAATCTATTTTTTGAACCCGACCTCACAATTGAGAACCAGGAGGATATTAAAGGACAATTCAGAGATCCTGAACCACTAATCATTCCTCCTGAACCACAAATTATACAATCAGAGATTGTCAAGGAAGAAACCATTAAATCAGAATCCCCTAGTGATTCAGATTCAACAATTTCAATCATGGAAAATCAGGAACCTCTAAGTATGGAATATCGAATGAGAGCCACACGCACTGGCCAAGGTCATGCCATTACTCAACTAGACATTAATGCGCCAGATTATGAAATCAAAGGATAAATCCTACACATGGTAACAAATCAATGCCAATTTAGTGGTACGCCAAAATAAGATCCAAACGAACATCTTTGAACATTTAATAGGATCTGTACTCTATTTAAAATCAGAGAAGTTGAGGATGAACAGATCTATCTCATGTTATTTTCCTGGACTTTAAAGGGAGAAGCCAAAGATTGGTTAGAATCGTTACCTGAAGGAGCGATTGATACATGGGATGTTTTAGTTGAGAAATTTCTTAAAAGATTCTTTCCGGCATCTAAAGCCGTGAGACTTCAAGGAGAAATTGTTACGTTCACACAAAAGCCAAATGAAACTTTATATGAAGCGTGGACAAGATTTGGAAAGTTGTTGAGAGGATGTCCTCAACATGGTTTAGACACTTATCAAATAGTACAAATATTCTACCAAGGATGCGACATTACTACACGAAAAGACATCGACATAGCAGCTGGTGGTTCTATTATGAAGAAAACCGCAACTGAAGCTTACAAAATTATTGATAACACAGCCTCCCACTCACATGAGTGGCATCAAGAAAAAGACATCGTTTGATCATCTAAGCGGCTAGAGCCTATTCTAGCCATGACTTTGATTCCATTTCCGCAAAGTTAGATGTTTTCGAAAGACGAATGAAAAAGATGACTAAAGATATTCACGCAATACGAATTAGTTGTGAGCAGTGTGGAGGACCACATTTGACAAAAGATTGTCTCATTATTGAACAAACAATGTGTGACGACCCGTAAATCTTTGACCAAATTTAAACTCAATCTTTATATGATTTCGACACGATAAGCAAAGTCTGTAATGTTATGTCTCAAAAACTTTTGAACTGTGTTCATGTATTCATTTACCCTTCGACTATTTCTAACGATTCACGAACAGATATATGTAACTTGAGGTGCATATATATATATATATATATATATATATATATATATATATATATATATATATATATATATATATATATATATACTAAATCGAAAACATTAACAAAGTATTACGTGTATGATGTCGTACATTAAAATTATTGGTTTCCATATCTATTTGATATATTGAGATATCAAAGTTAAAGAATAATGTCAAACGATTGAATTAAAAGATATTTATCAAGTCCCTTAAGGATTTTGATATTATTATAAGTCTTTGTTGTAAGGTCCACGTTGATGTGAAAAGTCTTTCCTTTTTAACAATATTCGGAAGAAATGGTAAAGTGATCTTCTAGTGAGAACAAAATGTCAATTAACGAGAGATAGACAAAAGTTAGTGGAGATTCCTGTTTGATTTCCAATACATGCTTTATAACAATTAACTCGTGACTTTTAATAAGGTAACTATTTAATTTTTATATTATTTAATGTAAATGTGAAATTTTGAAATGTAGAAAACTTAGAAGATGAATATCGACAAGTTAAGTAAATTGACGTTTTATATAATTTCATGCACTTAACTATCCATTGGACCTTACCCAATGATTCACGAACGATTGTTTGTAAATAAATATGTATATATATATGTATATGTATATGTATATATATATATATATATATATATATATATATATATATATATATATATATATATATATATCAATGTAGGTATATATAATAATTGGAAATTGTAAAATATAATTTAAACATTAGATTTAAATATGTAAATAAGATACAAAATAATTAAGCGTAATTAAAAATGAATTTATTTATATATAATATGATTTTTATAAATAATTATTATTATATGTATACTGTAATATATGTTAAAATGTAAGTTATTATGTAATGTATATTATATAGTTACATTACATAATCAATAATATGTAATAATAATATATTGAATTTAATTAAGTATAGTTGTTATAATAATATTGTTGTTACTTTCAATATTAATATCAATACTAGTGTTATTGATATTATTTTAAATATATAACCTATAGATACGAATTTGATATATAAAAATTGTTATAGTATTATTATTACTAATATTATTATTATCATTAATGATATTAGTATTATTATAATTAGTATTATTATTAACATTATTGTTATAAATGTTATAGTTATTATTACCATTATAATTAATAATAATATTATTATTGTTACTATTATATTATTATAAATTTTGTTATTTATAATAATAAAAGTAATATCATTATAATTATATTTATTAATATTAATGAATAAGATTAACTATAATATATAGATACAAATACATAAATACATATAATTTATATATACAGATATATATATATATATATATATATATATATATATATATATATATATATATATATATATATATATATATATATATATATATATATATATATTAAGACTAATTATATAAATATAAATACAGATATATTACGCGAGATATAACACAATTAGATATATTTTCTTTCTGTTTCCTTCCTCCTGCTCGTGACTTTCTGTCGATCTACACCTTCACTACAAAACATTTTATATCAATTCTTGTTGCTACATTAATCGAGCACTTGCACGTTATTTATCCACTCCTGCTAATTCGAGAAATCAAAGCTAAATTCAAAGAAACAAACCCTGTTCTTCTTTTCGTAATCTGTTTAATTAATAGATCGAATCCAAAACAATCCTCACAAACTAAGAATATAGGAGTGTTAGGAATCACGTATTTAAGCTATCTGTAAGTTTCCAGTTATCAATTCCTTCTATTGATTTTTAATTTCAAAGTCAAACCTGAAGAACAAAAAGTCAGACGATTCTTTTATGAACAAATTTGGGTAATCTGTTATGATTTAGATTCAATTGATGATACGCGAGTATTATAATGGTGATTTGAAACAATTCTCATGAAGATATTATGATCTAAAACTTCTTAGATTTTAAATTTGATTTTTAGTTCATATATATGAAGATAGGGACTGTGTCTGATTAGTTTCAATAATTGAAGCTGTTAGGAATCGAATTTTCTTCACTGTTAAGGTTAGATGCTGCTTAAGGAATTTGTTTCAATCGAATTTGAGCAATAAATTGAATTATTCGATCGATGTGTTCATCTCTGTTTGAATGGGACGAAATGAATACAGAGTTGGTTAAATAAATATGGATAGGAGTTAAATCAGAAATGTTAAGGATGGAGGAATGGTTTAGCATGTTGGTAAGGGAGCGGGAGGTCGCGGGTTCGAGTCCCGTTCAGGGCATTTCTTTTTAGAAAAAGCTATCAAAGGGGTATACACTCTTATTTTTAATCCTATTAATATTATTATTAGTTATTATTATGTTTATTATTATTATTATTATTATTATTATTATTATTATTATTATTATTATTATTATTATTATTATTATTATTATTATTATTATTATTATTATTATTATTGTTATTACTAATTATTATTATCATTGTTGTTATTATGGTTATGATAAGTATTATTATTATTATTATTATTATTATTATTAACATTATTATTAACATTATTATTATTATTATTATTATTATTATTATTATTATTATTATTATTATTATTATTATTATTATTATTATTATTAATATTATTATTATTAATATTATTATTACTATCAATATTATTATTCTTATTATTATTAGTATTATAATTATTTAAAACTTATTGTTAATATTATCATTAAAATTATCAGTATTATTATTATTATTAGTAATATCCATATCATTAATATTAAAAGTATTATGATTATGACAATAAAAGTTTTAAAGATATTATCATTAAGATTATAAGAGTATATATAAATGTATGGATTTAAAAACTATGTATAAAATTATAATTTAAGTGAATTACTAATTATTATTATTATTAATAATAAAGTTATTATTATTATTATTATTAATACATCATTATTATTATCAAAAACTATCTTTTTTAAACAGATAAATATTTTGTACATAAAATATACTTATTACATATACCATAATTATATTAATATTTCACATAATTGTATAAATAAAACTTACTAATATTATTTATTTAAATACGTACATATAACAAACTATTAATTTTAAATATAACACTAAACAATAATGTATATAAATAAATATGGATATACTAATATAACTATATAGATATTAATCATTTTGAATATATACAAAATTATTATATGATATATAAATTAAGATATAATAAATAAATTTGTTCGATTACGATTATGTGTATTAATAAATATACAAATGATATAGGTTCGTGAATCCGAGGCAAACCCTACATTGTTCAATGTCGTCATATGTATTTTTACTACAAAATACATTATTGTGAGTTTCATTTGCCCCCTTTTTAAATGCTTTTGCAATATATATTTTTGGGACTGAGAATACATGCGCTTTTATAACTATTTTACGAAATAGACACAAGTAATCGAAACTACATTCTATGGTTGAATGATCAAAGCCGAATATGCCCCTTTTTTGCTTGGTAGCCTAAGAATTAGGGAACATCACTAATTTTGAGAATTAGTGCACCCCTAATTGACGCGAATCCTAAAGATAGATCTATTGGGCCTAACAAACCCCATCCAAAGTACCGGATGCTTTAGTACTTCGATGTTGTTTTATCATGTCCGATGAATGTCTCGGAATGATAGGGGATATTCTTATATGCATCTTGTTAATGTCGGTTACCAGGTGTTCAATCCATATGAATGATTTTTGTCTCTATGCATGAGACGTATATTTATGAGAAATGGAAATGAAAATCTTGTGGTCTATTAAAATGATGGAAATGAATGTTTATAATAAACTAATGAACTCACCAACCTTTTGGTTGACACTTGAAAGCATGTTTATTCTCAGGTTTGAAAGAAATCTTCCGCTGTGCATTTGCTCATTTTAAAGATATTACTTGGAGTCATTCATGACATATTTCAAAAGACGTTGCATTCAAGTCGTTGAGTTCATCAAGATTATTATTAAGTCAATTATAGTTGGATATATTATGAAATGGTATGCATGCCGTCAACTTTTGATGTAATGAAAGTTTGTCTTTTAAAAACGAATGCAATGTTTGTAAAATGTATCATATAGAGGTCAAGTACCTCGCGATGTAACCAAATGTAATGTATTCATCCAGATTGATTAGGACAGGTCGTTATAGGTGGTATCAGAGCGGTGGTCTTAGCGAACCAGGTCTTGCATTAGTGTGTCTAACTGATAGTTGATTAGATGCATTAGTGGGTCTGGACTTCGATCGTGTCTGCATGTCAAAAGTTTTGCTTATCATTTCGTGTCGAAAATTACCTACTTATCATTCTTAGGGAATCACTTGCTTATCATTCTTAATCTAGACATATCTTACTTCCTGGATTGCATGAATAGTGTATAGACAAAATTCATATCTTAGTGCATCTGTTACTGTAAACTTTGCCTGATATATTCCGTAAATTCCTCCGTAATCTACGAAATCTTTTGTTCTAGATATATAGATATTCTATGTAATTAGAATATCATCCGATATCCGAAAATCATTTTTATATTGAAAAACCCTTTACTCAATCGTACGAAATGGAACTCGCCACTAGTTCAAGTCCCTCGAATTTTGACAGCTATTCTGACATGAATGTTCACCTAAACTCCGGAAGCAGCGTCACCAGAATGAATCAACCAATCAGCCATCCCCAATTCATCTGATGGGTTCGTAGTCGACTTAACCGATGGAGACGAGAAGAAGGCGATCCTTTCCACCCACCAACCTGCACTCTTGGCGAAGAACCTGAAGCACTCACCGGCGAACCAATCCGAAACACTATTTTCGCCCTCATTACCCGAATATCTTGCCATGATTATATACTATCTCAAATTCAAAACCTTATTCATCCGCTCGTTTCGACCGACAATCATCCTGGAATAATGGAAGAAGTCAACGAGCTTCGCGCTCGAGTAATCAATTTGGAAAATGTGGTGCAAAACCTACCAGCTTCAGCAACATCACCGACATCAACAGAATCACCAGCAATAGCACCCGTACCATTAACAACACACGCCTCAGCATCCCATTCTGTACTTCGAGTATAATCATCATTCTACATATCATTCTACATCATTTATCTTCGTTCGACATGGCGATTATGTAATCTCTAATGTTTTAGAGATTATATATTCTTGTTCTAACGGTAAATCAGATGAGTTAATATCATATTAACTCATTAAATCCATGATTACATCTGAAGAAAATATATATGTAAGTATATTTTCATAAAGATTGTAATTAAAAATTCTTTGGTACAAACTGTTAATGGTGAAAAAAATTTAACGGGTAGGTAATACCCTAGAAATATTTAGATTTCACATTAATAAGTTACAATGTACATTCTTCGAATCTGATTCAATAGTCATTTACTATCCTACTTACAACCACAGAAGTACGAATCCGTTCATCACAGAATAACCATTTTCATTCAATTTCATATTTGGATTTTGACCTATCAGAATCCAACAAGTGGCATAATGAAGAAAACCTTGGACAAAATAAAATTTGTTAGAAATAAACAAATTAACTATGAATTTTTTTTTGTTAAGAATCCATGCTAACTGTTCCTAGCTAACAGTTCCTAGCTAACTGATTACATTTTATTTATCGCAATTTATTTATCGCAATTTATATTCTCGTAATTTTATTTATCGTCATTTAATTTTTGTTATTTATTTTACGCACTTTAAATATCGGGACACGTATACAAGGTTTTGACATATCATATCGACGCATCTATATATATATATTATTTGGAATAACCATAGACACTCTATATGAAGTAATGATCGAGTTAGCTATATAGGGTTGAGGTTGATTCTATAATAATATATATACTTTGAGTTGTGATCGAGTCTGAGACATGTATACAATGGGTCACGATACGTATTAATTAATTCGAATAATATATATTAAACTATATATGAATTATTGAACTACAAATTGTGGACTATCAACTGCGGACTACTAATACTGGACAATTAAAATGAATTAAAATATTGATTATAACATATGAAACTAAACATTTCTTCAAGTTTGCCACTTGATTTCATCTTAAACCTCATTTGTATCTTGACGATTACAATCTGCGTTCAAACCTTTCATGATTCTTGAAAACACCTCAATTGATAGGATGAATCAACCGCACTTCATCTACAGAAGGAAAGATTTATGCATATAGTTATGCACTTGAGAAACTCTCGGCAACTGAGTAAACGTTTAACACGTAGCTGTGCTAATTCCTTAGCGTTATTATTACCCAAAATAACTTGGTAATCCCTTTCAAAGTAGCAAATTTTTTCACAGCTCCAACAAGTCAACTTTGACTTTTCGTTCGAAACAACCTTATTATAACCTTGATATATATGCATGCTCTTTTATTGTTACCAGGGAACCTTTTGTATTCCACCATATTACCAGCAGACGTACCAGCAACCTCGTTGCTTCTCAGCTTAAATCTCCCTGATAAATCATTATATTTATTCATTAAAACCCTATCATATACTCATCCGCATCTTGTAACGAGAACTGACATACCAATTACCGGGAATCAGCAATCAGTACTTTGAAAACTCACCACATATCTACATCAACAGTTATATGTATAACATTTATCTCTTAGAATTATGATCTTTCATTCTGAAATTTAGAAAAGCACCCAGTCTGCAAATCAATACTCTGAATGTTGAAAAAGCTGAATGAAGCAGCAGAAACCGTAGACAACCGTAAACGACCTTAATCATCAGAAGTTTGATGATAAAGAATAATATGTTGGAAAAGCTCAGAAAAGTTAGAACTGGAAAATGGATTGAGCTAACTACGAAGGAAACCAAGGACAAATACAAGGACCATACCCTATATTCAAAGAATCCAGGTAATTCTGGATCCGTTGAAATCTTTAGAGAATATCTTGCTCCGAAGTCATGTTAAAATCTTGCGGAAAATTTTTCTTCATCAACCTTCGAACTTGAAAATTCTAAAATATCATCATAAATATCTTCGATATTTTTGAGTATATTTTCATAAATATTCTCGTCCAAAATTATATACCTCTTCGTGCTTCCTGTGTTTCATTATATTGGAAACTTCTGTAAAACCTAAGTTTAATTTATGAATGAATTCTGGAGAAATGTAAAGAAATTGATGCATGAATTAGTATCATATAATGACACTTGATCAACGTGATTATATTACAGTAAGTTATGCTGAGTTTCTAATGAAACATGATGATTCACAGACCATAACGTCATCATGTGCCATGTTACACGACTCTCACATTTTATCTAATCTCTAAAAATATCAAGAACATAAATTACTTAATAGTTCTATCTTTTTCGGGTATTCTGGTAATTTGACAAATCAAATCGTGCTACTACCTTTCCTTTCTACCTTGTATATTATGATAATTCGAAACTCCATACCTACGAATTCTGGACCATTACTTGCGAAAAGAAAACAAAAGCATGAAGCTCCGAAATAGATAGGGGGTATAAATCACAGAAAATAGGAGAGAGTATTAACTGTGAATGACAATAATTATAGAAGACGGAAGAAAGGACTTCGAAATATAAGGGAAGATATAAAGCCCAACAACAACACATAAATTACAAACCGTGTATGTCAATGTTTATCGCAACACAAAGACACGGGAGAATAAAAACACTATAACCTCAAGGGCAAAGTAGAAGAAAATAGATTCCTCCGGTGGAAGTTGGAAAAGGAGAATGATTGTTGCGATAGTAAGAATAAGGACAAAGATCAGAACTGGATTAAACATTTTCACAATCTTTTGAATTTGGGAATTGAGTATAGGAGTGGTAAAAATAATGGAATGGAAAAAGTTTAATTTAAAATGGGAATATCAGACAGAGTAATCGAGGCAGATCACCGTATTTAATTATAGAGATCTTAATTTCCTTATTCACTGAAGAATCAAATCTTTTAGATTTCGAAAATTTCCTCTAAATCCCTTAAACTCCGGAAATCAACCCTATCTGCGTCAAAAGATATGACGAAACTTTATTTCTCTCATTTCACTCTTTTGTGATAGCTTCACTCATACTCTTCGAATAATCGAATTGTTTTATCCATATTACTCAATGATGATAAAACTCTATTTAACAACTCATTTTCGTCATGAAAACATTTTAATTGTTAGACATGACGACCCCACTAAAATTTTGGGACGAAATTTCTTTAACGGGTAGGTACTGTGACGATCCGAAAATCTTTGACCAAATTTAAACTTAATCTTTATATGATTTCGACACGATAAGCAAAGTCTGTAATGTTATGTCTCAAAAACTTTTGAACTGTGTTCATGTATTCATTTACCCTTCGACTATTTCCAACGATTCACGAACAGATATATGTAACTTGAGGTGCATATATAATTATTTATATATATATATATATATATATATATATATATATACTAAATCGAAAACATTAACAAAGTATTACGTGTATGATGTCGTACATTAAAATTATTGGTTTCCATATCTATTTGATATATTGAGATATCAAAGTTAAAGGATAATGTCAAACGATTGAATTAAAAGATATTTATCAAGTCCCTTAAGGATTTTGATATTATTATAAGTCTTTGTTGTAAGGTCCACGTTGATGTGAAATGTGACGACCCGAAAATTTTTGACTAAATTTAAACTTTATCTTTATATTATTCTGACACGATAATCAATGTTTGTTAAGTAAAATCTCAAGGATTTTAAACTATGTTTATACATTTAAACCTCGACCAAATTCCAATGATTCACGAACCAATAAATGAACATATAGGAATATGTATGTATATGTGTATATATTATAAATTGAAAATGTCAACAAAGTATTTAAACGTATAATGCTTTATATGAACGTATTTGTTTTCAATATGATTATCGACGAAATTAAAAAAATATATATTAAATGATTGAATTATCAGAAACATTGAATTATGATTACAAGTCTATGTTGAGAGGTCCACTATGATTTGAGAAAATCTATTTCTCTTAACGATATTCGGAATAATTTGTAAAGCTATTTATAAATAAAAACAAAAAGTGTCATTTACGAAAGTTAGACAAAAGTTGGTGGAGAATTGGTTTCCATAATATTCTATTAATCTATTTTCAAACGTACAAAGACGTTTTCAGTTTAAAAAAAGAACGTTATTATTAAAACGTATATAACTTTTATAAGTATCTAGAATCACTTTTGACAGCTCATTACTTAACCAGTATAATAAATATAACGATATTTATATTTTATTTCATTAAATATATATAACGATTTAAATTAATATTATATATATTTATACGCGTATTATACATACATAGTTTTTATACTTTTACTATACTTTAACTTTACCTTTACTTTACTTTTACTTTACTTTAACTTTAATAATTCACTTTAATAATTTATATTTTAATAATTCACTTTAATAACTCATACTTTAATAGTTCACTTTAATAATTCATACTTTAATAATTCACTTTAATAATTCAAAAATCTATTATAAATAGAATTCAATAGGTTTCATTATTTCATAGAAACTTGAAAATATATTTCTCTAAACTCTCTCAATCGATTTACATATATATATATATATATATATATATATATATATATATATATATATATATATATATATATATATACATATATATTTGCTCTGTATTATTTCAAGATATTATTAGTATACATAAAATATTACGACGGATTGCTCTCCGAGTGATTTCAAAATAGTTTTTTTGAATGAGTCGAAGCTAAGGAAATTATGGGTTATAGCTATGGAGGTGATGGGTATGGTTCATGGGTATGCTCGTGAGGTCAATCTAGTGTTTATCATCTCCGTTGCGTCTATGTACTTTCCTGCAATATTGAATCCCAATATTGATACGTGAGCACTCATAACTTAACTTTTATATATCAATAGTGTATCCCTGACTAGTGCTCGAGTATATAGGATTATGCATGCTTGTACATTCGATATTGTCCTTAGATAGGTTTGTTGAATCCTGAATTAGATACATATGCTACTGAGATAGGGTATATGATATGCATGTCGTTGAAAAGCTAGCGAAAAATTAAGAACTTTTCATTTAGATATCGAATGGTTTCGATGAACGGATTAGAAGTTATAGTCAACTGAATTTTAGTATTATTGTTAAAATGATTATTATTACTATCGTCGTTATTATTTTAATAGAAATATCATTGTTATTATAAAATATCATTATCATTATTACTATTATGTTAGTATTATCATTTTATCATAATAACATTTTTAGTAAATATAAATATTGTTATTTTTTTATGGAATAATAATAATTATTATTACAAAATAATACAACTTTTACTTATTATTATTATTATTATGATCAATATTATTTTATCAAATAAATAGGGGATACAAAGATATTTTTCACCACGCGTAATATAATTACATTAATAATACTTACCACTATAGTTTTACGATATTAAGTGAATTTATAAATTTTACTACTTAAGATATATAAAAGTATATTTTATCATATATAAATGTTAATATAAATTTTTATTAATAAATGAATTTTATTATTATAAAATCTAATAAATATATTTAAATATATAAAACGACTATAGTTAAGTTATATAATAAACACGTATAAATTTTAGAAGTCATTTTGGGTCAAGTTGACTTTTGTTGACTTTTGCATATTAGTCTCGAGCATTAGGATTGTGGTACACTATGACTTGACCAAAAATTGTTAGACAAATATTGACCAACATATAAATATATATAATTAATATAGGTTCGTGAATCCGAGGCCAACCTTGCACTTGTTAAATGACGTTATATGTATATTTACTACGAAATACAGTATGGTGAGTTTCATTTGCTCCCTTTTATATATATATTTTTGGGACTGAGAATACATGCGCTGTTTTTATAAATGTTTTACGAAATAGGCACAAGTACTAAAACTAATTCTATGTGGGTTTAAACCAGAAATATACCCTTAGCTTGGTAACATTAAACTACTTGTCTATGTACGGTAGGCGCGAATCCTAAAGATAGATCTATTGGGCCTGACAAACCCCATCCTGACTATGGGATGCTTTAGTACTTCGAGGTTATTTTAAACACACCTAATCTGGTGTACTTCAGAGGGTAAAACATGAACGTTAAGGCTTGTTACCGGGTGCCTACAACTTATAGAATACTTTTATACACTTGCGAGTGTACATATATTTATAAACGGAAATCTTGTGGTCTATTAATATATTAAAATGATTGTTATGATAAACCTATGAACTCACCAACCTTTTGGTTGACACTTTAAAGCATGTTTATTCTCAGGTATTAAAGAAATCTTCCGCTGTGCATTAGCTCATTTTAAGGATATTACTTGGAGTCATTCATGGCATATTTTGAAAGACGTTGCATTCGAGTCATTGAGTTTATCAAGATTATTATTAAGTTAATTATAGTTGGATGTATTATGAAATGGTGTGCATGCCGTCAACTTTGGTTGTAAAGAAAGTTTGTCTTTTAAAAACGAATGCAATGTTTGTAAAATGTATCATATAGAGGTCAAATACCTCGCGATGTAATCAAATATTGTGAATCATTTATAATGTATATGAATGGGTCCTTTCAGTTGGTATCAGAGCGGCGGTCTTAGCGAACCAGGTCTGCATTAGTGTGTCTAACTGATAGTCGTTAGGATGCATTAGTGAGCCTGGACTTCGACCATGTCTGCATGTCAAAAGTTTTGCTTATCATTTTTGTCAAAAATTGCATGCTTATCATTCTTAGTCTAGACACGTCTTACTGCATTGATTGCATGAATAGTGTATAGATAAAATTCATATCTTAGCGTATCTGCTAATCCATATCTTAGCGTATCTGTTACTGTAAACTTTGCCTGACATATCCCGTAAATTCCTCTGTAATCTACGAAATCTTTTGCGCTATATATATAGATATTCTATGTAATTAGAATACCACCCGATAGCCGAAAAATCATTTCATATCGAAAAATCCTTTATTCAATCAAACAAAATGAAATTCGTCATTAGTTCAAGTCCCTCGAATTCCGATATGGAATCCCACTCAAGCTCCGAAAACAGTGTGACCGGAATGGATCAACCAATTAGCCATCATCTATTTTGGATGAATTGGGGATGGGTTCGCAGCCTCCTCAATAATTGGAGACAAGAAGAAGGTGATCCCTTCCATCCACCACATTGCCCTCTTGGCGATGAACCTGAAGCACTTACCGGCTAACCGGTCCGAAACACCATTTTCTCTCTCATTTCCAGAGTATCTCATCACAATTATATACTACATCAAATTATAGATTTTATTTATCCGCTCGTCCGAACCGACAATCACCCCGGTGTAATAGAAGAAGTCAACGAGCTTCGCGCTCGAGTAGTGTCTTTAGATAATATGGTGCAAGGGTTACAAACACCAACAGCAGCACCAGCAGCATAACCAGTACCACCATCAGCAACACCAACAGTACCATCACCACCACTAACAGTAACATCCGCATCCCACACTTCAACATCACAACCTATATCCCACGAGTACCAATGTCATACACTCTATAGATACCAAGGAATACCAACAACAACAAATGATGAAGTATTGATTCATAACTTCATTGGAGAAATATTTTGCGACGATTATGTAGTCTCTAAAGTCTTAGAGATTATCTATTCTAGCCCTAACCATAAATTAGATGAGTGAACCTAAATGATAGAAGGAAGAGTAGAAACCCTGACAAGAATGATGTGTGGTGTACAAGCTAGACTTGATTTACCAACAGCATCAACAGTACCATGAACATCACCAGTACAGTCAGTGCCATCAGCGTTGTTAGAATCAGCAGCACCTATAACATTACAAACTCCGTCAGTTCAAGAATCACCATGGACATCATTATAAATCAACAACAAGTATGTCATATCAATGAGTTATGAAGTATTAACTCATTTTCACTGAAGGATTTATATGTATATCTTATATATATAAATTCTTAGACCATAATAAATATTTTCGTACTAAGCTATTATGTGTGAATCTTAACTACTCGGTTAATTCATGTTACTAATATGCAATAATGTACGTCCTTCATCCACAACTTAACCATCATTAACTACAATCTCTGCCTCAATTCAATAAATCCCAATTCATAATAAATCAAATGAATTATTCAAATATAAGTTTGATTTTTCACTTTCATCGTCGATGTACTCGAAACTTTTCAAATAACATTATTCGTACCTTGCAAAATTCACAAGAATTCCACAAACACCAACAAATAACGAAGTATTAATTTATAATTTCAATTTTATTGAATAAATACTCCGTAAAAGTAATGTAATTTCTAAAGTGTTTAGGGATTATTCAATTCTAGTTTCAACCGTAAATCAAATGAGTTTAATTTAATATTAACTCATTAAATCTATGTTACATCTGAAGAAAATATGCACATATATATTTTCATAAAGACTGTAATAAAATTCTGTTGTACAAAATATTAATTGTGAAAAAATTTTAACGGGTAGGTAATACCCGAGAGATATATAAATTCACAATTAATATGTTACATTTTTCGAATCTGATTAAGCAAATCATCAACTATACTCCCTAATCTCACAACAATATACATTCTTGTATAGTAATCAAAACAACCATTCTCACCCAAATTTGATTACGCATTCTGATTTTGACAAATCAAAATCCAAGTCATGATTTAACAGAAGACATCACTCTTAGATTCCTACATCTTTCAAAGCTATACTTTGACTTCAAAACTATGTTAGAACATCATATGTATATTAAAGATTACCAACTGTGTTCAAAATCTCCGAAGTTTTCGAAGACACTTCAAACAATGAACAATCGAGATGATGATCCAACCACATATTACCCACAGTTATGTACCTAAAAAGCTCTTGAAGCCAAAGTCATAGTTCGACGCGTATCCGTGTCAGACCCTTTGGCATTTATTAGCTAAAATGACTTTTCAATTCCTTTTCAAAGTAGCAAGTTTTATCACAGCTCCAGCAAGTTAACTTCGACTTTCCAGTCGGACTAGTCTTATTATAACCTCGATAGATACGTTGCCCTTTCATCATCGTTACTGGGGAACCTTTCATATCTCGCCACCTAAGCAATAAACTTACCAACAACTTCAAGTATCTTTGACTTTTCAAAAAATCATTATATTTATTGAAATCACATCATTTACTCATTCGCATCTTGTAACGAGAATTGTCATACGAATCATCGGAAATCAATAAACAATATTTTGAAATCTCGCAGCATGTCTACGCCAACAGTTATATGTGTACGTAAAACGTCTATCTCCTGGACTTACATACTTTGAATGTGAAGTTCTGAAAAATATTTTGAACTGCAAACTAGTTCTTGAAATGCTGACGAAGCATCAAAAACTGTAAACGATCTTAACAGTAAAAAGTTTGATGACAAAGAATAGTAAGGTGGAAAAGCTGAGAAAAAGAAAAGGTTTGGAACTGAAAAACGGATTGAGCAAAGTATGAAGGAGGCTGTGGACAAATCACAAGGACGAAATCTACCTTCAAAGAATCCAAATGATTCAGTGTCTGCTGAAATCCTTAACAAATACCTTGCTCCTTGCTCTAAAACCCTTGCGGACAATATTCTTCATCATCCTCTTATCTTAAATATTCTAAGATATCATCTATCTTCCATTATAAATATCCTCCATATTTCTGAAGATATTTTCATAATCATTCTTATCTGAAATCATTTACCCCCTCGCGTTATCTGTATCACATCATAAAGGAAACTGTTTTAATTTCTAAATTCTGAAACCTTCGAGTATAAAGTATGAATGTTTTGAAGTAGTGTTGGGAACTGAAGCATGAGTTAGTATAATATAATGACACTTGATCAACGTGATTATATTACAGTAAGTCATGCTGAGTTTTTAAATGAAACGTGATGATTCACAGATCATAACATCATCATGTGCCATGTTACACGACTCTTGTATTCTATTTAACCTCTAAAATATCAAGAAAATATTTCTTGATGATTCGGTCTTTTCCAGGGTATTCTGGTAATTTAATAAATCAAGACCGTGCCATTACCATTCCCTTCTTAGAACATTAACAATGTTCATTCCGAAATTTATATCTGTGAATTATGGACCATTACAAGCGATGCTTAATCGCAAGAAGAAGAAACGAAAGGACAAAGCTCCAAAATAGAAATTGGAGTATAAATCGCAACAAATAGGAGGGAGTATTAACTGTGGATGACAATGATTATAGAAGACAGAAGCATGGACTTTGAAATATAAGGGAAGATATAAAACCCAACAACCACCTAAAAATTATAAACCGTATATATCGATGCATATAGCAATATAAAGACACGGAAGAACTAAAAACACTATAAAATCAAGAGTATAGTAGAAGTAAATAGATTCTTCCGGAGGCAGATGAAAAAGAAGAACGACAGATATGAAAGTGAGGAGTATATCGAGAATCAGTACTGGATGAAGCATATTGACAAATACTTTAAAATATGAGTTGAGGGAGGAAGAATAGAAGGTGTGAGTTGTAAGGAAACGAAGGAGGTGGATTTATAGTGAAATACCCGACAGAGAAATCAAGATGGATTATCGTATTAATTCGAAGAGAATCATAATCTCCTTAATCACCGAAGCATCAAATCTAATATAGATTACAAAGATTTTCTTTAAATTCGGAGATCAATTGTGATGACGTCAAAAGATATAACGAATCACTATAATCTTATTTCCTTCATTTACGATAACTTCCCTCATACGTTTCGAGTAATCGAATTATTTTATCCATACTTCTTAGACATGATAAAACTTTATAATCGGCATAATAACATTCTCATTGTTAGCCATGACGACCTCTATCAAATTTCGGGGACGAAATTTCTTTAACGGGTAGGTACTGTGACGACCCGGAAATTTTCGACTAAATTTAAACTTTATCTTTATATTATTCTGACACGATAATCAATGTTTGTTAAGTAAAATCTCAAGGATTTTAAACTATGTTTATACATTTAAACCTCGACCAAATTCCAATGATTCACGAACCAATAAATGAACATATAGGAATATGTATGTATATGTGTATATATTATAAATTGAAAATGTCAACAAAGTATTTAAACGTATAATGCTTTATATGAACGTATTTGTTTTCAATATGATTATCGACCAAATTAAAAAAAAATATATTAAATGATTGAATTATCAGAAACATTGAATTATGATTACAAGTCTATGTTGAGAGGTCCACTATGATTTGAGAAAATCTATTTCTCTTAACGATATTCGGAATAATTTGTAAAGCTATTTATAAATAAAAACAAAAAGTGTCATTTACGAAAGTTAGACAAAAGTTGGTGGAGAATTGGTTTCCATAATATTCTATTAATCTATTTTCAAACGTACAAAGACGTTTTCAGTTTAAAAAAGAACGTTATTATTAAAACGTATATAACTTTTATAAGTATCTAGAATCACTTTTGACAACTCATTACTTAACCAGTATAATAAATATAACGATATTTATATTTTATTTCATTAAATATATATAACGATTTAAATTAATATTATATATATTTATACGCGTATTATACATACATAGTTTTTATACTTTTACTATACTTTAACTTTACCTTTACTTTACTTTTACTTTACTTTAACTTTAATAATTCACTTTAATAATTTATACTTTAATAATTTACTTTAATAACTCATACTTTAATAATTCACTTTAATAATTCATACTTTAATAATTCACTTTAATAATTCATACTTTAATAATTCACTTTAATAATTCAAAAATCTATTATAAATAGAATTCAATAGGTTTCATTATTTCATAGAAACTTGAAAATATATTTCTCTAAACTCTCTCAATCGATTTACATATATATATATATATATATATACATATATATTTGCTCTGTATTATTTCAAGATATTATTAGTATACATAAAATATTACGACGGATTGCTCTCCGAGTAATTTCAAAATAGTTTTTTTGAATGATTCGAAGCTAAGGAAATTATGGGTTATAGCTATGGAGGTGATGGGTATGGTTCATGGGTATGCTCGTGAGGTCAATCTAGTGTTTATCATCTCCGTTGCGTTTATGTACTTTCCTGCAATATTGAATCTCAATATTGATACGTGAGCACTCATAACTTAACTTTTTATATATCAATAGTGTATCCCTGACTGGTGCTCGAGTATATAGGATTATGCATGCTTGTACATTCGATATTCTCCTTAGATAGGTTTGTTGAATCCTGAATTAGATACATATGCTACTGAGATAGGGTATATGATATGCATGTTGTTGAAAAGCTAGCGAAAAATTAAGAACTTTTCATTTAGATATCAAATGGTTTCGATGAACGGATTAGAAGTTATAGTCAACTGAATTTTAGTATTATTGTTAAAATGATTATTATTACTATCGTCGTTATTATTTTAATAGAAATATCATTGTTATTATAAAATATCATTATTACTATTATGTTAGTATTATCATTTTATCATAATAACATTTTTAGTAAATATAAATATTGTTATTTTTTTATGGAATAATAATAATTATTATTACAAAATAATACAACTTTTACTTATTATTATTATTATGATCAATATTATTTTATCAAATAAATAGGGGATACAAAGATATTTTTCACCACGCGTAATATAATTACATTAATAATACTTACCACTATAGTTTTACGATATTAAGTGAATTTATAAATTTTACTACTTAAGATATATAAAAGTATATTTTATCATATATAAATGTTAATATAAATTTTTATTAATAAATGACTTTTATTATTATAAAATCTAATAAATATATTTAAATATATAAAACGACTATAGTTAAGTTATATAATAAACACGTATAAATTTTAGAAGTCATTTTGGGTCAAGTTGACTTTTGTTGACTTTTGCATATTAGTCTCGAGCATTAGGATTGTGGTACACTATGACTTGAACAAAAATTGTTAGACAAATATTGACCAACATATAAATATATATAATTAATATAGGTTCGTGAATCCGAGGCCAACCTTGCACTTGTTAAATGACGTTATATGTATTTTTACTACGAAATACAGTATGGTGAGTTTCATTTGCTCCCTTTTATATATATTTTTGGGACTGAGAATACATGCGCTGTTTTTTATAAATGTTTTACGAAATAGGCACAAGTACTAAAACTAATTCTATGTGGGTTTAAACCAGAAATATACCCTTAGCTTGGTAACATTAAACTACTTGTCTATGTACGGTAGGCGCGAATCCTAAAGATAGATCTATTGGGCCTGACAAACCCCATCCTGACTATGGGATGCTTTAGTACTTCGAGGTTATTTTAAACACACCTGATCTGGTGTACTTCAGAGGGTAAAACATGAACGTTAAGGCTTGTTACCGGGTGCCTACAACTTATAGAATACTTTTATACACTTGCGAGTGTACATATATTTATAAACGGAAATCTTGTGGTCTATTAATATATTGAAATGATTGTTATGATAAACCTATGAACTCACCAACCTTTTGGTTGACACTTTAAAGCATGTTTATTCTCAGGTATTAAAGAAATCTTCCGCTGTGCATTAGCTCATTTTAAGGATATTACTTGGAGTTATTCATGGCATATTTTGAAAGACGTTGCATTCGAGTCATTGAGTTCATCAAGATTATTATTAAGTCAATTATAGTTGGATGTATTATGAAATGTTGTGCATGCCGTCAACTTTCGTTGTAAAGAAAGTTTGTCTTTTAAAAACGAATGCAATGTTTGTAAAATGTATCATATAGAGGTCAAATACCTCGTGATGTAATCAACTATTTTGAATCGTTTATAATGTATATGAACGGGTCCTTTCATGAAAAGTCTTTCCTTTTTAACAATATTCGGAAGAAATGGTAAAGTGATCTTCTAGTGAGAACAAAATGTCAATTAACGAGAGATAGACAAAAGTTAGTGGAGATTCCTGTTTGATTTCCAATACATGCTTTATAACAATTAACTCGTGACTTTTAATAAGGTAACTATTTAATTTTTATATTATTTAAGGTAAATGTGAAATTTTGAAATGTAGAAAACTTAGAAGATGAATATCGACAAGTTAAGTAAATTGACGTTTTATATAATTTCATGCACTTAACTATCCACTGGACCTTACCCAATGATTCACGAACGATTGTTTGTAAATAAATATGTGTGTGTGTATATATATATATATATATATATATATATATATGTATATATAATAATTGGAAATTGTAAAATATAATTTAAACATTAGATTTAAATATGTAAATAAGATACAAAATAATTAAGTGTAATTAAAAATGAATTTATTTATATATAATATGATTTTTATATATAATTATTATTATATGTATACTGTAATATATGTTAAAATGTAAGTTATTATGTAATGTATATTATATAGTTACATTACATAATCAATAATATGTAATAATAATATATTGAATTTAATTAAATAAAGTTGTTATAATAATATTATTATTACTTTCAATATTAATATCAATACTGGTGTTTTTGATATTATTTTAAATATATAACCTATAGATACGAATTTGATATATAAAAATTGTTATAGTATTATTATTACTAATATTATTATTATCATTAATGATATTAGTATTATTATAATTAGTATTATTATTAACATTATTGTTATAAATGTTATAGTTATTATTACCATTATAATTAATAATAATATTATTATTGTTACTATTATATTATTATACATTTTTTTATTTATAATAATAATAGTATTATCATTATAATTATATTTATTAATATTAATGAATAAGATTAACTATAATATATAGATACAAATACATAAATACATATAATTTATATATACAGATAAATACAGATATATATATATATATATATATATATATATATATATATATATATATATATATATATATATATATATATATATATATTAAGACTAATTATATAAATATAAATACAGATATATTACGCGAGATATTATATCACAATCAGATATATTTTCTTTCTGTTTCCTTCCTCCTGCTCGTGACTTTCTGTCGATCTCCACCTTCACTACAAAACATCTTATATCAATTCTTGTTGCTACATTAATCGAGCACTTGCACGTTTTTTTATCCACTCCTGTTAATTCGAGAAATCAAAGCTAAATTCAAAGAAACAAACCCTGTTCTTCTTTTCGTAATCTGTTTAATCAATAGATCGAATCCAAAGCAATCCTCACAAACTAAGAATATAGGAGTGTCAGGAATCATGTATTTAAGCTATCTGTAAGTTTCCAGTTATCAATTCCTTCTATTGATTTTTAATTTCGAAGTTAAACCTGAAGAACAAAAAGTCAAACGATTCTTTTATGAACAAATTTGGGTAATCTGTTATGATTTAGATTCAATTGATGATACGCGAGTATTATAATGGTGATTTGAAACAATTCTCATGAAGATATTATGATCTAAAACTTCTTAGATTTTAAATTTGATTTTTAGTTCATATATATGAAGATAGGGACTGTGTCCGATTAGTTTCAATAATTGAAGCTGTTAGGAATCGAATTTTCTTCACTGTTAAGGTTAGATGCTGCTTAAGGAATTTGTTTCAATCGAATTTGAGCAATAAATTGAATTATTCGATCGATGTGTTCATCTCTGTTTGAATGGAATGAAGATGAATACAGAGTTGGTTAAATAAATATGGATACAAGTTAAATCGGAAATGTTAAGGATGGAGGAATGGTTTAGCATGTTGGTGAGGGAGCGGGAGGTCGCGTGTGACAACTCGGAAATTTCCAACCAAATTTAAACTTTATCTTTATATTATTCCGACACGATAAGCAAAGTTTGTTAAGTTAAATCTCAAGAATTTTAAATTGTGTTCATACATTCATTATAACCTCGACCAAATTCCGACGATTCACGAACCGTTATATATAAATAAATATGTATATATATGTATATATATATATATTATAACTTGAGAATATTAATAAAGTATTAAACGTATAATCCTTTACATGAACGTATTTGTTTCAATATGTTTATCGATGGAATTAGAAGATAATATCAAATGATTGATTTATCAGATACATTATGATATGATTACGGGTCTATGTTATGAGGTCCACTGTGATTTAAGAAATCTATTCTTTTTGACAACATTTGGAAAATGGTAAAGTGATTTATAAGTAAGAACGTGAAGTGTAAATAACTTAGATGTTGGATATCGACAAGTTATGTAACTCGACATTTTTCATTAAGATGATTTCATACATTTATTTAACCTTTGAACTTTATCCCATGCTTCACCAACAAACTGTAATTTAAAAACTTGAAACCTATTATGAATATATATGATTCTACTTTTCTAAAACATTTTATGATATAACGATTTCCATTATTTTAACTTTTAAACAAAATGATTCTTAAAAATATATTTGGTTTTGGAAAACAAAATTATTATATTTATTTGATTTAGTTTCAAACGTACAAAAACGTTTTCAGTTTAAAAAGAACTTTATTATTAAAACGTATATAACTTTTATAAATATCTGGAACCACTTTTGACAACTCATTACTTAACCAGTATGATAAAGATAACGATATTTATATTTTATTTTATTAAATATATATAACGATTTAAATTAATATTATATATATTTATACGCGTATTATACGTACATAGTTTTATACTTTTATTATACTTAAGCTTTACCTTTACTTTATTTTTACTTTACTTTAACTTTAATAATTCACTTTAATAATTCATACTTTAATAATTCACTTTAATAATTCATACTATAATAATTCACTTTAATAATTCATACTTTAATAATTCACTTTAATAATTCATACTTTAATAATTCACTTTAATAATTCATACTTTAATAATTCACTTTAATAATTCAAAAATCTATTATAAATAGAATTCAATAGGTTTCATTATTTCATAAGAAACTTGAAAATATTTTTCTCTAAACTCTCTTAATCGATTTACATATATATATTTACTCCGTATTATTTCAAGATATTATTAGTATACATAAATATTATGTCAGAGTGCCATCCGAGTGATTTCAAAATTGTTTTTCTAGTGGGATTGGATTAAGGAAATTATGGGTTATAGCTATGGAGGTGATTAGGTATGGTTCATGGGTATGCTCGTGAGATCAATATAGTGTTTATCATCTCCGTTGCGTCTACGTACCTTTCCTGCAATATTGAATCTCAATATTGATACGTGAGTACTCATAATTTAACTTTTACATACTAATAGTGTATCCCTGACTAGTGCTCGAGTATATAGGATTATGCATGTTTGTACTTTTGATATTGCCTTTAGTTAGGTTATGTTGAATCCTGAATTAGTTATATATGTGACTAAGAAAAGGTATAAGATATGCATGTCGTTGGAAAGCTAGCGAAAAATTAAGAACTTTTCATTTAGATATCGAATGATTTCGATGAACGGATTTGAAGTTATAGTCCATCGAATTTTTGTTTTATTATTAAAAATGATTATTATTATCGTCGTTATTATCGTCGTTCTAGTTTTATCTTATTATTATTATTATTATTATCTTTATCAATAAAAGGATTTATCATTAAAAATTGTTATTTTTTTTATTATTACTATCGTTATTATCGTTAAAGTTATAATTAGTATTATTATTATTATCCAATTATTATTATTATTATTATTATTATTATTATTATTATTATTATTATTATTATTGGTATTATTATTATTATTATCATTATTAATATATATATATATATTATATATATATCATTATTTAAAAATGGTTATTGTTATTGTTATTATTATTATTACTATATTATCATTAAGATAATTATTAGTATTATCGTTAATAATTTTATAGTAACTATCATTATTAATATTAGTGTAATTAAAACAAATATTTGTAACACCTAATTATTTTGATTACTATTATTATCATTATTACGAACACGATATAAAAGACGATTAAAAGCTATTAAACGAAACGATTAGGAAATAATGGGTAAGAGTATCATGATGAAATTAAAATATTATAAGATATTGATTTAGATAAAATTATCGTTTTTATTATTTTTATCATTACTATTATTATTAAAATTATCGTTAGTATTAAAACTATCATTTTAACAAAAATTATCATTTTAATAGAAATGTCATTGTTACTATAAAATATCATTATTATTATTATTATTTTAAATAGAATTATTATTTTAAAGATAATATTAAAAATTATCGTAAATATTAAAGTTATCATAATTAGAATTATCATTTTATCATAATGTCATCTTAGTAATTATAAATATAGATATTTTTATAATAATAATTATTATTACAAAATAATACAACTTTTACTTACTATCATTATAGATATTATTTTATCAAATAAATATTTGATACAAACATATTTTACTACGTGTAATAACTTACTTTAATAATACCTATCATATTACATTTATAATATTAAATGGACCCTATAAATTTTATTACTTAATATATATAAAAGTATATTTTATTATATAAATATAATATAAAATTTTATTTATTAATAAATAAATTATATTATTTACTCTAATAAATCTTTTAAAAATATTTAAAAATATAAAACGACGATATTTAAACTATATATTAATCATGTATAGATTTTTGGAAATTATTTTGAGTCAAATTTACTTTTGTTGACTTTTGCATATTAGTCTCGAGCATTTGGATTGTGGTACACTATGACTTGACCTAATTTGTTAGACAAATATTGACCAACACATAAATATATATAATTAATTTAGGTTCATGAATCCGAGGCCAACCTTGCACTTGTTCAATGACGTTATATGTATTTTTACTACGAAATACAGTATGGTGAGTTTCATTTACCTTTTTACCCTTTATATTTTTGGGCTGAGAATACATGCACAACTTTTGTAACTGTTTTACGAAATAGACACAAGTAATCGAAATTACGTTCTATGGTTGAATGATCGAAACTGAATATGCCCCTTTTTTATTAAAGTCTGGTAATCTAAGAATTAGGGAACAGACACCCTAATTGACGCGAATCCTAAAGATAGATCTATTGGGCCTAACAAACCCCATCCAAAGTACCGGATGCTTTAGTACTTCGAAATTATATCATGTCCGAAGGAGGATCCCGGAATGATAGGGGATATTCTTATATGTATCTAGTTAATGTCGGTTACCAGGTGTTCACCATATGAATGATTATTTTTTGTCTCTATGCATGGGACGTATATTTATGAGAACTGGAAATGAAATTCTTGTGGTCTATTAAAATGATGGAAATAAATGATTATGATAAACTAATGAACTCACCAACCTTTTGGTTGACACTTTAAAGCATGTTTATTCTCAGGTGTTAAAGAAATCTTCCGCTGTGCATTTGCTCATTTTAAAGATATTACTTGGAGTCTTTCATAGCATATTTCGAAGAACGTTGCATTCGAGTCATTGAGTTCATCAAAGATTATTATTAAATTAATTTATAGTTAGATAGTGGATATTATGAAATGGTATGCATGCCTGTCAATTTTTGATGTAAAGAAAGATTGTCTTTTAAAAACGAATGCAATGTTTGTAAAATGTATCATATAGAGGTCAAATACCTCTCAATGTAATCAACTATTGTGAATCGTTTATAATGTATATGAACGGGTCCTTTCAGTTGGTATCAGAGCGGTGGTCTTAGCGAACCAGGTCTGCATTAGTGTGTCTAACTGATAAGTCGTTAGGATGCATTAGTGAGTCTGGACTTCGACCGTGTCTGCATGTCAAAAGTTTTGCTTATCATTTCTAGTCGGAAATCATCTGCTTATCATCCATAGGAAATTACCTGCTTATCATTATTAGTCTAGACACGTCTTGCTACATTAATTGCATGAGTAGTGTATAGACAAAATTCATATCTTAGCGTATCTGCTAAATCATATCTTATCGTATCTGTTACTTTAAACTTTGCCTGACATATCCCGCAAATTCCTCCGTAATCTATGAAATCTTTTGATCTCTATATATAGATATCCTATGTAAATAGAATACCACCCGATAGCCGAAAAATCATTTTATATCGAAAATCCTTTATCCAATCGTACGAAATGGAATTTGTCATCAGTTCAAGTCACTCGGATTCAGAAATGGAATCTCACTCAAGCTCCGAAAGAAGTGTGACCGGAATGGATCAACCAATCAGTCATCACCTATTCTAGATGAATTGGGGATGGGTTCGTAGTCTCCTCAATCATTGGAAACAAGAAGAAGGTGATCCTTTCCATCCACCACATTGCCCTCTTGGCGAAGAACCTGAAGCACTTACCGGCGAACCTGTTCAAGACACCATTTTCTCTCTCATTTCCAGGGTATCTCGTCACGATTATATACTACATCAAATTCTAGATTTTATTTATTCGCTCGTTCCGACCGACAATCATCCTGGAATAATAGAAGAAGTCAACGAATTTCGCGCTCGGGTAGTGGCTTTGGAGAATATGGTGCAGAGATTACAAACACCAGCAGCAGCACCAGCAGCATAACCAGTACCACCATCATCAACGCCAACAGTACCATTACCACCTCCAACCACAACCGCGTTGTAAACCTCAACTTCACAATCTGTCCCACGAGCATCAACGTCATATGCACCATAGATACCAAGGAGTACCAACAACAATAACTGACGAAGTATTAATTCATAACTTTATTGGAGAAACATTCCGCGGCGATTATATAATCTCTAAAGTCTTAGAGATTATCTAATCTAGCCCTAACCATAAATCAGTTAAGCGAACCAAAATGATAGAAGGAAGAGTAGAAACCCTGACAAAAATGGTGTGTGATTAACAAGTTAAACTTGTTTTACCAACAGCATCAACAGTACCGTCAACGTCACCAGCATCGTCAGTACAGTCAACATCAGAATCAACAACACCTATAACATCACAAACTCCGTCAGTTCAAGAATCACTGTGGACATCATTACGAATCAATAACGTGTATATTGTATCAACAAGTTATGAAGAATTAACTCATTCCCTCTGAAGAAATTATATATATATATTATATATATATATATATATATATATATATATATATATATATATATATATATATATATTTTGAAATAAAAAATAAATCTTTCCGTGCTAAGCTATTGTGTGTGAATCTTAACTACTCGGTTAATTCATATTACAAATATGCAATAATGTACGTCCCTCGCCCGCGACTTAACCATCGTTAACTACAATCTCTGTCTCAATTTAACAAGTTCCAATTCCTAATAAATCAAGTATATATTTGATTTTACACTTCATCATTGATGTAACCGAAACTTTTCAGATACCATCATTCGTACTTTGCGAAGTTCACAAGAATTTAACGAAAACCAACATCACATCTCAACAAATAACGAAGTATTGATTCATAATTTCAATATTATTGAAGAAATACTTATGTAACCTCTAAAGCCTTCAAGGAATTATTCAATTCTAGTTCCAACCGTAAATCGAATGAGTTTAATTTAGTATTAACTCATTAAAATCTATGTTACATCTGAGGAGAATATATACATATATATTTTCATAAAGACTGTAATAAAATTCTTATGTACAAAATATTAATTGTGAATATTTTTTAACGGGTAGGTAATACCCGAGAGATATATATAAATTCACAATTAATATGTTACATTCTTCGAATCAGATTAAGCAAATTATCAATTATACTTCCTACTTTCACAATAATATACATTCTTTCATAGAAATCAAAACAACCATACTCATTCAAACCCAATTACATATTCTGATTTTAAAATCTTAGAATTCAATTCGAGATATAACCGGTACCATCACTTTTAGATTCCTACATCTTTCAAAGCTATACTTTGACTTCAAAAGTGTGTTAGAACATCAAATGTATATAAACGATTACAATCTGTGTTCAAACCCTTCGAAAATCTCTGAAGACACTTCAAATAATGAGCAATCGAGATGATGATCCAACCACATATTACCCACAGTTATGTACTTAAAAAGCTCTCGAAACCAAAGTCATAATTCAACACATATCTGTGTCAGATCTTCTAACATTTATTAGCCAAAATAACCTTGCAATTCCTTTGCAAAGTAGCAAATTATATCACAGCTCCAGCAAGACAACTTCAATTTTTTCATTCGGAGTAGCCTTATCATAATTTTGATATATGTGATTACCCTTTTGTTACCGGAGAACCTTTCATATTCCACCACATTAGCAATAAACTTACCAACAACTTCACTGATCTTGGACATTTCGAAGAATCTTTATATTTATCGAAACCTCATCATTTACTCATCTGCCTCTTGTAACGAGAATTGCCATACGAATCATTGGGAATTAGCAATCAGTATTTTGAAATCTCACAGCATGTTGACGCCAACAGTTATACATAACGTCTATTTCCAAGGCTTACATACTTCGAATGTGAAGTTTCTGAAAAACACTCTGAACCGCGAACTAGTTCTCGAAATGCTGATGAAGCAACAAAAACTGTAAACGACCTTAGAAGTAAAAAGTTTGATGATAAAGATTAGTGTATTAACAAAGCTCAGAAATAGAGAAGTTTTGGAACTGGAAAACGGGTTGAGCAAAGTATGAAGGAGGCTGTGGACAAATCACAAAGACTGAACCTGCCTTCAAAGAATCCAAATGATTCAGTGTCTACTGAAGTCATTAACGAATACCTTGCTCCTGACACTAAACCCTTATAGACAATATTCTTCATCATCCTCTGATATTAGAAATTCTAAGATATCATCGTATCTTTCATTATAAATATCCTCCATATTTCTGAAGATATTTCTATAACTATTCTTATCTGGAATCATTTATCTCTTTGTGCTATCTGTATTACATCAAAAAGGAAACTGTTTAGTTCCTATACTCTGTAAACCTTTGAGTTTAAAATATGAATGTTTTTGAAGTAGTGTTGGAAAATGAAGCATGAGTTAGTATAATATAATGACACTTGATCAACGTGATAATATTACAGTAATTCATGCTGAGTTTCTAAATGGAATGTGATGATTCACAGATCATAACATCATCATGTGCCATGTTATACGACTCTTGTATTCTATTTAACCTCTAAAATATCAAGAAAATATTTCTTGATGATTCGGCCTTTTCCAAGGTATTCTAGTAATTTGACATGTCAAGATCGTGCCATCACAATTTCCTTTCTAGAACATTAACAATGTTCATTCCGAAATTCATATCTGTGAATTCTGGACCATTACAAGCGGTGCTTAATCGCAAGAAGAAGAAACGAAAGGACAAAACTCCGAAATAGAAATTGGGGTATAAATTACAGCAAATAAAAGAGAGCATTAACTGTGAATGACAATGATTATAGAAGATAGAAACAGAGACTCTGAAATATAAGGGAAGATATAAAGCCCAACGACAAACCAAAAATTATAAACCATATATATCGATGCATATAGCAATATAAAGACAAGGGAGAACTAGAAACACTATAAACCCAAGAGTATAGTAGAAGTAAATAGATTCTTCTGGCGGTAGATGAAAAAGAAGAATGACCAATATGAAAGTTATAAGTATATCGAGAATCAGAACTGGATGGAGCATATTGATGAATACTTTAAAATATGAGTTGAGGGGGAAAGAATAGAAGGTGATGAAACATGACTAGGAACTTAGAAATCAACAGATTTAACTCACACAATGATGGAATAAGTGAATCAAACCCTCTAGTGAATAGGTTAAGCTTTTTGGGATTAATTTAGTCATACCACAACTAAATCAAGTGTGATTAGATCAACACCTAGAGCTATTATTCACCACCTGGGTGATTTGGGTTGAAAGAGAATTGGAGGAGCTCACCAGATCTGAGTGTGTGTAACAAATGAGAGGCTTAACCTAAAATGAAGAACATAAGACTTTATATACCCCTACTGTTGACTCACCCGTACGATTCATCCATCACACATACGAGTTGGCTTCATCAGCCGTACGGGTGATCACTCACTCGTGTCTTCTCATTTAGGTTGTAATTGTGACTTAGCTCAGCATCAACCGTGCGTATGAGCCTGTCAGCTGTAAAAGTGAGGCTTCACTCGGACGTCTGACTAAGTCTAACATAGTCAAACATCCAAATCTCATTCCCGCAGTTGCTGTAACCACATACAAACACGGATAGGATAATAACGAACGATCATGGTGGCCTGTAAACTGTTGTACCTGCAATGGACGTGGGTAGATGTCTAGGGACTTACATAAAATGCATCAACAGAAGGTGTGAGTTGTAAGAAAATGAAGGAGGTGAATTTATAAGAAAATCTCCGACAGAACAATTAAAATGGACGATCGCATTTAAAGCGGATCCTAATTCCTTTTGTTACCAGAGAATCAAATCTTATTACAAAGATTTTCTTCAAATCCCTTGAAATCTGGAAATCAATCATATCTACGTCAAATGATAAGATGAATCTACACTTACTCATTTCACTCTTCTATGTTAGCTTCATTCGTACTCTTCATATAAATGAATTGTTTATCCAAATTATTCGCTGATGATAAAACTCTAATTTTCAGCCTGTATGCATCATTAAAATATACTTATTATCATTCACGACCTTTCCACTCAAATTTCGGGACGAAATTTCTTTAACGGGTAGGTACTGTGACAACCCGGAAATTTCCAACCAAATTTAAACTTTATCTTTATATTATTCCGACACGATAAGCAAAGTTTGTTAAGTTAAATCTCAAGAATTTTAAATTGTGTTCATACATTCATTATAACCTCGACCAAATTCCGACGATTCACGAACCGTTATATATAAATAAATATGTATATATATATGTATATATATATATTATAACTTGAGAATATTAATAAAGTATTAAACGTATAATACTTTACATGAACGTATTTGTTTCAATATGTTTATCGATGGAATTAGAAGATAATATCAAATGATTGATTTATCAGATACATTATGATATGATTACGGGTCTATGTTATGAGGTCCACTGTGATTTAAGAAATCTATTCTTTTTGACAACATTCGGAAAATGGTAAAGTGATTTATAAGTAAGAACGTGAAGTGTAAATAACTTAGATGTTGGATATCGACAAGTTATGTAACTCGACATTTTTCATTAAGATGATTTCATACGTTTATTTAACCTTTGAACTTTATCCCATGCTTCACCAACAAACTGTAATTTAAAAACTTGAAACCTATTATGAATATATATGATTCTACTTTTCTAAAACATTTTATGATATAACGATTTCCATTATTTTAACCTTTAAACAAAATGATTCTTAAAAATATATTTGGTTTTGGAAAACAAAATTATTATATTTATTTGATTTAGTTTCAAACGTACAAAAACGTTTTCAGTTTAAAAAGAACTTTATTATTAAAACGTATATAACTTTTATAAATATCTAGAACCACTTTTGACAACTCATTACTTAACCAGTATGATAAAGATAACGATATTTATATTTTATTTTATTAAATATATATAACGATTTAAATTAATATTATATATATTTATACGCGTATTATACGTACATAGTTTTATACTTTTATTATACTTAAGCTTTACCTTTACTTTATTTTTACTTTACTTTAACTTTAATAATTCACTTTAATAATTCATACTTTAATAATTCACTTTAATAATTCATACTTTAATAATTCACTTTAATAATTTATACTTTAATAATTCACTTTAATAATTCATACTTTAATAATTCACTTTAATAATTCAAAAATCTATTATAAATAGAATTCAATAGGTTTCATTATTTCATAAGAAACTTGAAAATATTTTTCTCTAAACTCTCTTAATCGATTTACATATATATATATTTACTCCGTATTATTTCAAGATATTATTAGTATACATAAAATATTATGTCAGAGTGCTGTCCGAGTGATTTCAAAATTGTTTTTCGAGTGGGATTGGATTAAGGAAATTATGGGTTATAGCTATGGAGGTGATTAGGTATGGTTCATGGGTATGCTCGTGAGATCAATATAGTGTTTATTATCTCCGTTGCGTCTACGTACCTTTCCTGCAATATTGAATCTCAATATTGATACGTGAGTACTCATAATTTAACTTTTACATACTAATAGTGTATCCCTAACTAGTGCTTGAGTATATAGGATTATGCATGTTTGTACTTTTGATATTGCCTTTAGTTAGGTTATGTTGAATCCTGAATTAGTTATATATGTGACTGAGATAAGGTATAAGATATGCATGTCGTTGGAAAGCTAGCGAAAAATTAAGAACTTTTCATTTAGATATCGAATGATTTCGATGAACGGATTTGAAGTTATAGTCCATCGAATTTTTGTATTATTATTAAAAATGATTATTATTATCGTCGTTATTATCGTCGTTCTAGTTTTATCTTATTATTATTATTATTATTATCTTTATCAATAAAAGGATTTATCATTAAAAATTGTTATTTTTTTATTATTACTATCGTTATTATCGTTAAAGTTATAATTAGTATTATTATTATTATCCAATTATTATTATTATTGGTATTATTATTATTATTATCATTATTAATATATATATCATTATTTAAAAATGGTTATTGTTATTGTTATTATTATTATTATTATATTATCATTAAGATAATTATAAGTATTATCGTTAATAATTTTATAGTAACTATCATTATTAATATTAGTGTAATTAAAACAAATATTTGTAACACCTAATTATTTTGATTACTATTATTATCATTATTATGAACACGATATAAAAGACGATTAAAAGCTATTAAACGAAACGATTAGGAAATAATGGGTAAGAGTATCATGATGAAATTAAAATATTATAAGATATTGATTTAGATAAAATTATCGTTCTTATTATTTTTATCATTACTATTATTATTAAAATTATCGTTAGTATTAAAACTATCATTTTAACAAAAATTATCATTTTAATAGAAATGTCATTGTTACTATAAAATATCATTATTATTATTATTATTATTATTTTAAATAGAATTATTATTTTAAAGATAATATTAAAAATTATCGTAAATATTAAAGTTATCATAATTAGAATTATCGTTTTATCATAATGTCATCTTAGTAATTATAAATATTGATATTTTTATAATAATAATTATTATTACAAAATAATACAACTTTTACTTACTATCATTATAGATATTATTTTATCAAATAAATATTTGATACAAACATATTTTACTACGTGTAATAACTTACTTTAATAATACCTATCATATTATCTTTATAATATTAAATGAACCCTATAAATTTTATTACTTAATATATATAAAAGTATATTTTATTATATAAATATAATATAAAATTTTATTTATTAATAAATAAATTATATTATTTACTCTAATAAATCTTTTAAAAATATTTAAAAATATAAAACGACGATATTTAAACTATATATTAATCATGTATAGATTTTTGGAAATTATTTTGAGTCAAATTTACTTTTGTTGACTTTTGCATATTAGTCTCGAGCATTAGGATTGTGGTACACTATGACTTGACCTAATTTGTTAGACAAATATTGACCAACACATAAATATATATAATTAATTTAGGTTCGTGAATCCGATGCCAACCTTGCACTTGTTCAATGATGTTATATGTATTTTTACTACGAAATACAGTATGGTGAGTTTCATTTACCTTTTTACCCTTTATATTTTTGGGCTGAGAATACATGCGCAACTTTTATAACTGTTTTACGAAATAGACACAAGTAATCGAAATTACGTTCTATGGTTGAATGATCGAAACTGAATATGCCCCTTTTTTATTAAAGTCTGGTAATCTAAGAATTAGGGAACAGACACCCTAATTGACGCGAATCCTAAAGATAGATCTATTGGGCCTAACAAACCCCATCCAAAGTACCGGATGCTTTAGTACTTCGAAATTATATCATGTCCGAAGGAGGATCCCGGAATGATAGGGGATATTCTTATATGTATCTAGTTAATGTCGGTTACCAGGTGTTCACCATATGAATGATTATTTTTTGTCTCTATGCATGGGACGTATATTTATGAGAACTGGAAATGAAATTCTTGTGGTCTATTAAAATGATGGAAATAAATGATTATGATAAACTAATGAACTCACCAACCTTTTGGTTGACACTTTAAAGCATGTTTATTCTCAGGTGTTAAAGAAATCTTCCGCTGTGCATTTGCTCATTTTAAAGATATTACTTGGAGTCTTTCATAGCATATTTCGAAGAACGTTTCATTCGAGTCATTGAGTTCATCAAAGATTATTATTAAATTAATTTATAGTTGGATAGTGGATATTATGAAATGGTATGCATGCCTGTCAATTTTTGATGTAAAGAAAGATTGTCTTTTAAAAATGAATGCAATGTTTGTAAAATGTATCATATAGAGGTCAAATACCTCGCAATGTAATCAACTATTGTGAATCGTTTATAATGTATATGAACGGGTCCTTTCATCGCGGGTTCGAGTCCCGTTCAGGGCGTTTCTTTTTAGAAAAAGCTATCAAAGGGGTATACACTCTTATTTTTAATCCTATTATTATTATTATTATTATTATTATTATTAGTTATTATTATGTTTATTATTATTATTATTATTATTATTATTATTATTATTATTATTATTATTATTATTATTATTATTATTACTAATTATTATTATCATTGTTGTTATTATGGTTATGATAAGTATTATTATTAACATTATTATTATTATTATTATTATTATTATTATTATTATTATTATTATTATTATTATTATTATTATTATTATTATTATTATTAATATTAAATATTATTATTACTATCAATATTATTATTCTTATTATTATTAGTATTATAATTATTTAAAACTTATTGTTAATATTATCATTAAAATTATCTGTATTATTATTATTATTAGTAATATCCATATCCATATCATTAATATTAAAAGTATTATGATTATGACAATAAAAGTTTTAAAGATATTATTATCATTAAGATTATAAGAGTATATATAAATGTATGGATTTAAAAACTATGTACAAAATTATAATTTAAGTGAATTACTAATTATTATTATTATTATTATTATTAATAAATTTATTATTATTATTATTATTATTATTAATACATCATTATTATTATCAAAAACTATCTTTTTTAAACAGATAAATATTTTGTACATACAATATACTTATTACATATACCATAATTATATTAATATTTCACATAATTGTATAAATCAACACTTACTAATATTATTTATTTAAATACGTATATATAACAAACTATTAATTTTAAATATAACACTAAACAATAATGTATATAAATAAATATGGATATACTAATATAACTATATAGATATTAATCATTTTGAATATATACAAAATTATTATATAATTTATAAATTAAGATATAATAAATAAATTTGTTCGATTACGATTATGTGTATTAATAAATATACAAATGATATAGGTTCGTGAATCCGAGGCAAACCCTGCATTGTTCAATGTCGTCATATGTATTTTTACTACAAAATACATTATTGTGAGTTTTATTTGCTCTCTTTTTAAATGCTTTTGCAATATATATTTTTGGGACTGAGAATACATGCGCTTTTATAACCGTTTTACGAAATAGACACAAGTAATCGAAACTACATTCTATGGTTGAATGATCGAAGCCGAATATGCCCCTTTTTGCTTGGTAGCCTAAGAATTAGGGAACATCACTAATTTTGAGAATTAGTGCACCCCTAATTGACGCGAATCCTAAAGATAGATCTATTGGGCCTAACAAACCCCATCCAAAGTACCGGATGCTTTAGTACTTCGATGTTGTTTTATCATGTCCGATGGATGTCCCGGAATGATAGGGGATATTCTTATATGCATCTTATTAATGTCGGTTACCAGGTGTTCAATCCATATGAATGATTTTTGTCTCTATGCATTGGACGTATATTTATGAGAAATGGAAATGAAAATCTTGTGGTATATTAAAATGATGGAAATAAATGTTTATGATAAACTAATGAACTCACCAACCTTTTGGTTGACACTTGAAAGCATGTTTATTCTCAGGTTTAAAAGAAATCTTTCGCTGTGCATTTGCTCATTTTAAAGTTATTACTTGGAGTCATTCATGACATATTTCAAAAGACTTTGCATTCGAGTAATTGAGTTCATCAAGATTATTATTAAGTCAATTATAGTTGGATATATTATGAAATGGTATGCATGCCGTCAACTTTCGATGTAATGAAAGTTTGTCTTTTGAAAACGAATGCAATGTTTGTAAAATGTATCATATAGAGGTCAAGTACCTCGCGATGTAACCAAATATAATGTATTCGTCCAGATGGATTAGGACGAGTCGTTATACAATGGAACAAAGAGAGAATGTTTCATACATGAACCAAAGGCCTGAAAATAATTATCAAAATAATTATCAAAAGCCAAGACCAAACTACAATCAAAATCAGAATTATAACCGAAATATTCCATATAACAACCAACAAGGTCCTAGCAATCAACAAGTATCCAACAATACTTACAACCAGCAAAGACATATTTTTCAAAATAAACCACCACAAAACGATGATAAAAAGCCAAATTTAGAAGATATGATGTCGAAGCTAGTTGAATCTCAAACGCAGTTTTTCACATCTCAGAAACAAACTAATGAACAAAATGCTCAAGCATTTAGAAATCAACAAGCTTCAATCCAAAATCTGGAACAAGAAGTGAGCAACCTAGCCAGGTTAATTGGAGAAAGAAAACCGGGGAGTCTACCTAGCGATACAAATGTTAACCCCCGAAATGAAACAGCTAAAGCCATTACCACAAGAAGTGGTATTACACTTAAACCACCTGAAATTCCTGTAATTTTTGATGACTCTATTCCTACTACACATGCACCACAGCCCGAGCAAGAGAAGGAAACAGAACCGGTAGTTGAAAAGGTTAATGAAGATAACACAGTTAAGGCAAAGCCTTATGTTAAACCATACCAACCACCGCTTACTGTGACGACCCGGAAATTTCTGACCAAATTTAAACTTAATCTTTATATGATTTCGACACAATAAGCAAAGTCCGTTATGTTGCGTCTCAAAAATTTTTGAACTATTTCCGTACATTCAATTGACTTCGACCATTTCCGACGATTCACGAACAACTAATTTTAAATAGATATGTGTGTATGTATATATAAATAATAATTCGAAATATAATTTGAAGTATTATATGTTGTTGTTATTAAAAATTAATAAAGTAAAAATAGGATATTAAAATAATTATTATTTAAAACATATCTATATATATAAATAAGGTATATTAAAAATAAATATTAAATGATTGTAATACTCGTTTGATGTTCCGATTGATATTAAGCAAGTTAAATTCAAACATATGTAATTTTAAAATAAACGGTGATACGAAAATGATTTCTATAATTTTTAGGCTTATTAAAAATGTATTTAGGAACTATTTGTTAAGTTTTAACACTTTTTATATTTCACCCATAAATGAGAGGGACAGTTGATGTAATTTTTACTTAATAAATTAATGATTAAATTTTATACTATAATGACCAAAATAAGTAAATATAGTTAATGAAAAATTTTGGGATTTTTTCGAAGACTTTTATCCGCCACTGATTTAGCACGATACACAGTTCGTGAAAACTGTCGGTAGCATACTCCCAAATTAACTTCACGAGAATTAAATTATAACACTGTGCTAATGTTTGCTTTTTGTTCTTTTCTTCTTCCCACTAAAACAACTTCTTATATATGTACACATCTGCATTTGAGAAAGAATCAAACCAAAAATCTCAAAAAATAAGCTCGTATCTCTGTTCTTCATCTTTTTAGCCAAATTTTGATTTAGTGTTAAATTTCAAAATCCTTAAGTGCAGAAGTGTTAGAATTCATCTAACTAAACTATCTGTAAGTTTTCAATCCTCAATTCTTTATATTAACTTCTAATTTGAGAGTCAAAGTTTTGATTTTAAAAGTCAACTGAGTGTTCTTGAATCAAATTCGAAATTGTTTTGATGTTTTCATTTAATTTGATGATCCATAAAGATTATAGGAATGATTTCCAACACAATTCATATTGTAATCATAACCTATAACATTCTTAATCTCAAAACCAAATTTTGAGCTCATGTGTTCTTGACAGTGAGATACACAAACTTGAATTCGAAACAAATTTCAAAAACTAAAAATGCAGAGTTGTTAGGAATCATTTACTTAAACTTTTTGTAAAATCTCAAGTTCCAATTCTTAATAACGAATTCAAATTTGCGACTCAAAGTTATTTTGTCAAAAGTCAACTAATTTGTTCATCGAGAAATTAGAGCTTGTTTTGATGTTTTAAGTTCAATTGACGATTCCAATAGTTTTTAGGAATGATTTGAAACATATTTCATGTTGTAAAGATTGTCCAAAACGAACTCAAAATTGAAAACATTAATATTTTTTTTAAGAAGCTACGAGCTTCAGCAGTAGGTTCTTTTTCAATTTTTTTCAATTTTCTTAATTACAAGAACACTTTTATTTTTTGTTTCATGTTTGTTTAAAAGTCCTAAAACCATTTTGATGATTGACTATTAAGAATGAAGTTGTTTGATTGTTTAGATTTTGGTGAAGAAGATGAAGTGGGTTGAAACATGTTGTCATACCCCCAAATAGGGCCGGGGATAAATATGACTTCACAATATCACAACACAAGTATATAAGCGAGAACGACTCTAAATGAGACGTTTTATTAAAAACAATAATAGTATTGCAGCGGAAACGGAATAATATTTTACATGGCAAACCCAAATGTAAATAACAATGTCTAACAAATGCTAAATTATAAATATGTGGACTCCAATGCATCGGCTAGCTAAGCATCATAGGGCAGCACATAAGCTATTCTTCACCTGAGACAAACATGCTTAAAATCGTCAACACAATGGTTGAGTGAACATCATTGGTTTATATAATCAATAAAGTTTTAGACCACAAGATTTAATTCTAAACAAAAATATTCAATATGCCATGAGTTATAATATCGAGCTAAACATTCACCCCTGACACTGTACGGGTGTCGATAATCATTATTATATACCCCATTGACGATCGGTCAATGGGTAGAGACGTCGCTCTCAATAGGCCTACTCACAATAATTAAGCTTGCAACATTTTAATTCCAGCAATTAACGATATTATAGCGGGGATTTGCATGTAAGAATACAAGTTAACAATAATCTCATGAAGTTGCATATCAAAAAGTTAAGTACTTGTGTCTAAAGTGTAAATCATTTAAATACAAGCATGTGTCTCACCCCAAGATTTATAAAATCAATAAATACAAAAAAAAAGGGGGCTATGAAGTTCACCTTAAATAGCACAGAAGAGATATTCCACAAATGAGAGGATTGAACGGACGAACGTGATCGAGATCTCAACCTAGAGATAAAATACACGATCAGATATTGTCTAATAGACATAAGTATAGTAACTATACTAATGATAATGGTTTTCTAAAAGAGTTCTATTTTCGAAAAGTTACTATTCTTGAAAAGTTTCCATTTATAGTAAGTTTCCAAATTTAGGAAGTTCGGGTTATAATCTTTCTTAAGATGTTGTACAACTTTACTCAAACTTCGTTGCTATCAAATAAGTCAGGAATGACCAGATGTAACTGGGAGCCCAGGACTCTTGACCAGAATCTAAGTCATGGAATTCGAGATCCACAAGCTTACCCATAAATGGCAACCTAGACATCATTCACTTACGACCGTAAGTAGCGGCGAAATTCGCATGACTTGTACGTTATCTTTTGATTAACCTTCACTTTAGGTTTAAGTCATATTATTATATTACAAGTTATATTATACTTATTTATTAATGACTTATTATTGATAATGCTAAAAACGAACATATATTTCATAGCATTATCCCTCAAGAAAGACAAGCTTTTAGTTGCAATTGTTCTATTTACAAGTAATATTCGTTTAAATAATAAAAGGTGAAGACAAAAGACAGATTCGACGAATTGAAGATGCAAACGACCAAAAAGCTCAAAAGTACGAAGTACAATCAAAGTGGTTCAAATTATTGATAAGAAACGTCTCAAAATTACAAGAGTACAAGTCGCAAAATGTAAAATACAAGATATTAAATTGTACGCAAGGACGTTCGAAAATCCGGAACCGGGACCAGAGTCAACTCTCAACGCTCGACGTAACGGACTAAAAATTACAAGTCAACTATGCACATGAATATAATATAATATATAATTAATTCTTAAAATTATATATTTATATATATATATATATATATATATATATATATATATATATATATATATATATATATATATATATATATATATATATATATTATATTATTATATAAAACCGTCGGCAAGAAGAAAACAACCAAAGTTGAGCTGTCCCAGCTGGCCATGCGATCGCATGGCTTTGAAGAAGGATTTCCATGCGGTCGCATGACCCAAAAAGTCAAGCCACACCCCTATAAATTCGCAGTTTGGTGATCGATTAAACATCTATCTCTCTATCTCACTCGTATAATATATATATATATATATATATATATATTATAATTTTAATTTTAATTTTAATTTTAAATTCTAATAATAAGGGTATGTTAGCGAATGTTGTAAGGGTGTAAGTCGAAATTCTGTCCGTGTAACGCTACGCTATTTTTAATCATTGTAAGTTATGTTCAACCTTTTTAAATTAATGTCTCGTAGCTAAGTTATTATTATGCTTATTTAATGCCGAAGTAATCGTGATGTTGGGCTAAATATTAAAATTGGGTAATTGGGCTTTGGACCATAATTGGGGTTTGGATAAAAGAACGATACTTGTAGAAATTATACTATGGGCTATTAATGGGCTTTATATTAACTAAATGATACCTCGTTGATTTAATATATAGACTTATAATTTGACGTATTTATATATAACCACATACGCTTGACTGGGTACGGTGGGCGGGATATCTATAAATACCAATAATTGTTCATTTTACCGGACACGGAACTGGATTAATAGTTAATAGACTTGTTGAAACAGGGGTGGATTACATTCAAGGGTAATTGGTGTAATTGTTAACAAAGTAGTAAAACCTTGGTTTACACGCAGTCGATAACCTGCTGTATTCATTAAACAAAGTATTAAGACCTTATCACAATTCGAATCCCCAATTAGTTGGAATATTTGACTTCGGGAATAAGAATAATTTGATGAAGACTTTCGCATTTTATGATTATGACTGATGGACTATTATGGACAAATCCGTATGGACATATCAAATAATCTAGGACAAAGGACAATTAACCCATGGTACTAAACTAAAAACAACACGTCGAACATCATGATTACAGAAGTTTATATAAACATAATTCCTTTATTTCATATTTAATTTCCTTTATTTCATATTTAATTGCACTTTCAATTATCGTACTTTTTATTTATTGTCATTTTAATTATCGTACTTTTTAATTATCGCAATTTTATTTACCGTTATTTTATTTATCGCATTTTTATTTATCTCAATTTCATTATCGTTATTTACTTTACGCTTTAAATTAAGTCTTTTATATATTTAATATTCTACATTAGGTTTTAACTGCGACTAAAGTTTTAAAATCGACAAACCAGTCATTAAACGGTAAAATCCCCCTTTTATAATAATAATATTATTTATATATTTTTGTATTTTTACAATTATAAGTTAAAACTAATATAGCGTTAAACTTGGCTAAGATCCCTGTGGAACGAACCGGACTTACTAAAAACTACATTACTGTATGATTAGGTACACTGCCTATAAGTGTTGTAGCAAGGTTTAGGTATATCCATTCTATAAATAAATAAATATCTTGTATAAAATTGTATCGTATTTAATAGTATTTTGTAGCAAAAATATAACTATTTTGTATACACCTCTACGCACATCAAGTATTTTTGGCGCCGCTGCCGAGGAAACTAAAACGCCGAAAGCGCAACGCTATAAAAAAAGATTTTTTTATTAAGTTCTTTGTATAAAAAAAATATACGTTTTAAATATTAAAAATACAAAAATATAAAAAGAAAAATAACAATATATATATATTTTTAAGAGTTTGTTAAATATATATATATATATATATATATATATATATATATATATATATATATATATATATATATATATATATATATATATATATATATATATATATATATATATATATATATATATATATATATATATATATATATATATATATATATAACTATAAAGTTTCTTTATTTTTATTTTTAGTTTGTAAAAAATATAAGTTTTTATTTATTATACTTTATATAATTTTAAAAAATAGAAAAAAAAATATACGTAAAAAATCACTCGGTCCAGTACTGTTGCAGCCCAGAACCTGGCCCAAAACCCTACTCCATGCGACCGCATGGATTTTTAACGCGTAGACCATGCGATCGCATGGCCTGATCTGACAGCCCTGATCCGAGCAATAATTACGGAGTTTTTAATTATTATTATTATTTAATTAAAACCCTAATTAGGGTTAGTGTATTTAAATATTTAGTTTAGTTTTATTATTTAGTTTGTTTTATTTAGTTTTAATCTAGTTTTAATTAATATATAAAATTAATAGTTTTATAAAATAAATAATATAAAAATAATATTTTTATAAAAATTGTACTTTTTACAACTTTAAGTTTATTTTTATATTTTATAACTTTTTCTTTGTTTTAGCGTAATATTTGTATTTTTCGCTCGTATTTAGTTTTAAGTCATAGTTTTTGCCGTAGTTTTTTTTATTTCTAGATTTTTAGGCTTTGCCGTAAAATCCCTTAAGTACTTTTTCTTTTAACTAAGATTTAGGTGCTTTAGAATTTTGCGACGCCGTTTTAATATTTTAGTACCTTTTTAAGTAATTACTGTTTTGGATATAGTATTTCTTTTTAAGCTTTAATACCTTTAGATGCAACTTTTAATTCTTAGTTTTTAGACTTTTAAGTTTCGACGCGCTACGTTCTTTTTATTATTTTTCGACCTTTTATTTTTTGACGTTTTCTGACGCGATCTTTTTCTTTCTTATTTTTTGCCACTTTAGTTTTTAGGACATAGAATTTTCTATTTCTTATCTAAAATTTCTTTAAACTTCAACGAAAAATTATTTTAAGTGGTTAAATTGATAGACATCCAAATTTTCTGTTTCGTAGTAATAGTTGGATTTGTTAGTGGCTGAGTTGTGAGCTTCCGATTTAAAGGGTTCTGGCTCCCTGCTGCATCTATTGGCTATTCGAAACGTAGGCAAAAGCAGAAAAGTCTATTATTTTGATAACTTATATAATTTTTTATATTTTATAACTAATAGGATATTCAGTGAATGCACCTAGCAAAACGTTCACCACCTTTTGTACGTTCACCACCTGTAACCAGATCAAGACATCTAGCCAATATTGTCGCCGTTGATTTTTCTTTAGAATCATCATCCAGTCGACCAAGTACTCCAATTCAAATTTCCGATAATCCATTTTTTGAACCCGACCTCACAATTGAGAATCCGGAGGATATTCAGGGACAATTCAGGGATCCTGAACCACTAATCTTTCCTCCGGAACCACCAATCATTCAAACGGAGATTGTCGAGGAACAACCCATTAAATCAGAATACTCTAGTGATTCAGATTCAACAAATTCAATCATGGAAAATCTGGAACCTCTAAGTATGGAAGACCGAATGCGAGCTAAACGCACTGGCCAAGGTCACGCAATTACTCAACCTGACATTAATGCGCCAGATTATGAAATCAAAGGACAAATTCTACACATGGTAACTAATCAATGCCAATTTAGTGGTGCGCCGAAGGAAGATCCAAATGAACATCTTCGTACCTTTAATAGGATCTGTACACTATTTAAAATCCGATAAGTTGAGGATGAACAGATATATCTCATGTTATTTCCCTGGAATTTAAAGGGAGAAGCCAAAGATTGGTTAGAATCGTTACCTGAAGGGGCGATTGATACATGGGACGTTTTAGTTGAAAAATTTCTTAAACAATTCTTTCCGGCATCTAAAGCCGTGAGACTTCAAGGAGAAATAGTTACATTCACACAAAAGCCAAATGAAACTCTATATGAAGCGTGGACAAGATTTGGAAAGTTATTGAAAGGATGTCCGCAACATGGTTTAGACACTTGTCAAATAGTACAAATATTCTACCAAGGATGCGACATCACTACAAGAAAAGACATAGATATAGCAGCTGGTGGTTCCATTATGAAGAAAACCGCAACTGACGCTTATAAAATTATTGATAACATTGCTTCCCACTCACATGAGTGGCACCAAGAAAAAGATATCGTTAGATCATCTAAAGCAGCTAGAGCCAATTCTAGCCATAACTTCGATTCCATTTCCGCAAAGATAGATGCTGTCGAGAGATGAATGGAAAAGATGACTAAAGATATTCACTCAATAAGAATTAGTTGTGAGCAGTGTGGATGACCACATTTGACAAAAGATTGTCTCAGTATTGAACTAACAATGGAACAAAGAGAGAATGTTTCATACATAAACCAAAGGCCTGGAAATAATTATCAGAATAATTATCAACCGCCAAGACCAATCTACAATCAAAATCAGAATTATAACCGAAATATTCCATACAATAACCAACAAGGTCCTAGCAATTAACAAGTATCCAACAATACTTACAATCAGAAAAGACCTATTTTTCAAAACAAACCACCACAAACCGATGATAAAAAGCCAAATTTAGAAGATATGACGTCGAAGCTAGTTGAATCTCAAACTCAATTTTTCACATCTCAGAAACAAACCAATGAACAAAATGCTCAAGCATTTAGAAATCAACAAGCTTCTATTCAAAATTTGGAACAAGAAGTAAGTAACCTAGCAAGGTTAATAGGTGAAAGGAAACCGGGAAGTCTACCTAGTGATACAAATGCTAACTCCCGGAATGAACCAGCTAAAGCTATTACCACAAGAAGTGGTATTACACTTAAACCACCCGAAATACCTGTAATTTCTGATGACGCTATTCCTACTCCACAAGAACCACAATCTGAGCAAGAAAAGGAAACAGAACCGGTAGTTGAAAAGGTTAATGAAGATAACACAGTTAAGGCAAAACCTTATGTTAAACCATACCAACCACCACTTCCTTACCCGAGTAAAATGAGAAAAGAGAGACTTGAAGCCGAGCAATCCAAATTTTTGGATATGTTTAAACAAATAAATGTTAATCTTCCTTTCATTGATGTGATTTCAGGAATGCCTAGATATGCTAAATTCTTGAAAGATCTATTCACAAATAGAAAGAAAATGGAAGAACTCTCGGCTGTTACTATGAATGCTAATTGTTCTGCAGTGCTATTGAATAAGATACCAGAAAAACTATCTGATCCAGGAAGTTTCACAATTCCATGTTTTCTGGGTAGTCTTAGTTCAATAGAAGCATTGGCAGACTTAGGTGCTAGTATAAATCTAATGCCATATTCACTATACGCTAAACTAGACCTTGGAGAATTGAAACTAACACGAATAAGCATACAACTAGCCGATCGATCAGTAAAATATCCTAGAGGGATAATGGAGAACATGCTAGTTAAAGTTGGTACTTTAGTATTTCCAGTAGATTTTGTTATTCTGGACATGGAAGAAGATTCTCGAGTTCCTCTCATATTAGGAAGACCATTCTTAAACACGGCTAAAGCAATAATAGACGTGTTCGGTAAGAAATTGACCCTAAGTATAGAGGACGAGAGTGTTACCTTTTCAGTTGATAGAGCCATGCAACAACCGCAATCTGCAGATGATACATGTTATTATATTCAAACCATAGATTCACATGCAGAATTGTTAGAAGAATTTCCAGAATTACAAGGAACAGGAGAATGTTCTTTAGGAGGAAGGAACTGAACCAATTGATGAAACTGAAATGTTAGCCGCACTTATGATTAATGGATATGAACCAACAATAGAAGAACTTCAAATGCTAAAAGAAGAAGACAGATATCGATACAAATCATCGATAGAAGAACCACCGATATTAGAGTTAAAGCCACTTCCAAACCATTTGGAATACGCTTATTTACATGGTGAATCTGAATTACCTGTAATAATATCGTCTTCTCTTACTGAAAATGAAAAATCTCAACTCATTTCTGTGCTAAAAGCTCATAAACCAGCTATTGCATGGAAAATTCATGATATTAAAGGCATAAGTCCTTCGTATTGCACACATAAAATCCTTATGGAAGAAGGTCATAAAACGTATGTACAACGCCAACGAAGACTAAATCCGAATATGTAAGATGTTGTTAAGAAAGAAATTATTAAACTGCTTGATGCAGGTTTAATTTATCCAATCTCTGATAGTCCATGGGTAAGCCCAGTTCAATGCGTACCTAAGAAGGGTGGCATGACTGTCACAAATGAAAAAAATGAGCTTATTCCTACTAGGACTGTAACAGGATGGCGTGTTTGTATTGATTATAGAAAATTAAATGACGCCACCAGAAAAGATCACTTTCCCTTACCTTTCATTGATCAAATGTTGGAAAGATTAGCCAGAAATAGTTATTATTGTTTTCTTGATGGTTTTTTCGGATATTTTCAAATTCCAATAGCACCCGAAGATCAAGAGAAAACCACGTTCACGTGCCCTTATGGTACTTTTGCTTACAAACGCATGCCATTTGGACTTTCCAATGCCCCTGCAACCTTTCAAAGGTGCATGATGGCGATTTTTCACGACATGATAGAAGAATGCATGGAAGTTTTCATGGATGACTTTTCAGTCTTCGGTGATACTTTTGAATCATGTCTAGTTAATCTTGAATGAATGCTTATTAGATGCGAACAATCAAATCTAGTTCTTAATTGGGAGAAATTCCATTTCATGGTTAAAGAAGGCATCGTTATTGGTCATAAAATTTCAAAGGAAGGAATTGAAGTGGATAGAGCTAAAGTAGATGTAATTCCTAAACTTCTACATCCCACCAATGTTAGAGGAGTTAGGAGTTTTCTAGGGCATGCCGGTTTTTACCGATGTTTTATAAAAGATTTTTCTAAAATTGCCACTCCTATGAATAAACTCCTAGAAAAGGATGCTCCATTCATCTTTTCAGATGAATGTATCAAATCTTTTAATATTCTTAAAGAGAAACTCACTAATGCGCCGATCATGATAACTCCAAATTGGAATCTACCGTTTGAACTTATGTGCGATGCAAGTGATTTTGCAATGGGACCCGTTTTAGGACAAAGGATTGAAAAACAATTTCAACCCATATATTATGCTAGTAAGACGTTACAAGGAGCACAAACAAATTATACAACTACTGAAAAAGAACTCCTTGCTATTGTCTTTGCTTTTGACAAATTTCGTTCATATCTCGTTCTAGCTAAAACGGTGGTCTATACCGACCATTCTGCTTTTAGATACCTATTTTCAAAACAAGATGCTAAACTACGATTAATCCGTTAGATCTTACTCTTACAAGAGTTCGATATTGAGATCCGAGATAAAAAGGGAGCAGAAAATCTCGCCGCTGATCATCTTTCTCGTCTTAAAAATCCTGAATTAGAAGTTCTAAATGAATCGGCCATACAAGACAACTTTCCTGATGAATATCTATTGAAGATAGATTATAGTGAAATTCCATGGTTTGCAGACTATGCAAACCACTTAGTATGTGGATTCCTTGAAAAAGGGTTGTCGTACCAAAAACGAAAGAAATTCTTTAGTGATATAAAACACTATTTCTGGGAAGATCCACATTTGTTTAAAAGTTGTCCCGATGGAATAATACGTCGATGTGTATTCGGAGATGAAGCTAGTCAAATCTTAAACCATTGTCACACAGGACCAACAGGAGGGCATTATGGGCCTCAGCTCACAGCAAGAAAAGTTTACGATGCTGGATTCTATTGGCCTACAATTTTCAAAGACGCACACCTTCTTTGCAAATCCTGTGATGCTTGTCAAAGGGCCAGAAAAATAAGTCAACGTGATGAAATGCCACAAAATGTCATTCAAGTATGTGAAGTATTTGACATTTGGGGTATTGACTTTATGGGTCCATTTCCAAAATCTCATAATAATCTCTACATTATCGTTGCCATTGATTATGTATCTAAATGGGCGGAAGCACAAGCTCTCCCAACTAACGATGCACGAGTTGTAGTCAACTTTTTAAAACGTCTTTTTGCAAGGTTTGGAACACCGAAAGCTTTAATAAGTGATCGGGGTACTCATTTTTGTAATAATCAACTTGAGAAAGTTCTCAAAAGATATGGAGTAACTCATAAAATCTCAACCGATTATCATCCACAAACAAGTGGACAAGTTGAAAATACCAACCGAGCATTAAAACGTATTCTAGAGAAAACCGTAGGATCAAATCCGAAGGAATGGTCAATGAAATTGGAGGATGCACTCTGGGCTTTTAGAACAGCCTACAAAACTCCAATTGGAACTACACCTTTTAGACTCGTTTACGGAAAAGCATGTCATCTTCCAGTAGAAATTGAACACAAAGCATTTTGGGCTTTGAAGACATGTAATCTTGATTTACATGAAGCTGGACGTCTACGGTTAAGTCAACTAAACGAATTAGAAGAATTAAGACTTGAGGCATATGAAAATTCCTTAATCTATAAGGAAAGAACGAAGAAATGGCATGATAAAAGAATCAGAAGTTCAAAAGAATTTAAAGAAGGAGACAGAGTTCTTCTTTTCAATTCAAGATTCAAGCTATTTCCAGGAAAATTGAAATCAAGATGGTCTGGACCATTTATAGTCAAAAGAGTTTTCCCATACGGAACAATAGAGTTAATAAATTCAAATGGAATTGAATTTAAAGTTAATGGTCATAGAGTTAAACATTACATACATGGTTCGATGGAAGTTGACAACGAAGTTAATCATAATTTCGACACCACAGCTAACTAAGTGTGGGGAGATTTGAATCTTTTTTAGGGTAATATGTATTTCTGTTAGAGTTAGATATTCTGTTTTCGTGTAGTTCTCGAGAATGGAATTCGAATGGTCTTTCCCTAGCAGACCCTAAAGAACTAGTCTTCTCCCCCCATTCTGAATTTTTATTTTTTTAGGTTTTACGAGATGAAGAATTCCTTTGATCTGAACCATGGTCTAATGCTACACGCTTTGATCACTAAATGTAATAATGACACACTCCCGAGTGACCTGGTATCAGTAATAAGAGCCAAATTGGCCGGAGTAAGAAAAGAACTCAGGAACGATCATAATAAGTTACTTTTTGGTAAAGGAAAATCAAAATCCGCAGCGAAAAGAAGAGCACGACACCTTGAAAGATGTCACAAATGCGGAAAATGGTCACTCGAAGGAAAATGCTCGACGAATCAGACATATTCCAACACCGAGTTTGTTACTTTATGCAGAGAAGGACCGTTCATATGTTTCGAAGAAAAATCGTTGAATACTCGAGGTTATGCCTATGTAGCTACGGAAAACCAATTAGTCCGACTATCTTATGAGTGGGCTAAAGCAGGTCACTGAGAATTCTATCTCACAGGTAAGTATGTACAGTTTTTATTTTTATTTTATTGCTTTTAACCTTTTGATAATAATTCTAAATCGTTCGCTATAAAGTATTAAATTGATACTCAATAAAATTAGGTTTTGCGACCGAAATTATTAATATCATACAAAAATTTATTACATCACTGCGAAATTTACCGTTTATTCTTAAGGTATAAATATCTTCAATCAATCAACCCAAAATATTTCAGAAATTCATCAGGAGTAAAACTAGGTAATATAGCCAAAATTACTTTACCGAAGAGAGGGGCGTATATTTTTGATAATATTTGATTGATTAAAGTGGGATAAAAGACCAAAAAGATTTTTAATATTATTTTTACTTTGTTTTTAATTAATATTAAATTAATATTGTAAACTTTTTAAAATCAATATATTTAAGTTTGTAAATATTTGAAAATTTTATGTTTTTAATATAAGTTTGTATGTATAAAAACAAAATTATAATATAAATTTGGTGTGAATTTTTAAAATTTTAATAATATGAATTTTTAATTTTATGCATTTTAAATTTAAGTTTGGTGTGAATTTAAAAACAAAAAATTACTTTATTTCACTAAGATAAAAATATGATTTTTAAAATTCGTCATGAGTTGAAAACTAGGTCATTGAACCGAAATTGCTCTACCTAAGGGAGGGACGAGAACTTTTATTATCATTATTTTTAATCTTATTTAATTAAAGTAAGCCAAAAACATTAAAAAACCCAAAAATATTTGCTTTTAAAACAACGCTTTGAATTGACAAATTTTAAAATTTTGTCGAGGGACGGACTAGGACAACGATTCGAAACACCCTCACTCCTAAAAAGAAACAAATTTTTAAAATTTTATTAATTTATGTTTTAAAAGTTATAAGGTTTTTATAAAAAAAAAAAAAAAACTGTACCCGGACCCCATGCGATCGCATGGGATTTGGCCTTCAGAGCCATGCGATCGCATGGAGCTGAAAAATTAGCCAGGATCAAAAGACAGACGAGTTCTGCTTCTGTCTCCACTCCACACATACACAAACACACGAACACATACACACATATCACCCTAAAATCACCAATTTTTCACCAAAATCCACCAAATTTCTCGCTATAATTCGCTCTAAACATGAATTTGATAAGAAGTTTATCAAGAAGGGTAACAATTTCAACCCTAAACCTCTTTAAATTTGATTTTTAGTGTTCTTGAGCTATATTTTACCTAATTTAATTTTGTTAATTTCTAGTGTAATTAGAGTTAAATTGTTAGTATATTATGCATGTATAACCTAGATTGATGCTATTTAACATGATTTGAAGCCAAAAACTTCAAAATTTTTAGAAATCTAGGGTTTGTGTTCTTGAGCAATTTAGGGCTTTTTGATATAAACAGGTTATGACAGATTTTCGTCATGAATTATTGCTAAATTAAGTAGTGTAACATGTTTAGGTAGCTAAATGATCCAAACTTTGATCCTAAACATCATTTTTGAGAATTAAAGTGGACTTTTTAGGTATAAAATTCATGAACTTGATTAAATTGATATAAATGCCATTTGAAACTTGTTTAATTGCTAGTAATGGTTGTTTTAACATGTTATTTGAGTTGAATGCTTATGAACTTTGTAAACATTTTCATATATGCTTATTTGAAAAAGTGTAGAATTGTAAAAATTGTGAAAATGCGTATAAGTTTAATTTTGATTTAACATGTTATTGTAATTGTGTTAATTTGTTATTTTGCTAACACTAATGCATATTTGGATGCACAAATTTTGTGTTTAATGTGTTTTGCAGAGATTTACTAATACTGATGGTGCATCATCATCATCTAGACAACCTGCTCCAGAACCTGAACCAGAAATGCAATATGAACCTGAACCGGAACAACAACAGGAACCACAATATTAACCTGATCAACACGTACCTTATTATGATCCACTACAATTTGTTGATACCTTTATAGTATTTCCGATGCATCCGCCAGTAGAATACCCAAAGATTCCTGAACACACGTTGCATCCTAATCTGAGATTCGAAGGAAGCTGGAGAGATTACCCGACATATCAAAGTAACAAATTCAAACTGATACCAAAAAATGTAGAAGTGCCGAGGGTAATCGATTGGGAGCCTTTAGAAAGGGTCCAACTAGTTAACTCAATTAGGGAGCATCTGATCCAAAGGTATGGCAGTTCTTCTTTTTCCGATTGGGAACGTTTATTCACCATTCGTAGACCTGTATATAAGGAATGGTGCATTGAGCTTATGAGTACTATAGCGTTAAATGCAGATGTAAATAGATTAGATGATAAAAGTTTTCTTAGATTTATACTTGGCCGTAGGATGTACAGGATGTCCATGCTGGACATGGCCAGGGCTTTGTAGATATATACTCCTGGTGAATTACTACTACCCGATTGTATGAATTTGATTTATCGTGGTGAAAGGGTAGATAGGAATTTTGACGCGAATGCCGTCTGGAGGCGTATGTCAGGTTATAATGTTTTTACGCTGGGAGGAAAACACTCCTACTTACATATTAACAAAGCCGAGCTTCGTATAATTCATAGATTTTTGGCTAACTCGATTACACAGAGAGGTCACAATAAGGAGAAAATGACCTTACATGATTTATTTTACCTAAAGTGTATTCGAGACCCAAGAGGCTTTGTTAATATCCCTTACTGTGTTGGTTTTTATTTGTCTAAGATGGTAGAAGGAATACAGGAAGGGGGAATAATAGGAGGAGGTATTTTTGTTACTCTCATTGGTGAGTATTTGGGTGTAGATAGGGATCAAGGAGGTCCACTTATTGTATGTAGGGAACATGTTGAGCCTTTAGGATTGAGGATCTATCAGGGTGCTAAGGTATTAAAAAGCAGACGCAATCAGGCAATACCATATGTTGGTAGTCATCCTCAGGTAGAGAGAGGTTCAGATGAGGAAATGGAGGAAGCGGATGACATTAGGGATGTCATTAGGGAGGCTATGACTGACGTCTACCAGCGTGTAGATGAGGTGGAAATGACAAACGAGGATATATTTGGTCGGATGGAGCAGTGGCAAGCCCGGAATGATTACGAGCATTCCAGGCAACGACAGCATGATAGATGGGACTATCATCAGTGTCAGATCATGAGCCGACTGTCACCTCAGGATCACTACGTTCCTACCTGACCCGCTTACTATCCTCCACACCAGCCCGAGATGAGACCACCATATACTCTCTACGACCCTAACCAAGCCTACCAGTACACCTATCACCAACCATGGAACCCGGACGATGACATGAACTGGAACCCCTATCCAGATTGATATAGTTCCTGTTGGTGATTTCTATAATTTTTATCTTTTTATTATTTCTATTTATTTATGTTCAAACACATTATATTTTGAAACTTTTATTGTAATGTTTAATATTTTTATTTGTTATACTAATATTTCATATTTGATTTGAAAGTGGGATTTTAAGTCCCATTTCAAATTATCATGCATGTTTATATTTGTATTGTATGTATTTTATTTCATGTACACAACAGGGTAAAATATCGCATTTTCAAAGACTGGCATTAAGTTCAGCAAAAGCTACTGATTTTGATGACAAAACGAAAAACAAATGTGATGTAACAACAAGACGGAATGAACAAATGATGTGAACCATTTATCATTCAGCAAACAAACGCCAATATGTTTAGAAACTTTGGTAAAATTTAATCATTTTTCTACGCTAATCACCCTCAATAATTTAAAATTGTTACTGATTTCTTGCAAATGAGGGCATTGCAAGATCTTAAGTGTGGGAAGGGGTTAAATTCTTTCAGATTTTTAAAATTTTTAACTTATACACTTGGTTACCATTAAAAATACTAGTAACGCAGTAGTTGTATTAGAATCTAGTGCTCTCTGATAATAAAGAACAGCCCTAGTCTTATATACTGACTACCCAATTCTGGTAAAAATTTTCAAAATTTTTCAAATAAATGAATTCAAAATCATGTTTATACATATTTATGAATGATAAACTAGGTGTTAATATCGAAATTATTGTTACCTCGGAAAGGACATAAATTGAGAAACAAACCAAAATGTTAGAATTCATTTAAAATGGAATAGAGGACAATAAAAAGGAAAATAAAAGCCAAGTATGGGAAAAATTTACCAAGTTATTTTGAACATATATCACATATTTGTGTACAAATAATTGAAGATACTTTTGTTTTGGACAAAATTAACTGTTTTACCCGGAAAACTGTAATATATTTGAAAGAAAGATGGATCATACATGATGAATCAATTCCATCATTAAAAGGAAGTAAAGTCTTCCGAAAAAGAAACGCGCTTCTTGATTTAGGTCAGAAAGTTGTCGTCCAGACCAGTTGTAGAGTCTACGAAAAACCTTGAAAAGTTTTCTCGAAAATCAGCTGGAAATCCACGGACCTCAGCATCAAACAGGGTCGCCAAGTGGTCAGACTTATCCTAACCATGAGAGGATCTGTCTGGTAAAATGGGGAGGGCGCTGTGCAAATTAGCTTGATAAGACTAATGAATCAGACCCCCAGAAAGGATAATCTCCTTAAAGATCAAAAATCAGCTTTTAAGACTGATATTACTCAATCCTAGAGATTGACTTTTAAAGATTGAGAATTCAAACTCATGGAATTCGATGATATCTAAACTCGAGCTTGAACGAGAAAATATTTTGATCAAAATTACAAACCGATTTGTTTTCTGAAAACCCTATTTTCAATGCGTTCATTACCATTGAACGTAAAATCCTAGGAATTCACCTGGAATTCATTAGGTCACCTGGACCAAATCGGGTGTCAACCGTAAGAACAGTGGTTGCATAGCATGGTCAAAGACAGGACCTTGTGCCAGACCGAAAAACCAAAGGGTGAGCTTTACTATTGCTCCTACAAAGGATAGTAATTGCATCCGACACGTTATAGACCATCATTAAAAGCATGTCAGGGGACATTGCCTTAACAGTTGCTTGTTCAACGCTTTCCTTTACAACCGGACGGTAGTTTACTGAAAGGTAATATACGGAACAAGTATACTGGACGTGTTGCTTTCCTAATACAAGGTTAGCAAGTGGGTGACACAAAACTGCAAGTTTTGAGCTAAAATTTTCAAATCTGAAACCCACCAATCTCATAAAAACATTTTGCAAACACCGGTGAAGGGTTATTCCGGAAAACTTATCTAGGGTAAATGCTAGATTTTCAAAAGATCAAATGTTTTCATAAAGATCCAATTTCCTAAAGGATCTAAATTTTTATAGTCATGTGGGACTGTAAACCACAACGTTACTACCATTGTTCATACCGCCGTATAGAAATCACTGATGTACAAAGTGTGAAGAATAAAGAAGTGATTCTAGTATTTTTATTTCAAGACTATATTGCTTGAGGACAAGCAACGCTCAAGTGTGAGAATATTTGATAATGCTAAAAACGAACATATATTTCATAGCATTATCCCTCAAGAAAGACAAGCTTTTAGTTGCAATTGTTCTATTTACAAGTAATATTCGTTTAAATAATAAAAGGTGAAGACAAAAGACAGATTCGACGAATTGAAGACGCAAACGACCAAAAAGCTCAAAAGTACAAAGTACAATCAAAGTGGTTCAAATTATTGATAAGAAATGTCTCAAAATTACAAGAGTACAAGTCGTAAAAGGCAAAATACAAGATATTAAATTGTACGCAAGGACGTTCGAAAATCTGGAACCGGGACCAGAGTTAACTCTCAACGCTCGACGCAACGGACTAAAAATTACAAGTTAACTATGCACATAAATATAATATAATATATAATTAATTCTTAAAATTATATATATATTATATTATTATATAAAAGCGTCGGCAAGAAGAAAACAACCAAAGTTGAGCTGTCCCAGCTGGCCATGCGATCGCATGGCTTTGAAGAAGGATTTCCATGCCGTCGCATGACCCAAAAGGTCAGGCCACACCCCTATAAATTCGCAGTTTGGTGATCGATTAAACATCTATCTCTCTATCTCACTCGTATAATATATATATATATATATATATATATATATATATATATATATATATATATATATATATATATATATATATATATATATATTATAATTTTAATTTTAATTTTAAATTCTAATAATAAGGGTATGTTAGCGAATGTTGTAAGGGTGTAAGTCAAAATTCTGTCCGTGTAACGCTACGCTATTTTTAATCATTGTAAGTTATGTTCAACCTTTTTAAATTAATGTCTCGTAGCTAAGTTATTATTATGCTTATTTAATGCCAAAGTAATCGTGATGTTTGGCTAAATATTAAAATTGGGTAATTGGGCTTTGGACCATAATTGGGGTTTGGATAAAAGAACGACACTTGCAGAAATTAGACTATGGGCTATTAATGGGCTTTATATTAACTAAATGATACCTCATTAATTTAATATATAGACTTATAATTTGATGTATTTATATATAACCACATACACTTGACTGGGTACGGTGGGCGGGATATCTATAAATACCAATAATTGTTCATTTTACCGGACACGGAACTGGATTAATAGTTAATAGACTTGTTGAAACAGGGGTGGATTACATTCAAGGTTAATTGGTGTAATTTTTAAGAAAGTAGTAAAACCTTGGTTTACACGCAGTCGATAACCTGGTGTATGCATTAAACAAAGTATTAAGACCTTGTTACAATTCGAATCCCCAATTAGTTGGAATATTTGACTTCGGGAATAAGAATAATTTGACGAAGACTTTCGCATTTTATGATTATGACTGATGGACTATTATGGACAAATCCGTATGGACATATCAAATAATCCAGGATAAAGGACAATTAACCCATGGTATTAAACTAAAATCAACACGTCGAACATCATGATTACGGAAGTTTAAATAAGCATAATTCCTTTATTTCATATTTAATTTCCTTTATTTCATATTTAATTGCACTTTTAATTATCGCACTTTTATTTATTGTCATTTTAATTATCGTACTTTTTAATTATCGCAATTTTATTTACCGTTATTTTATTTATCGCATTTTTATTTATCGCAATTTCATTATCGTTATTTACTTTACACTTTAAATTAAGTCTTTTATATATTTAATATTCTACATTAGGTTTTAACTGCGACTAAAGTTTTAAAATCGACAAACCGATCATTAAACAGTAAAATCCCCCTTTTATAATAATAATATTATTTATATATTTTTGTATTTTTACAATTATAAGTTAAAACTAATATAGCGTTAAACTTGGCTAAGATCCCTGTGGAACGAACCGGACTTACTAAAAACTACACTACTGTACGATTAGGTACACTGCCTATAAGTGTTGTAGCAAGGTTTAGGTATATCCATTCTATAAATAAATAAATATCTTGTGTAAAATTGTATCGTATTTAATAGTATTTTGTAGCAAAAATATAACTATTTTGTATACACCTCTACGCACATCAATTATTCATTTTTAAATCATACTTATAATAAAGTATTAATAGTTACATTATAATTATTCATTATTAATGTATTACTATGGTTAGTATTATTAATTATTATTAACTTTTAATTATTATATAATAACTAAAGTATTTTAATAAGTTAAAATATAAGTATTTATTAATAATGTATTATTATTATTATTATTAACTTATATTATAAACATTATACTTATTATTTATTTCCTTAAATTCGTTTTTAATTACAATAAATACCAAATAAATATAAATAAAATTTTTATAAGTTTATTTAAGTATTATAAACTGTGTAAAATTTTATAAATATAAATATAGCTCATTTTTATATTTCTTTCGTATTTTCTTTATATATACATATTCGATTCATTTTAATCAAGGTTAATTAGTTATTAATTATTGATTCGACCTAATTAAAAACTTTTATATTTTTTTATAGGTTCTATATTCTGCAAATATATTACAAAAATTATAAATACGAATTTTATATAAATATATTATTTATTTAATATTATCTTATCATTTAACCATTAAATTAGGCTTATAATTGAATAAATAAGATAAATTAATTTAAAATAAATTTTTATAATTTTTACAGTACCTATACATCCTATTGATTATATAAAAATTTTATATTGTCAGATTTAATACACTTTTGTATTTATTTTGTATTTCTTTTTCTTTTCCTCTCGGTTAAGAATTAAACATAAACAAATATACATTAAATACTAAACGACCTTTTTATTTATTTTTTATAATTTTTGAAGCTTTATACAATTATAATAATCTCATAAAAGATATTTATAATTATTTTTATTTATGTTTAATATTTATTACGAATTTCACTCTGTATTTGTGTTTAATCACTATTTAATTCGTATTTAAATATAAATAATATTCCAAAACGTATTATAATTATTTTTATGAATGTTACTACTGTTATAAACACTTTCTAAGCAAAAATAACTAATATGAATATTTTATTCAATTTAAATTCGTTTTATTCATTAAACTAATTCGATAACTATTTAAATATAGGATAAATATATAAAATGTTATTTTAATTAATTTTTCATATTCAATAATATTTATATGACTAATAGCTTCTGTTAAAAATATCATAACGAATTATAAGTATTTATTACAATTACTTTTAATTTTTGCATGTTATACGATATATATATTCCTTAACTACATAATAATTCGAATTTAAATACCTATAAAATCTACAAAATTGTTTTTGATTACTTTTATATCATATTAACATTTAAGAACCTGCAAAAATAATTTTTATCAATTATTTATATTTATTTCCTATTTAATTTGATTATTCAATCGTATAGTAAAAAAAATTCGTTTTAATTGTATTTAAATTATAATCCAAATATTTAATCAGTAAAAATAATTCTAATACTTTCCATATTACTTAATATTAATTATAGTATGATCATATAACTTTTATCATTGTGTTTTGATTTTATAATGAATTTAAAATAAAAGAAAACTACTCGGCTAATAAAAAAAAGAACTGAAACAAATAAAAACAAAATTCGCTGGATAAAGATATACCTCCAAGTGCCGTGATCTTTTGAGAGAATTGTTTTGTGAGTGTGTTGGGTGATAATAAAAAAAATTAGGAGTGTAGTAGTATTTATAGGATAAAATTTGAGAAAATAAAAAAAATAAAAAAAAAATATATCAAATGCAAATCAAATGCCGAGAATTTGTGGATCAATTTTTGAAAGTTGTTGAACACTTACTTGGTCCATTTTTTTGAATTTTTCCCTTCATGATAAGCTAAAATATTTAAATGTGTTTTGTCCCCTCTTTTTTTTTTTTTATTATCGGCCGATGCAAATTAAATGGGGTATAAATAATTTTTTTTTTTGTTTATCCCTTGGCCGAGATATACATATACATGTTTATATATATATATTTTTTTTGAAGATAACTCTAAGATTATTCTAGAATTTTAGGATTTCATTTTTATTTTTATTTATTTATTAATTACGAATTTTATATATATTTATTTATATTTTTGGTAATTAAAAATATTAAACTTTTATTTTTGAATTATCAACTTATAGTTTTTATTATTTATAGTTGTGACACATTATATATCATATAATTATTTTTATTACAAGGTTAGTTATATAGTACTTTAGTTATTAACAAAATTAACATTAGAATTAGGGTTTATATTAGGGTTACTATTTAGGTTAGGGTTTTGAATAATTAGGATTTATAATATTAGGGTTTATAGTATTGATTACTATCTAGGGTTTTATATTATTAATTTAGGTTAGGGTTTAGGTTTATTTATTACGAGCATTTATTATCTGAATAACAACCCTAATGACAGTGTACCGGATCAGAAAATGAAACCCTAAGGGTAATATAGTAAATTTAGAATGGAAAAGTGAGGGTTGTTATAGTACCTCCCCGTTAATTTAAACTTCGTCCCGAAGTTTCAGGAAGACTCCTCCGATGCATCATCGGTTGGAAAAAGATGAGGATATTTCCGCTTCAACTGGTCTTCACGTTCCCAGGTATACTCGGGGCCTCTTCGTGAATTCCAATGGATCTTAACAATAGGAATAGTACTCTGTTTCAAGCCTTTAACCTCACGATCCATAACCTCTATCGGTTCTTCAACGAAATGCATTTTATCATCAATGCGGATATCATCCAATGGAACAACGAGTGTGTCATCAGCAAGACACTTTTTAAGATTCGAGACATGAAATACATCATGTACATTATTAAGCTCAGAGGGTAATTCCAATCGATACGCCACAGGACCAATTCTTTCAGTAATCTTGAAAGGTCCAATAAATCGTGGGTTAAGTTTACTTCTTTTGCCAAAACGGACAACGCCCTTCCAAGGAGATACTTTCAACATGACTTTATCACCGACTTGGAATTCTATATCTTTCCGATGGATATTAGCATAGCTTTTCTGTCAGCTACGGGCAGTTTCTAATCGTTTCTTAATCTGAACGATCTTTTCTGTAGTTTCATGTATGATTTCAGGACCAGTTAACTGTCTGTCCTCAAGTTCATCCCAACACAGTGGAGATCTACACTTTCGTCTGTATAAAGCCTCAAAAGGTGCAGCCTTAATACTTGAGTGATAGCTGTTGTTGTAAGAAAATTCAGCCAAAGGCAAATGTCTATCCCATCCTTTGCCAAAATCGATAACACAAGCACGTAGCATATCTTCTTACGTTTGGATGGTTCGTTCACTTTGACCGTCGGTTTGAGGATGATAAGCCGTACTCATGTCGAGTTGAGTTCCAAGTGCAGATTGTAGAGATTTCCAGAATCTAGAAATGAATCGACTGTCGCGGTCAGAAATGATAGAGATAGGTACTCCATGATGGGAGACGACCTCTTTAATGTATAAATGTGACAATCTCTCCATCCTGTCAGTTTTCTTCATCGGTAAGAAATGTGCAGATTTAGTAAGACGATCCACTATGACCCAAATAGTATCATTGCCACTAGAAGTCTTGGGCAACTTAGTGATAAAATCCATAGTGATACACTCCCACTACGGAATATCCGGTTGTTAAAGTAAACCAGACGGATTTTGATGTTCAGCCTTAACTTTCAAACAAGTAAGACACTTGCTTACATACTTAGCGATATCAGATTTCAGATTAGGCCACCAATAAAACTTCTTCACATCGTGATACATTTTACTAGAGCCTGGGTGAATAGAATACCTAGTCTTATGTGCTTCATCCATGTAGCGACCAGACAAAATCATCATTGACGGCGCCGCTAACTTAGGTCCCGTTACGTGGTCGTAGTCCCTATATGAGACTCGTTTGACCAAAATTATGTCGCATTCATTTGAAAAGTACAAGACTTACAAAGTTTAGTTTACCAAACGGATCGACAACAAGTTTAAGTTTACAAAAGTATAATGTATAAATGAAATAAACTTGCGACATAATATAAGTTGAAAGTCACGGTTGCTATAAATAGCGTAAGTATGTAAACAAATGTTTGAATCCAAAGGTGCTATCACTAGCGTATGTAAGTATGCTTGACTCTAAGCAAGTAATCAAAGTGTATGCATGTATGCTTGACCCCAAGCAAGTATGAGTGTACGCGGAAGCATGTATCAAATAGCCATGTATGAACCTAAGAAACATATAGAAAACTGTCAACGAAAAACATTGGTGAAATCATAGGTGTTTGTAAACGTTGTTTTTGAACCACAAGATTTTGTATTTCCGTAACGTTGATTATCTAAATCATCTGCATTCCAAAAGTTTGTTCGCGAGCACCCAATTATCAAGACTTAACGTTTCCTTCCATAGAACCCCATCACAATAGTGTTAGAACATACACTGTTTCTCGAAAATATATTTCATCCGTGGACGGTAGCGAACCGTCCGTAATGAGGGTTTGTCAAACCCGTATGGCCACACAATATAAGTTCTCGCTTACACCCTACAAGTGTAACTAATGATAATCGAATTGAGGATTTTTGTTCTAACTCGCTGTGGAATGTTTGTTTCCTTGTACTTGTGTTCAAAGTATAAAAGTATGTAGTATAAAACTGTATATGTTTCTCATCCCATAATTTAAAAGTATAAAAGTTGTTGAAAGATGGGACTATGATCTCACCTCGAGTGCACGAGTATAAAAGTACTTCACAAAGTAAACGTGTGCATGATAGTTGCTTAGCCTCGACCTAAACAAGTAAGTTGTATAAATTAACCGGTTACGACACAAGGTCGGGCGAAATGTGTTCAATTAGTCCTATGGCTCGTTACGACACGAATATGTTGCATGTGAGTCACGTTATCAAGTTTCATGCAAGAATCAAGTATGAAAGCATGTTAGAACGATTGCATAAGTGTTTTGTTAAGTTTGACTAAAAGTCAAACTTGGTCAAAGTCAACGAAAAAGTCAACGGGGTCGGGTCGGGTCCCGAACTATTTTTCTGGGCTTAGAAGTCATGTATAAGCATGTTGTCCAAGTTTCATGTTGATCGGGGGTGCGTAGCATACTTAGAATTAAGCGAAAATTGACGTTTTTGGGTAGTCTGCCTCAAATGCGCCGCATCTGAGGCAGATGCGCCGCATCTGCAGCTGTATCAGCAAATTCTGGGGCAGTTTTCACTTATACGATTTCAACTTCAAACGATTATAACTTTTGACTCGTTAACATTCAAAACGCGTATCTTATATCGTTGGAAAGGTAATTTAAAGAGGAATATAACTAAACACATTTCATGAATCAATTCCATCATTAACAACAATGAAAACCTCAATAAATGATCGTTAAATGTTCAAAATCAACGTTTCAAGTTCATAAAAAGCATTTCTTGACTCGGGAATCCAATTCACACATATGATATGCCGTTTTGAAGGTATTGAAACATAAATTACAACTAATCACTAACTAATAACATTTTATGGCATTCAAAGCATCAAAATCCCGTTTTAAAGTTCATCAAACCCTAACCAAAATCATGAATTCAACAATTTTGTAAATGAAGCTTTTCTAAATCAACCTACACATGAATTTGAAGCTAATGATGCTAGTAACAGTTTTAATACATGAACTTTAACATTTAAACAACATTAACTCATCCAAAATCAAAGATTAAGCAAGCACTTTTCATGTTCAAGATAGTTACACCAAAAACAACAAATCGAGCAAACAAAACGTATATTCATGCTAGACACGAGCCATAGACACTAACTAACACCATTTCAAGTATATAAAACGAATTTAGAGAAATCTAGTGTTTTAGAAACGTTACCCCAAGCTATGAAATTTGTACCAAATCGAAGAGGATGAAGAGGGGATTTCAGATATGTAATTTGTTTTGTTGTAAGCCTCCTAGATCGAATTTAGATGATGATTTAGTGAAGTTGGGAGAAATGGAGTTCTTGAGCTAGAGAGAAAAAGGAGGTGAAGATGGATGGAAATGAATGGATGAGAATGGTGGGTTGACTAGTTGACCTATTCAACTAGTTTGCCCACTTGACAACTTCGGTCCCTCAAGTTTCAAAGCGGGTGCGGGAATTAACCAAACGAATTATTTTAAAAACGCTAGAGTAACCGAGAGATGTTATAATTAAATAACAGGAATATTAAGAACGTTAGTCAATGGAAAATACGATTTTTAAATAACGAAAGGTATTATTTAAAAAAAAAGACGGTGTTAAAAATAAATTTAACGAAAAAAACGCGGGATGTTACATTACCTACACCTTAAAAGAAATTTCGTCCCGAAATTTGGTTGGAAGTAGTAGTCGTTGTTTATTCCTCGAGATCTTGCGTTGTCAATTCTATGAATAAGTAAAGGTACTTCCTTGGGTGTTTCAACGAACTTTGACAGTCGGGATTTTTCGTCGTTTCAGAGTTTGGTTTCATGATTCAAAATTTTAACCGGTTCTCTTAGGAAGTGAAGTTTGTCATCGATAGGAAGTTCATCAAAAGGATAACAAGTTCTTGTTCCGCAAGACACGTCTTTAAGTTTGATACGTAGGATGTTGGACGGGCAAAGAATCAAATGAATCGAAAAATATAAACGGCTAGCAACGGGTCCAAAACGCCCCAAGATTTCAAAAGGATCAAAGTATCGCAAATTTAGCTTTCTACGTTTCTCGAAACGGATTACACCTTTTCAAGGTGCGACTTTTAACGTTACGTGGTTACCCACTTGGAATTTGAAATGTTTACGTCTAACATCGGTGTAGCACTTTTGGCGACTACAGGCCATATTGAGCCTTTCTTGGATTTGAATAATTTTTCGGTTGTTTCATGAATGAGTTCGGGTCCGGTGGTTTGCTTGTCACCTACTTCGGTTCAACGATTAAGAAAATGACAATTGCGGCTATATGAGTTTTCGGAAGGTGCGGCGTTAATACTCGTGTGATAATTATCGTTGTAAGAGAATTCGGTTAAAGGCAAAGACTTTTCCCAAGTATATTTGAAGTCGATAACACAAATTCGTATTATGGTTCCCCAGGTTCAAATCGTACATTTGCTTTATTCGTCGATGCGTGGATGACACGCAGTACTTATGTCTAAACGTGGTCCCGAGGCTTTTTGTGAGGCACTCCGAAATCTAGAAGTGAAACGAGGATCTCGATTCGAAACGAGGTACAGTTCTTTTATGATACATTTGAACAAGCTTGTTAGGACCTGAAAATGTTTGTTAGAAAAAGTTTCTGTTTTCTCAAGAATTTCGCGTCGCGGAAGATTTATCGGTTTTCAAAAACGTTCGTTAGGACTATTCACCCTGCAGTGAATACTAGTATAACGTGAAGAGTCTCTCTCAATTGAGAATGTAGAATAAAGATTTCCTTATACGGAAGTACGAGTGTAATGCGAGAGAAGTTTCCGCCTCGATGTGAGCATACCAAACAGTTTGTAGTTCGTCGATAAAACTGTGTGAAAACGAGATAGTATACACGTGTAACATACATCTGATGTTGAAAGAATTTGCCATTCATTTGGAAGCATAAATATGGTTCGACAATAATCGAAGATGTGTCCCGGGTATGGTTGTTATCAGTATTTTCGGAGTTTTCGGATGTTCAAACAAGAAAAATGAAATCATGTACATGGCACATGGTGGTGATTAGGTTGATCGAGTCCAATCACCATCACGAGTCATTAGAACTTTGGTATGACTTACCGTAATATAACTACGTTGATCGAGTGTCGTTATATTACGCTAACTCATACCTGCATTCTCACATCACTCCATAGATTCAAGTTCGTGTAATCGTGAAGTTTTAAAATAAACAAAGTGTAACGACGTCTCTAACGTGACTCGCATTGAATCGAAAGAATTAGTGCAACTCTAAAGAAGCGTTCCCCGAGGGAAGTGTATAAATGATTGTTCACGTTAATGCGGTTCAAGTCAAACAATAATGTATTTCGGTACGAAAAGGGTAACGAATCATGATAACGAGTAGTACGCAACCGTAGTGATAAATAGTGATGACGATACTCACCTATAGTAGTGGTGGTAGTAACAAGAAATGATAGATAGTGAGGAACACCGGTGTGACACCGATAGTAAGTTGAAATGGTGGCGAATAACAATCTGGGAGACAGAGTTCCCGAACAAGTGTGACTAATGAAGTCGTCGTCATCCTACGCGTGTGAATCATGAATTTACGTGTGTTACTAGAAAGTTGCAGAATACGAGTTCGTATGATGAAAGCTTGGTACCATTAAGAAGTTTGCCTAAGAATGCTTCAAGTATAATGCACAAGTAGTCAAATAAGTGCTATCTATAGCAAATGTATGTCAGAATGCAATGCCTAACTATCTGATTGTAGTCTAGATTCACTAATGCGTCCTAACGACTCTGTTAGACACACTAATGCACATCCTAGATCCCTACAACCAACACTCTGATACCATCTGTAGCGACAGATGGGGTAGAAACCCACCCAGTGCCTTTCCAGCTAACTGCTTGGTGACCACTGAGTGTACCTCAGACACTGATTTTACGGCCCGCATTTCTGCCAAACTGCCAACCCTCAAATTCCAAGGGATCGCAAGGGGTAAGAGCCAATGCTTCGTCACAGGTAACACTGTGAGAACCCCCTCTACGATTAACCCGTCAAAAAGCATAGTCCGTATGAGTGCCCGGCCTAACAGCCGGCGCGCGTGACTACCTTTACGGCTAAGGTTAAACCAGCTCTGATACCATCTGTAGCGACCCGACAAAATCATCATTGACGGCGCCGCTAACTTAGGTCCCGTTACGTGGTCGTAGTCCCTATATGAGGCTCGTTTGACCAAAATTATGTCGCATTCATTTGAAAAGTACAAGACTTACAAAGTTTAGCTTACCAAACGGATCGACAACAAGTTTAAGTTTACAAAAGTATAATGTATAAATGAAATAAAATTGCGACATAATATAAGTTGAAAGTCACGGTTGCTATAAATAGCGTAAGTATGTAAACAAATGTTTGAATCCAAAGGTGATATCACTAGCGTATGTAAGTATGCTTGACTCTAAGCAAGTAATCAAAGTGTATGCATGTATGCTTGACCCCAAGCAAGTATGAGTGTACGCGGAAGCATGTATCAAATAGCCATGTATGAACCTGAGAAACATATAGAAAACTGTCAACGAAAAACGTTGGTGAAATCATAGGTGTTTGTAAACGTTGTTTTTGAACCACAAGATTTTGTATTTCCATAACGTTGATTATCTAAATCGTTTGCATTCCAAAAGTTTGTTCGCGAGCACCCAATTATCAAGACTTAACGTTTCCTTCCATAGAACCCCATCACAATAGTGTTAGAACATACACTGTTTCTCGAAAATATATTTCATCCGTAGACGGTAGCGAACCGTCCGTAATGAGGGTTTGTCAAACCCGTATGGCCACACAATATAAGTTCTCGCTTACACCCTGCAAGTGTAACTAATGATAATCGAATTGAGGATTTTTGTTCTAACTCGCTGTGGAATGTTTGTTTCCTTGTACTTGTGTTCAAAGTATAAAAGTATGTAGTATAAAACTGTATATGTTTCTCATCCCATAATTTAAAAGTATAAAAGTTGTTGAAAGATGGGACTATGATCTCACCTCGAGTGCACGAGTATAAAAGTACTTCACAAAGTAAACGTGTGCATGATAGTTGCTTAGCCTCGACCTAAACAAGTAAGTTGTATAAATTAACCGGTTACGACACAAGGTCGGGCGAAATGTGTTCAATTAGTCCTATGGCTCGTTACGACTCGAATATGTAGCATGTGAGTCACGTTATCAAGTTTCATGCAAGAATCAAGTATGAAAGCATGTTAGAACGATTGCATAAGTGTTTTGTTAAGTTTGACTAAAAGTCAAACTTGGTCAAAGTCAACGGGGTCGGGTCGGGTCCCGAACTATTTTTCTGGGCTTAGAAGTCATGTATAAGCATGTTGTCCAAGTTTCATGTTGATCGGGGGTGCGTAGCATACTTAGAATTAAGCGAAAATTGACGTTTTTGGGCAGTCTGCCTCAGATGCGCCGCATCTGAGGCAGATGCGCCGCATCTGCAGCTGTATCAGCAAATTCTGGGGCAGTTTTCACTTATACGATTTCAACTTCAAACGATCATAACTTTTGACTCGTTAACATTCAAAACACGTATCTTATATCGTTGGAAAGGTAATTTAAAGAGGAATACAACTAAACACATTTCATGAATCAATTCCATCATTAACAACAATGAAAACCTCAATAAATGATCGTTAAATGTTCAAAATCAACGTTTCAAGTTCATAAAAAGCATTTCTTGACTCGGGAATCCAATTCACACATATGATATGCCGTTTTGAAGGTATTGAAACATAAATTACAACTAATCACTAACTAATAACATTTTATGGCATTCAAAGCATCAAAATCCCGTTTTAAAGTTCATCAAACCCTAACCAAAATCATGAATTCAACAATTTTGTAAATGAAGCTTTTCTAAATCAACCTACACATGAATTTGAAGCTAATGATGCTAGTAACACTTTTAATACATGAACTTTAACATTTAAACAACATTAACTCATCCAAAATCAAAGATTAAGCAAGCACTTTTCATGTTCAAGATAGTTACACCAAAAACAACAAATCGAGCAAACAAAACGTATATTCATGCTAGACACGAGCCATAGACACTAACTAACACCATTTCAAGTATATAAAACGAATTTAGAGAAATCTAGTGTTTTAGAAACGTTACCCCAAGCTATGAAATTTGTACCAAATCGAAGATGAAGAGGGGATTTCAAATATGTAATTTGTTTTGTTGTAAGCCTCCTAGATCGAATTTAAATGATGATTTAGTGAAGTTGGGAGAAATGGAGTTCTTGAGCTAGAGAGAAAAAGGAGGTGAAGATGGATGGAAATGAATGGATGAGAATGGTGGGTTGACTAGTTGACTTAGTCAACTAGTTTGCCCACTTGACAACTTCGGTCCCTCAAGTTTCAAAGCGGGTGCGGGAATTAACCAAACAAATTATTTTAAAAACGCTAGAGTAACCGAGAGATGTTATAATTAAATAACAGGAATATTAAGAACGTTAGTCAACGGAAAATACGATTTTTAAATAACGAAAGGTATTATTTAAAAAAAAGACGGTGTTAAAAATAAATTTAACGAAAAAAACGCGGGATGTTACAATCCAAGACTAGTCCTCGTAGATTTCTGAAGATTGGGACCCAGATTCGGTTATTAAAATACCTTATTCCGTTTCCCTTGAGTTCAAGTTGCCTTACGAGACCTCTAAGTCCCTCGAGTTAGACATTCTCTTCCTTCAATGCCTCAAGTTGTGCCTCACGGATTTGAGATGTAAGATTAGTACGAATGCGCAAATTCAAAGCTCGGACTCGGATTAGTTTGGCACGATCCTTTCTACTAAGGGCGTCAGCTACTACATTCGCCTTTCCAGGATGATACCTAAACTCACAGTCGTATTCATTTAATAACTCGATCCAACGCATTTGTCTCATATTTAATTGCTTCTGGTCAAAGATATGCTGAAGACTTTTATGATCGGTAAACACCGTGATTCTAACCCCATAGAGGTAATGTCTCCACATCTTCAATGCAAATACCACAGCTCCTAACTCCAAGTCATGTGTGGTATAGTTCTTCTCATGTTTCTTCAGCTGTCTAGATGTATAGGCGATAACCTTTTTACGTTGCATCAAAACACATCCGAAACCTTGATTCGAGGCATCACAATAGACTACAAAATCGTCAGTGCCCTCAAGTAATGATAGAATCGGGGTTGTGGTCAATTTATCCTTTAGAATCTTGAAAGCAGATTCCTGTTCTTCAGTTTACTCGAATTTCTTCCTTTTATGAGTTAGCTTGGTGAGAGGTTTGGCTATAAGAGAAAAGTCTTTGATAAACCTTTGGTAATAACCAGCAAGTCCCAAAAATTGGTGAATATGCTTCGCACTTCTAGGTACTTCCCAGTTCTGGATAGCGGTGATTTTTGCAGGATCGACATGTATTCCCTTACTATCAACTACATGCCCGAGAAATTGTACGGTTAGCAGCCAAAATTCACACTTGGAAAACTTGGCATACAGTTGTTCCTTCATTAAAAGCTCTAGAATCAACCTCAGATATTGTTCATGCTCTTTCTCGCTCTTAGAATAGATTAAGATATCATCGATGAAAACGATCACGAATTTGTCAAGATAAGGTTTGCATACACGGTTCATAAGATCCATGAATACAGCAGGAGCATTGGTTAAACCAAAAGGCATGACAAGAAACTCATAATGTCCATAACGTGTTCGGAAAGCAGTCTTAGAAACGTCAGCTTCCTTGACCCTTAGTTGATGATAACCCGACCTTAGATCAATCTTCGAATAAACACTTGACCCTTGCAGTTGGTCAAACAGGTCATCAATACGCGGGAGTGGATAACGATTTTTGATGGTTAACTTGTTGAGTTCTCGGTAATCTATACACATTATCAACGTGCCATCTTTCTTCTTGACAAATAGAACAGGTGCACCCCACGGAAAAGAGCTAGGACGAATGAATCCTTTGTCTAAAAGTTCCTGGAGTCGGTTGGACAATTCCTTCATCTCTGATGGAGCTAATCGGTATGGTGCCTTTGCGATAGGTACAGCACCAGGAGTTAAATCAATATGAAACTCAACCTATCATTGGGGAGGGAGACCAGGGAGTTCTTCAGGAAATAATTCAGGAAACTCTCTAACCACCGGTACATCTTCAATGAGTTTTTCTTTCGATTCGATTTCCTTAACATGAGCCAAGATGGATTGATATCCCTTTATTAGATACTTGCGGGTCTTGATGCAAGAGATGATATTGAGTTTGGAACCACTCATCTCCCCTTGAACAATTAAGGTTTCACCATTTTCAAGAGGTATGTTAATAGTTTTCTCATAGCACATGATTGCAGCTCTTAATGGGCGTAACCAATCCATCCCTACGACTACATCAAAGCTTCCTAACTCGAATGGCAATAGGTCAATCTTAAAGTGTTTGTCGGCTAGAATCAGATCACAGTTTTTATACACATTGTCTACTTTCATAACCTTACCATTTGCTACTTCTACAAGACGCTTAATTTCTAAGGCTTGTGGTTTTTCAGTGAATAAAGCACAAAACTCAGTAGACACATAACTTCTATCAGCACCAGAATCGAATAAAATAGTAGCATAGAAGTTGTTAACAAGAAACGTACCCGTTATCACTTCGTCATCATCATGGGCTTCTTTAGCAGTTATCACAAATGCTCGGCTTTTAGCATTTCCTGTGTTACCCTTTTTCTTTGGACACTGGTTGCGGAAATGCCCTTTTTCACCACAGTCATAGCATGTAGGAACGATTGTGTTAGCTTTTATTGCAGGTGTATCCGTTGAAGGAACTGCAACTCTACAAGTTTTGGCTATATGGCCAATCTTCTTACACTTGGTGCACTCAGCCTTGCACCACCCAGAATGGTGTTTCTCACAACGCTTACAAAAAGGTTATTTTCCAGAATAACCTTCTCTTGAGTTATCAGTAACTCTCTTGTTTGAACCTTGGTTCGATCCCTGAGCAGGCTCAAATTTCCTTTTGCCTTCACTAGTCTTAGCCTCGGCTTGTTTATTTGCCACGGCCTTTCTCCTCTTGGCCATCATGAGGTTATGGGCCATTAGTATCACCCCATCTAAGGTCTCCTTACTTGCAGCAATGACATTTCCCTGAATCTCGTCAGGAAGACCTTCGATGTATCGCTCTATCTTCTTCTGTTCGGTTGGTACCATGTCCGGGCACAATGAAACCAACTCTATAAACCTGTTGGTGTAAGCTTCAATATCGGTACCTTTGACCTTTAGTTCCCAAAACTCAACCTCTAGCTTTTGAATTTGATTTCTTGGACAAAACTTTTCAGTCATCATCCGCTTTACTACGGTCCATGGAATGGCATTAGCAGCATCTAGCCCTACAGTTTGGGCATAAGCGTTCCACCAAGTCAAAGCAAGACCACTTAGTGTGTGAGTGGCGTATTTTACCCGGTCGACATCCATACAGTTACAGATGTAAAAGATTGATTCAAGCTTTTCAAACCAACGGGTCAGTTCGACAGCTTCCTCACTTCCGTTAAAAGATGGAGGCTAGAAATTCATAAACTCCTTGTAGCTGCAAGAAGTAGGGGGATTCTGGTTTCTCTGGTTGTTCCCTTGATTGTTATTATGGTTGCCTTGAGCGGCAGCCAACAGTTGTTGGAATTGTGCAGGGGTCAGAGTGACATTCGGGAGATTGTTGGTAGCACCTTGAGTTGATTGAGCCATCGTTCTTCAATACATAAATACAGTATTAGTTAAAAAGTTCATGGTGCTAATAAGTTATAATTTTGATAAATGCACAAGATCCACACAACATACACAAGCATATATAAGAGAAACCACAAGATATAAGCAAACATACACGAATAAGGTAATATAGATGATAGAAGTAACAAGATGTAATCAAAATACTTGAATTAAGCCATAAAAACCACTAGTTTAACAAGAATCAAAAACCAATGTAACTTAGGCATATGCCTTTACATAAATAACGGAAATGGAAATAAATAAGAATCCTAAGAACTAATCTTTCTTAGGTGACGGTGGCTTGAAATGATCCTTAATGTACCCTTTGAAATACATTACAAACTTTTCTAATTCCTCCAGTGCATAACGCTGACGGTCGAGCTCTCTCTCTTACCTAGCAAACATCACGGAGAACTTGTCATAGACCCTTTTCACATTGATGTCCGTATAGTCCATGCGCTGCTCCATTTTAGCCAAATGTTCGCGGAACGTATCCCTTAAAGTTACAGTGCGATTTTGTAGGTTCATGATATCACACCGAACTAAGGCATGATTATACTCGGAGTAAGCAAACTCAGAAGCTCTCGGCTTCTTGGACGAACTAGCAATGTTAGCATCAGGGGCTTCAGGCTCCTTCCTCTTAGGTGAGGAAGTCTTAACAGTGGGAGGTTCAATTTCCTCCTCAGAATCATCTTCTAAACTGAAGATCACCCCAAGACCATCATAATTCGGCTTAGCCTCCTCAGTAGCTGGCTCCCAAACGACGTCTTTGTTTTCAGGTTCAGACTCTTCCTCGGGTTCTCCCTCGGAATCATCTTCCCCTTCAATATGTTCTTCAACCTCTTCATCATCACCCTCATCATCCCCATCATAATCATTATGAGGTTCCACTGGTGGGGTAGCAGGATGATACTCCGGAGATTCCGGTGGAGTAGCTGGCTGATAAACGGGTGAGGTTGGGGGAGAAGCTAGTGCATAAGCTGGAGTGTGAACGGATCCCTCCACATCAGAATCTTCAGAGTCAGAAATGATAATCGGATTGCGGCTCGACATCCTAAAGAAGAGAAAGAAAGAAAGTTAGAATGGTTCTAAAGTAGTCGTAAAGTCATGAAATAAGATATAAAGGAAAAGCACTAAAATCTTAAATCAGGAAAGGTTATAGTCCCGTGGACTGCTAAGGCACCTAACTAACACATAAGGCACACTTAATATGCAATCCTGGTTCTCTATAACTAACCTGGCTCTGATACCACTCTGTCATACCTCCAAATAGGGCCGGGGATAAATATGACTTCACAATATCACAACACAAGTATATAAGCGAGAACGACTCTAAATGAGACGTTTTATTAAAAACAATAATAGTATTGCAGCGGAAACGAAATAATGTTTTACATGGCAAACCCAAATGTAAATAACAATGTTTAACAAATGCTAAATTATAAATATGTGGACTCCAATGCATTGGCTAGCTAAGCATCATAGGGCAGCACATAAGCTATTCTTCACCTGAGACAAACATGCTTAAAATCGTCAACACAATGGTTGAGTGAACATCATAGGTTTATATAATCAATAAAGTTTTAGACTACAAGATTTAATTCTAAACAAAAATATTCAATATGCCATGAGTTATAATATCGAGCTAAACATTCACCCCTGACACTGTACGGGTGTCGGTAATCATTATTATGTACCCCCTTGACGATCGGTCAATGGGTAGAGACGTCGCTCTCAATAGGCCTACTCACAATAATTAAGCTTGTAACATTTTAATTCCAGCAATTAACGATATTATAGCGGGGATTTGCATGTAAGAATACAAGTTAACAATAATCTCATGAAGTTGCATATCAAAAAGTTAAGTACTTGTGTCTAAAGTGTAAATCATTTAAATACAAGCATGTGTCTCACCCCAAGATTTATAAAATCAATAAATACAAAAAAAGGGCTATGAAGTTCACCTTAAATAGCACAGAAGAGATATTCCACAAATGAGAGGATTGAACGGACGAACGTGATCGAGATCTCAACCTAGAGATAGAATGCACGATCAGATATTGTCTAATAGACATAAGTATAGTAACTATACTAATGATAATGGTTTTCTAAAAGAGTTCTATTTTCGAAAAGTTACTATTCTTGGAAAGTTTCCATTTATAGTAAGTTTCCAAATTTAGGAAGTTCGGGTTATAATCTTTCTTAAGATGTTGTACAACTTTACTCAAACTTCGTTGCTATCAAATAAGTCAGGAATGACCAGATGTAACCGGGAGCCCAGGACTCTTGACCAGAATCTAAGTCATGGCATTCGAGATCCACAAGCTTATCCATAAATGGCAACCTAGACATCATTCACTTACGACCGTAAGTAGCGGTGAAATTCGCATGACTTGTACGTTATCTTTTGATTAACCTTCACTTTAGGTTTAAGCCATATTATTATATTACAAGTTATATTATACTTATTTATTAATGACTTATTATTCATTTTTAAATCATACTTATAATAAAGTATTAATAGTTACATTATAATTATTCATTATTAATGTATTACTATGGTTAGTATTATTAATTATTATTAACTTTTAATTATTATATAATAAATAAAGTATTTTAATAAGTTATAATATAAGTATTTATTAATAATGTATTATTATTATTATTAACTTATATTATAAACATTATACTTATTATTTATTTCCTTAAATTCGTTTTTAATTACAATAAATAAAAAATAAATATAAATAAAATTTTTATAAGTTTATTTAAGTATTATAAACTGTGTAAAATTTTATAAATATAAATATAGCTCATTTTTATATTTCTTTCGTATTTTCTTTATATATACATATTCGATTCATTTTAATCAAGGTTAATTAGTTATTAATTATTGATTCTACCTAATTAAAAACTTTTATATTTTTTTATAGGTTCTATATTCCGTAAATATATTACAAAAATTATAAATATGAATTTTATATAAATATATTATTTATTTAATATTATCTTATCATTTAACCATTAAATTAGGCTTATAATTGAATAAATAAGATAAATTAATGTAAAATAAATTTTTATAATTTTTATAGTACCTATACATCCTATTTATTATATAAAAATTTTATATTATCAGATTTAATACACTTTTGTATTTAATTTGTATTTCTTTTTCTTTTCCTCTCGGTTAACAATTAAACACAAACAAATATACATTAAATACTAAACGACCTTTTTATTTATTTTTTATAATTTTAGAAGCTTTATAAAATTATAATAATCTCATAAAAAATATTTATAATTATTTTTATTTATGTTTAATATTTATTACGAATTTCACTCTGTATTTGTGTTTAATCACTATTTAATTCGTATTTAAATATAAATAATATTCCAAAATGTATTATAATTATTTTTATGAATGTTACTACTGTTATAAATACTTTCTAAGCAAAAATAACTGATATGAATATTTTATTCAATTTAAATTCGTTTTATTCATTAAACTAATTCGATAACTATTTAAATATAGGATAAATATATAAAATGTTATTTTAATTAAGTTTTCATATTCAATAATATTTATATGACTAATAGCTTCTGTTAAAATTATCATAATGAATTATAAGTATTTATAACAATTACTTTTAATTTTTGCATGTTATACGATATATATATTCCTTAACTACATAATAATTCGAATTTAAATACCTATAAATCTACAAAATTGTTTTTGATTACTTTTATATCATATTAACATTTAAGAACCTGCAAAAATAATTTTTATCGATTATTTATATTTATTTCCTATTTAATTTGATTATTCAATCGTATAGAAAAAAAAATTCGTTTTTAATTGTATTTAAATTATAATCCGAATATTTAATCAGTAAAAATAATTCTAATACTTTCCATATTACTTAATATTAATTATAGTATGATCATATAACTTTTATCATTGTGTTTTGATTTTATAATGAATTTAAAATAAAAGAAAACTACTCGGCTAATAAAAAAAAGAACTGAAACAAATAAAAACAAAATTCACTGGATAAAGATATACCTCCAAGTGCCATGATCTTTTGAGAGAATTGTTTAGTGAGTGTGTTGGGTGATAATAAAAAAAATTAGGAGTGTAGTATTATTTATAGGATAAAATTTGAGAAAATAAATAAAATAAAAAAAATATATCAAATGCAAATCAAATGCCGAGAATTTGTGGATCAGTTTTTGAAAGTTGTTGAACACTTACTTCGTCCATTTTTTTGAATTTTTCCCTTCATGATAAGCTAAAATATTTAAATGTGTTTTGTCCCCTCTTTTTTTTTATTATCGGCCGATGCAAATTAAATGGGGTATAAATAATTTTTTTTTTTGTTTATCCCTTGGCCGAGATATACATATACATGTTTATATATATATATATTTTTTTTTGAAGATAACTCTAAGATTATTCTAGAATTTTAGGATTTCATTTTTATTTTTATTTATTTATTAATTACGAATTTTATATATATTTATTTATATTTTTGGTAATTAAAATATTAAATTTTTATTTTTGAATTATCAATTTATAGTTTTTATTATTTATAGTTGTGACACATTATATATCATATAATTATTTTTATTACAAGGTTAGTTATATAGTACTTTAGTTATTAACAAAATTAATATTAGTTACATATATATATATATATATATATATATATATATATATATATATATATATATATATATATATATATATATATATATATATATATATATATATATATTATACATATATGTAATATTAATACTTCATGTACTTAATTAACATTAGAATTAGCGTTTATATTAGGGTTACTATTTAGGTTAGGGTTTTGAATAATTAGGGTTTATAGTATTGATTACTATCTAGGGTTTTATATTATTAATTTGGATTAGGGTTTAGCTTTACTTATTACGAGCATTTATTATCTGAATAACAACCCTAATGACAGTGTACCGAATCAGAAAATGAAACCCTAAGGGTAATATAGTAAATTTAGAATGAAAAAGTGAGGGTTGTTATACATGTAATAGATAAGTATTTGGGTTTGTATTATAAATCAGAAAAACTGAAATGGAGGAATGGTTAAGGGTGTTGATGAGTGAATGAGAGGTCTCGGGTTCGAACCCTGTTCGGGACATATTTTTTTAGAAAGACTTTGGAAGGTAGATTTCATTACCAAAATTATTATTATTATTGTTATTATTACTAAAATTATAATTATTATCATTATTATTATTACTTTTTTTTAATTATTATTACTAGAATATGTATTATTAGTATTATTATGATTATGATTATTGTTATTATTAACATAAGTAAAATTATTAATAATATCAACATTATTTTTAATATCATTATTAGTATTGTATTATTATTGTTATTATTAATTATTATGATTACTAATATGTTAATAACAACTGTATTATGAAGTTAATAATAAAAGTTGTTATAATAAAATTACAGAAATTATAGTTATAAGTCTACAAATTAAACACGAAGTTTATAATAAAACTTATTATTATTATTAACACTATTATTATTATTATCATTACATTATTAAAGTAAAGTATCTCTATAATTAAAAATTATCAAAATTATTATTTTCATGAAAACTATCATTTTTATCTTATCGTTATTATCTTTAAAAATTATTACTATCATTATGGTTATTAGTATTGCAATTTTTATTATTATCCTGGTTCTAATATTATTATTATAACTACTATTTTGTATACAAAAGAAATTTATACAAAAATTTATTTATTACATAAGTATACTAATATTACTTAATATTATGTTTTAATTAATATAATATTATTTATATAACGTTAATTAAATTATATATCAAACAAGTATTATAAGATATTATAAATACTAATAAAAATTATATATAGAATATTAATCTTAATACATAACTATATATATATATATATATATATATATATATATATATATATATATATATATATATATATATTTGTTCGATTACGAATATATGTTTTAATATAAATGCAAAAGATATAGGTTCGTGAATCCGAGGCCAATCTTGCATTGTTCAGTTTTGTCCAAGGTTGGAGAATTCGGATCTCGGGGAGATCTCGTTTGAACTTTTTTAGGGAGATCTCGGCATCTCGGAATAATCTCGGGGAGATATCGGACGTTGACTTACGTTGACTTTATAGTTTTTTTAATAAAAATATACATAGAAATATAAATATATGTATATTTATATACGTTTTTACGAGATTTTAAAAAAATATACGAGAAATGAGCGAGAAAATCTTAGAAAATACGAATTTTACAAAAAATCTTACAAATTAGCAAGAAAATTCGAGAAATCGTGGCTTTGACTAAGTTTGACCCCGTTGACCGAGAAATCTCGGGAGATGAACATCTCGTCTCGGTTGCCTTCTAAAAACGAGATCTCAGGGGAGATCTCGGGGAGATCTCGGGAGATTTACAACACTGGTTTCGTCATATGTATTTTTACTGCAAAATACAGTATAGTGAGTTTCATTACTCCCTTTTTATATATATTTTTGGGACTGAGAATACATGCGCTGATTTTATTAATGTTTTACGAAATAGACACAAGTGATCAAAAACTACATTCTATGGCTGGATTATGAATATTGAATATCACCCCTTTTTAGCTTGGTAACCTAATAATTTGGAAACGGGTATGGCCCCTACTTGACGCGAATCCTAAAGATAGATCTATGGACCTTGACAAGTCCCATCCGGGGTACGGATGCTTTAGTACTTCGAGATTATTATTATTATACAGACGAGAGGTTCTGTTTGAGGATATTCAATGCATTAAAGTTAAGTCGGTTATCAAGCGTTCACCATATGAATGAATTTTAATTCGCGAGTTACGCGTGTTATTTTGTACTCGGGTTACGTGTACAATTAAATATCAGAAATCTTGTGGTCTATTAAAATGATAAAAATGATTGTTTATGATAAACTAATTAACTCACCAACCTTTTGGTTGACACTTTAAGGCATGTTTATTCTCAGGTATTAAAGAAATCTTTCGCTGTGCATTTGCTCATTTTAAAGATATTACTTGGAGTCATTCATGGCATATTTCAAAAGACATTGCATTCGAGTCGTTGAATTCATCAAGATTAATATTAAGTCATTTATAGTTTGGATATATTATGAAAGGGTATGCATGCCTACTGTAACGACCCGGATTTTTCCAATCGTTTTATACTTATGAGATTAATATTTACATAAATTAAACCTTACCAACATGATAAGCAATCCAAATTGTTAAGACTTGTGTTTTTGAAAAGAGTTTTACACAACGTTTGACCGTCCAATTTGACCGATGATATCACGAACTATATAACATACGATAATTATACGTTTGTGTATATATATGTATTTATATATATTTAACATGATCTAAGGATGGTTTAACATCTCATTGTGTACTAATGACAATGAGTTATAAGTATATTTTGAAACTACTAACTTAAGTTTTCAAAACGATAACTATACGTAACATTCTTTGATATATATACTTATAACCTATAATGCTTATACATGTCTCGTATATATAATGTATTTAATCACTTTTTAAGGACTTAAATACGTAAAACAATATAAGTATATTCACAAAAGATAGCTATATTTGAATTCTCATTTCGTTTCCTCAAGATTTATATACATATATCTAGGGTATATGTACCCGTATCATACCCAGTTTCTATATGTATTTACTATTGGTATAAACACATCAAATCAACATCCTAATCAACATTATTACTGCCCTAGATATGAGGTAAGTAGGATTTGTCAAGTAGCATGAATTATTAGTAAGAAAACAAAATTAGGAATCCTTTTCTTTCTTTATAAACTAAAAATGTTTTTATGAATGAACACCATTTCTTCACTCCATTTTCTCATACCTACACCCTCATTTCTCTCTCAAAATACTCCTAACTTCATACTTGATCATCTCCAAGCATTTTCCCCATCATTTAGCTTCAATTACAAGCCTTAAACACCATAAGAAAACTCTTTCAAGAACATATCAAAATAACCACCCATTTGAAGAAGTATACTTCCACTTTTGATCTAACTCCACCACTCTTTGCTTCCAAGATTTTTTCTTATATCTTACAGTAACTTTGTCCAAGTAACTTGAGGTAGTAACCTTGTTCATAATCTTGTTCGATTCATAATTATATAGCTATCTTATTTTATGTTGTAAAATTTTAACAACAAGAACATAGTTTGAATGATTTCAAACTTGTTTGCAAACTAAATAGATCCTTCTAACTTAACTTTTAAAACACTTCAAGACCTGTAATATATCATAATGATATGCTAACTTAACAAGATATAACTTGGTTTTACAAAGAACACCTTAAAAACTGAATCTACGTCGTCGGAGTGCAACCAGGGGCTGTTTTGGGTTGAATAATTAAAAACCATCTTGAACTTTGAATTGGAAGTTCATGTTCTGGAAAAATGATATTTCTTATGAATATGTTAACACATAAAAATTTCATGGTTTAACTCAAAGTGTAAGTATTTTTAGAAAAATGATCATTAAATGTTGTTTTTATGATGGAAAATGATCACTTTCATAAGTTTTACCAAAGTTTGACCTATAACCTGTGATTTTGAATACAAACTAAGGTATTTTCAGTTCGTATTCTTAAAATTTGACTCGATCCAAGGAAGTGGCAAGTTGAACCAACAAAAACGGAGTTGTAATGAAGAAACTACGACTAAAACAAGATTGGGTATCCGAAGCTAGTTTAGCTACGAAAATATTTGGAGATAAAGTAAATTAATCATATCTTTTCTAATTAATATGATATTTTATATATAATTACTTATGATTTGATTTTATATATTTCAGGACCACCCGTAAACAACACGAGAAGATTAATCATAAGACCTCATGATTGTACGCAACACGTCATTTGACAACACGGTACTTTATGTACGCAACACGTCATTTGACAACATGGTACCATGGGTCGAGATTAATTCTGATCAATACGAATATAATGGGGTCTTTATTTATTTTATTGAGCAACTAATTGTGGACCACTAACATCGGACTGCTAACTATGGACTAAGAAAATATTAAAAGTGTTATAAGTATATATATATATGTAACGATTACTTGAAAAGAAAATATGTTGATATATTATATATATATGGTTAGGTTTGTGATATCTATCGGAGACCAAGTCGAGTTAAATACTTCAAGGCAAAAGTGAGTATATAGTCCCACTTTTAAACTCTAAATATTTCGGGATGAGAATACATGCATTTTATGATTTACGTTATGGACACAAGTGATTAAAAATATATATTCTACGTTGAGTTGTACCACTGGCATACTTCCCTGTAACTTGGTAACTACTATTTACATGAGGAATTGTAAACGCGAATCCTGTTGATAGATCTATCGGGCCTGACAACCCCAACCGGACTGGATGACCAGTATTCAACGGTTGCACAGTACTTCGTTTCGGTGACTACACTTGGTACGGTGTAGTAAGATTTCATAATAAAGGGAATATGCGACGTTGATTTAAATGTTAAGTATGGTTATCAAGTGCTCAACAACTTAGAATATTTTTATTAAAACGTTTATGTATATGAAATCTTGTGGTCTATATTTATAACGCTGCTAGCATTAAACCTATATCTCACCAACTTTATGTTGACATTTAAAGCATGTTTATTCTCAGGTTCCTAGAAGTCTTCCGCTGTTTGAATATATGTTAGAGAAACCATGTGCATGGAGTCATACATGTTTTATTCGAGGAAGCATTGCATTCACAAAATCATCACCGTGTATTTATTTTGACTGCATTGTCAACGGAAGTATTCTTGTAAACTGTTATTTACGGTGATTGTCTATATGTAGAAATCATCATATGTCGAAAACATTGAATTTTAAATATTCATTTATGGTATATCTTTTCAAAAGAATGCAATGTTTATAAAACGTATCATATAGAGGTCAAATGCCTCGCGATGTAATCATATGTTATTGTATTAGTCCCTATGGATTGGGTCGGGTCGTTTCATGTGGTATCAGAGCGGTGGTCTTAGCGAACCAGGTCTGCATTAGTGTGTCTAACTGATAAGTTGTTAGGTTGCATTAGTGAGTCTGGACTTCGACCGTGTCTGCATGTCAAAATTTTACTTATCATTTTGTGTCAAAAATCATCTACTTATCATCCGTAGGAAATTACCTGCTTATCATCTTAAGTCTAAACGCGTCTTACTGCATTCATTGCATGAATGGTGTATAGACAAAATTCATATCTTAGCGTATTTGCTAATTCATATCTACGCGTATCTGTTACTGTAAACTTTGTCTGACATATTCCGTAAATCCCTTCGTAATCTACGAGATCTTTTGTTCTATATATGTGGATATTCTATATAATTAGAATACCACCCGACAGCTGGAAAATCATTTCATATCGAAAAATCCTTTATTCAATCATACGAAATGGAACTCGTCAGTAGTTGAAGTCCCTCGGATTCCGATATGGAATACCAATCAAGCTCCGAAAGCAGTGTGACCGAAATAGATCAACCAACCAGTCATCATCTATTTTGGATGGATTGGGGATGGGTTCGTAGCCTCCTCAATCATTAGAGACAAGAAGAAGGTGATCCCTTCCATCCACCAAATTGCCCTCTTGACGATGAACCTGAAGCACTTACCGGCGAACCTGTTCGAGAAACCATTTTCTCTCTCATTTCCAGAGTATCTTATCACGATTATATACTACATCAAATTCTAGATTTTATTTATCCACTCGTCCGAACCGACAATCACCCCGGTGTAATAGAAGAAGTCAACGAGCTTCGCACTCGGGTAGTGGCTTTGGAGAATATGGTACGAAGGTTACAAACACCATCAGCAGCATCAGCAGCATAACCAGTACCGTCAATAACATCAACATCGCAAGCCTCAATACCCTAAGCACCAGCAGCATCACCAGCATCAACGTTATCACCATCATCAACATCAACAGGATCATTACCACCACCAACAATCACATCCGCATCACACGCCTCAATATCACCATCCGTACCTCGGATATCAACGTCACATGCACCATAGATACTAAGAAGTACCAACAACAACAAACGATGAAGTATTGATTCATAACTTCATCGGAGAAACATTCTATGGTGATTATGTAATCTCTAATGACATAGAGATTACCTATTTCTGCCTTAACCATAAATCAGATGAGTGGACAGAAATGATAAAAGGAAGTGTAGAAACCCCGACAAGAATGATGCGTAAGGTACAAGCTAGACTTGTTTTACCAACAGCATCAGCAGTACCCTTAGCCTCACCAACACAGTCAGTGCTGTCAACATCGTTAGAATCGTCAGCAACTTTAACATCACAAGCTCCACCAGTTCAAGAATCACCGTGGACATCATCAATAACGCGTATATTGCATCAACGAGTTATGAAGTATTAACTCATTCTTCTGAAGAATTTATATAAATATTTTATATATATGAATTCGGAAACCAAAATAAATCTTTTTGTACTAAGCTATTAAGTATGAATTGAAAAAGGGTAGATACTACTCGTTTAAATTCATACTACAAATATGCAATGATGTACGTCCTTCGTCAGCAACTTAATCATCGTTAACTATAATCCCTGTTTCAATTCAATGAATTTTGTTTTATAATAAACCAAGTGTATTATTCAATAATATGTTTGATTTTACACTTTCATCTTCAATGTACTCGAAGCTTACTGGAAAACAACATTCATATCTTGTGAAGTTAGCAAGAGTTCAATGAGTATCAGCATGATTCACTAAGGAAATATATATAAGAATAAATAATGAAGTATTGATCCATAACTTCATTAATATTCTGTGAAGAATATGTGGTTCCTAATCGTTTTAGAGATTACTTATTCTAGCTCAAACCGAAAATCAAATGAGTCTAATATTATATTGACTTATTAAATTCATGATTACATCTGAAGAAGATATATATGTACATATATTTTCATAAAGATTGTAATAAAATTCTCTGGTACAAAACATTACTTGGGAAAATTTTTTTAACGGGTAGGTAATACCCGAGAGATATATAAATTCACGATTAATATGATTATATTCTTCGACTCTGATTCAACAATCATCAACTATACTCACTACCTTCACAATAATATACATTCTTTCATAGAAATCAAAACAACCATTTTCATCCAAATTTGATTACGACAAAACGAAATTCAAGTCAAGACTTAATAGAAGACATCACTCTTAGGACTCTTACATCTTTCAAAACTATACTTTGACTTCAAAACTATGCTAGAACATCATTCGATTCTTGGAACCCAGAAAAGTATTTGTATCATTCAAAGTCCTAAAACATCATATGTATATTAACAATTACAATCTATGATCAAACCCTTCGAAATTCCTGAAGACACTTCAAATAATGGACAATCGAGATGATGATCCAACCACACATTACCCGCAGTCTTGCACCTGAAAAGCTCTCGAAACCAAGGACATAATTTAACACGTATCCGCGTTAAATCTTTTAGCATTTATTTGCAAAAATAACTTTGCGATTCCTTTTCAAAATAGCAAATTTTGTCACAGTTTCAGCAAGTCAACCTCGACTTTCCATTCGAAGTAGCCTTATTATAACCTGTAATACATACGATTACCCTTTTGTTACCAGGGAACCTTTTATATTCCACGACATTATCAGCAGATGTACCAGCAAGTCGTTACCCCTTTGGCGGAATCAACAATGGGTATTTTGAAATCTCGCAGCGTTTCTATTTTAGCAGTTATATATATATATACAACGTCTATCCCCAAGAATTACATATTTCAAATGTGAAGTTTCTGAAAAATGCTTCAGTCTACGAATTAGTGCTATGAAGTTTTGGAAAAGACTGATAAAGTGGTAAAAACAGTAGACAACAATTACGGTCAGAAGTTTGACAATAAAGAATAATAGATTGGAAAAGTTCGAACGAAAAATTTGGTACTGGAAAACGGATTGAGCAAAGTATAAAGGAGGTCGTGGACAAATCATAATGATGAAATCTACCTTCAAAGGATTCAAATGATTCAGTGTCTGCTGAAACCGTTAGTAAGAACCTTACTCCTTATTCTAAACCTTCACGGACAGATTTTCTGCGTCATTCCCTGACCTTAGATATTCTAAGTTATCATCGTATTTTTCATTATAAACATCTCCGATATTCCTGAAGATATATTCCCAACTATCCTCATCAAAAATCATTTATCTCTTCACAATATTTGCGTTACAACATAAAAGAAACTGTGTTAGTTTCTAAATTCTGAAAAATTCGAGTTTAAAATATGAATGTTTTGAAGTAGTGTTGGAAACTGAAGCATGAATTAGTATAATATAATGACACTTGATCAACGTGATTATATTACAGTAATTCATGCTGAGTTTCTAAATGGAACATAATGATTCACAGATCATAACGTCATCATGTGCCATGTTACACAACTCTTACATTCTACCCAATCTCCAAACATATTAAGAACATATCTCCTTGATAATTCTATCTTTTCGGACATTCTGGTAACTTACCAAATCAAGATCGTGCAATTACTATTTCCTTCTTAGAACATTAACTATGTTTATTTCAAAATCCATATCTACGAATTCCGGACCATTATTCGCTTGACTCGAAGTCGGGAAGAGGAAACAGAAGTATGGAACTGTTGAATATAAAAGAAAATATAAAGCTCGACAACAACAAATAAATTACAAACCGTGTATATCAATACGTATTGCAAAGTAAAGGCACGAGAGAATTAACAATACTATAACCCCAAGATAATAGTAGAAATAAATAAAATCCTCCGGAGGTAGATGAAAAAGAAGAATGACAGAGATGAAAGTTAAGAGTATATCCAGGATCAGTACTGGATGAAGCATACTGATAAATGCTTTAAAGTATGAATTAACGGAGGAAGAATAGAAGGTATGAGTTGTAAGGAAATGAAGGGAGGTGGATTTATAGTAAAAGATCCGACAGAGCAATCAAAATAGATGATCACATTTAAAGCGGATTCTAATTTCCTTGATTATCGAAGAATCAAATCTCATTATGAAGATTTTACTCTAAATCTCTTGAACTTGAAAATCAATCCTATCTACGTCAAAAGATATGACGAATCTATACCTACTCATTTCACCCTTTGGTGATAGCCTCACTCGTACTCTTCACAAAAATCAAATTGCTTTATCAATATTACTTGATGATAATAAAACTCTAATTTCCAACTCGTATACGTCCTGAAAACATACTTATTGTCAGCCATGACCATCCCATTCAAATTTCGGGACGAAATTTATTTAACGGGTAGGTACTGTAACGACCAGGATTTTTCCAATCGTTTTATACTTATGAGATTAATATTTACATAAATTAAACCTTACCAACATGATAAGCAATCCAAATTGTTGATACTTGTGTTTTTGAAAAGAGTTTTACACAAAGTTTGACCGTCCAATTTGACCGATGATATCACGAACTATATAACATACGATAATTATACGTTTGTGTATATATATGTATTTATATATATTTAACATGATCTAAGAATGGTTTAACATCTCATTGTGTACTAATGACAATGAGTTATAAGTATATTTTGAAACTACCAACTTAAGTTTTCAAAACGATAACTATACGTAACATTCTTTGATATATATATACTTATAACCTATAATGCTTATACATGTATCGTATATATAATGTATTTAATCACTTTTTAAGGACTTAAATACATAAAACAATATAAGTATATTCACAAAAGATAGCTATATTTGAATTCTCATTTCGTTTCCTCAAGATTTATATACATATATCTAGGGTATATGTACCCGTATCATACCCAGTTTCTATATGTATTTACTATTGGTATAAACACATAAAATCAACATCCTAATCAACATTATTACTGCCCTAGATATGAGGTAACTAGGATTTGTCAAGTAGCATGAATTATTAGTAAGAAAACAAAATTAGGAATCCTTTTCTTTCTTTATAAACTAAAAATGTTTTTATGAATGAACACCATTTCTTCACTCCATTTTCTCATACCTACACCCTCATTTCTCTCTCAAAATACTCCTAACTTCATACTTGATCATCTCCAAGCATTTTCCCCATCATTTAGCTTCAATTACAAGCCTTAAACACCATAAGAAAACTCTTTCAAGAACATATCAAAATAACCACCCATTTGAAGAAGTATACTTCCACTTTTGATCTAACTCCACCACTCTTTGATTCCAAGATTTTTTCTTATATCTTACAGTAACTTTGTCCAAGTAACTTGAGGTAGTAACCTTGTTCATAATCTTGTTCGATTCATAATTATATAGCTATCTTATTTTATGTTGTAAAATTTTAACAACAAGAACATAGTTTGAATGATTTCAAACTTGTTTGCAAACTAAATAGATCCTTCTAACTTAACTTTTAAAACACTTCAAGACCTGTAATATATCATAATGATATGCTAACTTAACAAGATATAACTTGGTTTTACAAAGAACACCTTAAAAACTGAATCTACGTCGTCGGAGTGCAACCAGGGGCTGTTTTGGGTTGGATAATTAAAAACCATCTTGAACTTTGAATTGGAAGTTCATGTTCTAGAAAAATGATATTTCTTATGAATATGTTAACACATAAAAATTTCATGGTTTAACTCAAAGTGTAAGTATTTTTAGAAAAATGATCATTAAATGTTGTTTTTATGATGGAAAATGATCACTTTCATAAGTTTTACCAAAGTTTGACCTATAACCTGTGATTTCGAATACAAACTAAGGTATTTTCAGTTCGTATTCTTAAAATTTGACTCGATCCAAGGAAGTGGCAAGTTGAACCAACAAAAACGGAGTTGTAATGAAGAAACTACGACTAAAACAAGATTGGGTATCCGAAGCTAGTTTAGCTACGAAAATATTTGGAGATAAAGTAAATTAATCATATCTTTTCTAATTAATATGATATTTTATATATAATTACTTATGATTTGATTTTATATATTTCAGGACCACCCGTAAACAACACGAGAAGATTAATCATAAGACCTCATGATTGTACGCAACACGTCATTTGACAACACGGTACTTTATGTACGCAACACGTCATTTGACAACATGGTACCATGGGTCGAGATTAATTCTGATCAATACGAATATAATGGGGTCTTTATTTATTTTATTGAGCAACTAATTGTGGACCACTAACATCGGACTGCTAACTACGGACTAAGAAAATATTAAAAGTATTATAAGTATATATATATATGTAACGATTACTTGAAAAGAAAATATGTTGATATATTATATATATATGGTTAGGTTCGTGATATCTATCGGAGACCAAGTCGAGTTAAATACTTCAAGGCAAAAGTGAGTATATAGTCCCACTTTTAAACTCTAAATATTTCGGGATGAGAATACATGCATTTTATGATTTACGTTATGGACACAAGTGATTAAAAATATATATTCTACGTTGAGTTGTACCACTGGCATACTTCCCTGTAACTCGGTAACTACTATTTACATGAGGAATTGTAAACGCGAATCCTGTTGATAGATCTATCGGGCCTGACAACCCCAACCGGACTGGACGACCAGTATTCAACGGTTGCACAGTACTTCATTTCGGTGACTACACTTGGTACGGTGTAGTAAGATTTCATAATAAAGGGAATATGCGACGTTGATTTAAATGTTAAGTATGGTTATCAAGTGCTCAACAACTTAGAATATTTTTATTAAAACGTTTATGTATATGAAATCTTGTGGTCTATATTTATAACGCTGCTAGCATTAAACCTATATCTCACCAACTTTATGTTGACGTTTAAAGCATGTTTATTCTCAGGTTCCTAGAAGTCTTCCGCTGTTTGAATATATGTTAGAGAAACCATGTGCATGGAGTCATACATGTTTTATTCGAGGAAGCATTGCATTCACAAAATCATCACCGTGTATTTATTTTGACTGCATTGTCAACGGAAGTATTCTTGTAAACTGTTATTTACGGTGATTGTCTATATGTAGAAATCATCAGATGTCGAAAACATTGAATTTTAAATATTCATTTATGGTATATCTTTTCAAAAGAATGCAATGTTTATAAAACGTATCATATAGAGGTCAAATGCCTCGCGATGTAATCATATGTTATTGTATTCGTCCCTATGGATTGGGTCGGGTCGTTTCACCTGTCAACTTTCGACGAAATGAAAGTTAGTCTTTTAAAAACGAATGCAATGTTTGTAAAATGTACCATATAGAGGTCAAATGCCTCGCAATGTAATCATATGTTATTGTATTCGTCCTTATGGATTAGGACGGGTCATCTCATGTGGTATCATAGCGGTGGTCTTAGCGAACCAGGTCTTGCATTAGTGTGTCTAACTGATAGTTGTTTAGATGCATTAGTGGGTCTGCATTTCGACCGTGTCTGCATGTCAAAAGTTTTGCTTATCACTTCGTGTCAAAAATTACTTACTTATTATCCTTAAGTCTAGACACGTCTTAATGCCTCTATTGCATAGACAGTTATACATAAATTCATATCTTAGCATATCTGTTATTGTTACCTTTGCCTGACAGCTTCCGTAGATTCCTCCGTAACTTATGGGATTTTAGTATTATATATGCATATGTAAATTATGTATTGCAGGGCACTAATCTACACCCTATAATCTATTTCTTATCGAAAATCCTTCATCTGATCGTACGAGATGAATCCCTCAACCAGTTCGAGTCCCTCGGATTCCGATAGCTATTCCGATAGTTATTCCGATATGGATATTCATCTGAGCTCCGAAAGCAGTGTGACCGGAATGGATCAACCAATCAGCCATCATCAATTCTGGATGAATTGGGGATGGGTTTGTAGTCGACTTAATCAATGGAGACAAGAAGAAGGTGAACCTTTCCATCAACCGAATTCACCTCTCAGCAATGAACCTGAAGCGCTTACCGGCGAACCTGTCCAAAATACCATTTTCTCTCTCATTTCCAGGAAAACTCATCACGATTATATTCTATCCAAAATTCTAAACCTTATTCATCCGCTCGTTCCGACCAACAATCATCCCGAAATAATAGAATAAGTCAACGAACTTCGCGCTCGAGTAATCAATTTGGAGAATATGGTGCAAAATTTACCAGCTTCAACAACATCATCGGCACCAACAGTACCATCAATAAACAGCACCAGTACCATCAACAATCCATGCCTCAACATCTCATTCTGTACCTCGAGTATAATCATCAATCTGTGAATCGTTCTACATCATTTATCTTCGTTTGACATGGCGATTATGTAATCCCTAATGTTTTAGAGATTATATAACCTTGTTCTAACGGTAAATCAAATGAGTTTAATATTATATTGACTCATTAAATCCATGATTACATCTGAAGAAAATATATATGTATATATATTTTCATAAAAATTGTAATTAAAAATTCTTTCGTACAAACTGTTAATGGTGAAAATATTTTAACGGGTAGGTATTACCCGAGGAATATTTAGATTTCACATTAATAAATTACAATGTATATTCTTCGAATTTAATTCAACGATCATTTACTATCCTACTTACATCCACAGATATACGAATCCGTTCACCACAGAATAACCATTTTCATTCAATTTCATATTTGGATTTTGACCTATCAGAATCCAACAAGTGGTATAATGAAGAAAAACATTGGACAAAATAAAAATTTGTTAGAAACAAACAAATTAACTATAATAAATTCTGTTAGGAAACCACGCTAACAAAATCCTAGATAACTGTTCCTAGCTAACTGTTAATTCCTTATTACATTTATTTATCGCAATTTAATTATCGCAATTTTAATTCTCGCATTTTTATTTATCGTCATTTAATTTCTGTTATTTATTTTACACACTTTAAATATCGGGACACGTATACAAGGTTTTGACATATCATATCGACGCATCTATATATATTATTTGGAATAACCATAGACACTCTATATGCAGTAATGCTTGAGTTAGCTATACAGGGTTGAGGTTGATTCTACAATAATATATATAATTTGAGTTGTGATCGAGTCTGAGACATGTATACAATGGGTCATGATACGTATTAATAAATCCGAATATTATATATTAAACTATATATGAATTATTGAATTACTAACTGTGGACTATTAACTGTGGACTAATAACATTGGACAATTAAAATGAATTAAAATATTGATTATAACATATGAAACTAAACAATTCTTCAAGTTTGCCACTTGTTTTCATCTTAAACCTCATTTGTATATTGACGATTACAATCTACGTTCAAACCTTTCATGATTCTTGAAAACACCTCAAACGAGAGGATGAACCAACCGCACTTCACCTATGGAAGGAAAGATTTATACATATAGTTATGCACCAGAAAAACTCTCGGAACCTGAGTAAACGTTTAAAATGTATCTGTGCTAGCTCCTTTGGCGATGTTATTATCGAAAATAACTTTGCAATCCCTTTCCAAATTAGCCAATTTTGTCACAGCTCCAGCAAATCAATTTCGACTTATCATTCGAATAAACCTTATTATAACCTTGATATATAAGTTTGCCTTTCGTCAATGTTACCAGAGAACAGCTTATATTCCACCACATTAACAGTAAACTTACCAACAACACCATTGATCTTTGACTTTTCGGAAAATCATTATATTCATGGAAACCCCATCATATACTCATCCGCATCTTGTAACAAGAATTGCCATACCAATTACCGGGAATCAGCAATCTGTATTTTGAATCTCGTAGCGTTTTCTACATCAACAGTTATATGAATACATATAACATTTATCTCTTAGAATTATGATCTTCTATTATGAAATTCTGAAAAGCACTCTAGTCTACGAATCAGTTCTTGAATTTTGAGAAAGTTGATAAAGCAGCGAAAACTGTTGATGACTTTAACAGTCAAAAGTATGATGATAAAGAATGGAGTGTTGGAAACCCTCAATAGAAAATTGATACTGAAAAACGGATTGAGCAAACCATGAGGGAGACCAAGGACAAATACAAGGACCAAACTCTGTATTTTAAGAGTCTTGATGATTCTGTTTCTGAGGAAATCTTTAGCGAGTACCTTACTCCTTTATTGCTCTAAATCATTGTGAATGAATTTCTTCATCACACTTTAATTCTAAAATTCTAAAATATTATCGTATCTTTCATTATAAATATCTACGATATTTCTGAAGATATTTTCATAACTATTCTTATCTGAAATCATTTATCTTTTCACAATATCAGTGTTACATCAGAAAAGAAACTACTTTAGTTTCCAAAATTCTGAAAAATTTGAATTTAAATTATGAATGTTTTTGAAGTAGTGTTGGGAACTGAAGCATGAGTTAGTATAATATAATGACACTTGATCAATGTGATTATATTACAGCAAGTCATGCTGAGTTTCTAATGGGACGTGATGATTCACAGATCATAACGTCATCACGTGCCATGTTACATAACTCTTTCATTCTACTTAACTTCTGAACATATCAAGAAAATATATTCTTGATAGTTCTATTCTCAGTGATTCTGGTAATTTGACAAATCAAATCGTGCTATTACGTTCTTTCTTGGTTAGAACATGAAGTTCATTCGAAGATCCATACTTACAAATTCTGGACCATTACTCGCTTTACTAGAGGTCGAGAAGAGAATAAAAAGGCAAAGAGCTCCAAAATATAAGAGAAAATATAAAGCCCAATAACAACACTGAGGTTACAAACCGTGGATATTAATACGAATAGTAATATAAAGACACGATATAATTAAGAATAGTATCACCCCAAGGTAATAGTAGAAGTAAACAGATTTTTCTGGTGGAAGATTGAAAAGAAGGATGACAGAAATGATAATTAGAAAAATATCAAGGATTAGAACGTGATTAAGTATTTTCACAATCTTTTGGATGTATGAACTAAGAAAGAAAGTACAGGAATGGTGAAAATAATGTAACGGAAAAAGGTTAATTTATAATGGGAATATCAGATAGAGTAATCGAGGCAGATTACCGTATTTAATTATAGAAATCTTAATTTCCTTATTCGCCGAAGACTCGAATCTTTTAGATTTTGAAGATCTTCTTTAAATCCCTTGAATTCCGGAATTCAACCATGACTAGTCAAAAGTTATGATGAAATTTGTCTTTCTCATTGCACTCTTTTGTGATAGCTTCACTCACCCGCTTTGAATAATCGAATTGTTTTATCCATATTACTCAATAATGATAAAACTCTATATATCAACTCATATTCGTCATGAAAACATTTTTATTGTTTGCCATGACAACCTCGATCAAATTTCGGGACGAAATTTCTTTAACGGGTAGGTACTGTGACGACCCGAAAATTTCTGACCAAATTTAAACTTAATCTTTATATGATTTCGACACGATAAGCAAAGTCAATTATGTTGTGTCTCAAAAATTTTTGAACTATTTCCGTACATTCAATTGACTTCGACCATTTCCGACGATTCACGAACAACTAATTGTAAATAGATATGTGTGTATGTATATATAAATAATAATTCGAAATATAATTTGAAGTATTATATGTTGTTGTTATTAAAAATTAATAAAGTAAAAATAGGATATTAAAATAATTATTATTTAAAACATATCTATATATATAAATAAGGTATATTAAAAATAAATATTAAATGATTGTAATACTCGTTTGATGTTCCGATTGATATTAAGCAAGTTAAATTCAAACATATGTAATTTTAAAATAAACGGTGATACAAAAATGAGTTCTATAAATTTTAGGCTTATTAAAAATGTATTTAGGAACTATTTGTTAAGTTTTAACACTTTTTGTATTTCACCCATAAATGAGAGGGACAGTTGATGTAATTTTTACTTAATAAATTAATGATTAAATTTTATACCATAATGACCAAAATAAATAAATATAGTTAATTTAAAAATTTGGGATTTTTCCGAAGACTTTTATCCGCCACTGATTTAGCACGATACACAGTCCATGAAAACTGTCGGTAACATACTCCCAAATTAACTTCACGAGAATTAAATTATAACACTGTGCTAATGTTTGCTTTTGGTTCTTTTCTTCTTCCCACTAAAACAACTTCTTATATATGTACACATCTGCATTTGAGAAAGAATCAAACCAAAAATCTCAGAAAATAAGCTCGTATCTTTGTTCTTCATCTTTTTAGCCAAATTTTGATTTAGTGTTAAATTTCAAAATCCTTAAGTGCAGAAGTGTTAGAATTCATCTAACTAAACTATCTGTAAGTTTTCAATCCTCAATTCTTTCTATTAATTTCTAATTTGAGAGTCAAAGTTTTGATTTTAAAAGTCAACTGAGTGTTCTTGAATCAAATTCGAAATTGTTTTGATGTTTTCAGTTAATTTGATGATCCATAAAGATTATAGGAATGATTTGCAACACAATTCATGTTGTAATCATATCCTATAACATTCTTAATCTCAAAACCAAATTTTGAGCTCATGTGTTCTTGACAGTGAGATACACAAACTTGAATTCGAAACAAATTTCAAAAACTAAAAATGCAGAGTTGTTAGGAATCATTTACTTAAACTTTCTGTAAAATCTCAAGTTTCAATTCTTAATAACGAATTCAAATTTGCGAGTCAAAGTTATTTTGTCAAAAGTCAACTAATTTGTTCATCGAGAAATTAGAGCTTGTTTTGATGTTTTAAGTTCAATTGACGATTCCAATAGTTTTTAGGAATGATTTGAAACATATTTCATGTTGTAAAGATTGTCCAAAACGAACTCAAAATTGAAAACATTAATATTTTTTTTAAGAAGCTACAAGCTTCAGCAGTAGGTTCTTTTTCAGTTTTTTTTTCAATTTTCTTAATTACAAGAACACTTTTATTTTTTGTTTCATGTTTGTTTAAAAGTCCTAAAACCATTTTGATGATTGACTATTAAGAATGAAGTTGTTTGATTGTTTAGATTTTGGTGAAGAAGATGAAGTGGGTTGAAACATGTAATAGATAAGTATTTGGGTTTGTATTATAAATCAGAAAAACTGAAATGGAGGAATGGTTAAGGGTGTTGATGAGTGAATGAGAGGTCTCGGGTTCGAACCCTGTTCGGGACATATTTTTTTTAGAAAGACTTTGGAAGGTAGTTTTATTACCAAAATTATTATTATTATTTTTATTATTATTATTATTATTATTATTATTATTATTATTATTATTATTATTATTATTATTATTATTATTATTATTGTTATTATTACTAAAATTATAATTATTATCATTATTATTATTACTAGAATATGTATTATTAGTATTATTATGATTATGATTATTGTTATTATTAACATAAGTAAAATTATTAATAATATCAACATTATTATTAATATCATTATTAGTATTGTATTATTATTGTTATTATCAATTATTATGATTACTAATATGTTAATAACAACTGTATTATGAAGTTAATAATAAAAGTTGTTATAGTAAAATTACAGAAATTATAGTTATAAGTCTACAAATTAAACACGAAGTTTATGATAAAACTTATTATTATTAACACTGTTATTATTATTATCATTACATTATTAAAGTAAAGTATCTCTATAATTAAAAATTATCAAAATTATTATTTTCATGAAAACTATCATTTTTATCTTATCGTTATTATCTTTAAAAATTATTACTATCATTATGGTTATTAGTATTACAATTTTTATTATTATCCTTGTTCTAATATTATTATTATAACTATTATTTTGTATACAAAAGAAATTTATACAAAAATGTATTTATTACATAAGTATACTAATATTACTTAATATTATATTTTAATTAATATAATATTATTTATATAATGTTAATTAAATTATATATCAAACAAGTATTATAAGATATTATAAATACTAATAAAAATTATATATAGAATATTAATCTTAATACATAACTATATATATATATATATATATATATATATATATATATATATATATATATATATATATATATATATATATATATATATATATATATATATATATATATATAAATTTGTTCAATTACGAATATATGTTTTAATATAAATACAAATGATATAGGTTCGGGAATCCGAGGCCAATCCTGCATTGTTCAGTTTCATCATATATATTTTTACTACAAAATACAGTATAGTGAGTTTCATTACTCCCTTTTTATATATATTTTTGGGACTGAGAATACATGCGCTGATTTTATTAATGTTTTACGAAATAGACACAAGCGATCAAAAAGTACATTCTATGGCTGGATTATGAATATTGAATATCACCCCTTTTTAGCTTGGTAACCTAATAATTAGGAAACGGGTATGGCCCCTAATTGACGCAAATCCTAAAGATAGATCTATGGACCTCGACAAGTCCTATCCGGGGTACAGATGCTTTAGTACTTCGAGATTATTATTAATATACAGACGAGTGGTTCTGTTTGGGGATATTCTATGCATTAAAGTTAAGTCGGTTATCAAGCGTTCACCATATGAATGAATTTTAATTCGCGGGTTACGCGTATTATTTTGTACTCGGGTTACGTGTACAATTAAATATCTGAAATCTTGTGGTCTATTAAAATGATAAAATGATTGTTTATGATAAACTAATGAACTCACCAACCTTTTGGCTGACACTTTAAGGCATGTTTATTCTCAGGTATTAAAGAAATCTTCCACTGTGCATTTGCTCATTTTAAAGATATTACTTGGAATCATTCATGGCTCATTGAATTCATCAAGATTAATATTAAGTCATTTATTGTTTGGATATATTATGAAAGGGTATGCATGTCTGTTAACTTTCGACGAAATAAAAGTTTGTCTTTTAAAAACGAATGCATTGTTTGTAAAATGTACCATATAGAGGTCAAATGCCTCGCAATGTAATCATATGTTATTGTATTTGTCCTTATAGATTAGGACGGGTCGTCTCACTTCCTTACCCAAGTAAAATGAGAAAAAAAGACTTGAAGCCGAGTAGTCCAAATTTTTGGATATGTTTAAATAAATAAATGTCAATCTTCCTTTCATTGATGTGATTTCAGGAATGCCAAGATATGCAAAATTCTTGAAAGATCTAATCACAAATAGAAAGAAAATGGAAGAACTCTCAGCTGTTACAATGAATGCTAATTGTTCTGCAGTGTTGTTGAATAAACTACCAAAAAAATTATCTGATCCAGAAAGTTTCACAATTCCATGTTTTCTAGGTAGTCTTAGTTCAATAGAAGCATTGGCAGACTTAGGTGCTAGTATAAATTTAATGTCGTATTCACTATACGCTAAACTAGACCTTGGAGAATTGAAACCAACAAGAATAAGCATACAACTAGCTGATCGATCAGTAAAATATCCTAGAGGGATAATGGAGAACATGCTAATTAAAGTTGGTACTTTAGTATTTTCAGTAGACTTTGTTATTCTGGACATGGAAGAAGATTCTCGAGTTCCTCTCATATTAGGAAGACCATTCTTAAATACGTCTAAAGCAATAATAGACGTGTTTGGTAAGAAATTGACCCTAAGTATAGAGGACGAGAGTGTTACCTTTTCAGTTGATAGAGCCATGCAACAACCGCAATCTGCAGATGATACATGTTATTATATTCAAACTATAGATTCACATGCAGAATTGTTAGAAGAATTTCCAGAATTACAAGGAACAGGAGAATGTTCTTTAGGAGAAGGAACTGAACCAATTGATGAAACTGAAATGTTAGCCGCACTTATGATTAATGGATATGAACCAACAATAGAAGAACTTCAAATGCTAAAAGAGGAAGACAGATATCGATACAAATCATCGATAGAAGAACCACCGATATTATAGTTAAAGCCACTTCTAAACCATTTGAAATACACTTATTTACATGGTGAATCTGAATTACTTGTAATAATATCGTCTTCTCTTACTGAAAATGAAAAATCTCAACTCATTTTTGTGCTAAAAGCTCATAAACCAGCTATTGCATGGAAGATTCATGACATTAAAGGCATAAGTCCTTCGTATTGCACACACAAAATCCTTATGAAAGAAGGTCATAAAACATATGTGCAACGCCAACAAAGACTAAATCCAAATATGCAAGATGTTGTTAAGAAAGAAATTATTAAACTGCTAGATGCAGGTTTAATTTATCCAATCTCTGATAGTCTATGGATAAGCCAGTTCAATGTGTACCTAAGAAGGGTGGCATGACTGTCATCACAAATGAAAAAGATGAGCTTATTCCTACTAGGACTGTAATAGAATGACGTGTCTGTATTGATTATAGAAAATTAAATGACGCCACCAGAAAAGATCATTTTCCCTTACCTTTCATTGATCAAATGTTGGAAAGGTTAGCTGGAAACAGTTACTATTGTTTTCTTGACGGTTTTTCCGAATAATTTCAAATTCCAATCGCACCCGAGGACCAAGAGAAAACCACCTTCACGTGCCCTTATGGTACTTTTGCTTACAAACGCATGCCATTTGGACTTTGCAACGCCCCTGCAACCTTTAAAAGGTGCATGATGGCGATTTTTCACGACATGATAGAAGAATGCATGGAAGTTTTCATGGATGACTTTTCAGTCTTCGGTGATACTTTTGAAACATGTCTAGTTAATCTTGAACAAATGCTTATTAGATGCGAGCAATCAAATCTAGTACTTAATTGGGAGAAATGTCATTTCATGGTTAGAGAAGGCATCGTTCTTGGTCATAAAATTTCAAACGAAGGAATTGAAGTGGATAGAGCTAAAGTAGATGTAATTGCTAAACTTCCACATCCCACCAATGTTAGAGGAGTTAGGAGTTTTCTAGGGCATGCCGGTTTTTACCGACGTTTCATAAAAGATTTTTCTAAAATTGCCACTTCTATGAACAAACTCCTAGAAAAAGATGCTCCATTCATCTTTTCAGATGAATGCATCAAATCTTTTAATATTCTTAAAGAAAAACTCACTAATGCGCCGATCATGATAACTTCAAATTGAAATCTGCCATTTGAACTCATGTGCGATGCAAGTGATTTTGCAATGGGAGCCGTTTTAGGACAAAGGATTGAAAAATGATTTCAACCTATCTATTATGCTAGTAAGATGTTACAAGGAGCAGAAACAAATTACACAACTACTGAAAAAGAACTCCTTGCTATTGTCTTTGCTTTTGACAAATTTCGTTCATATCTCGTTCTAGCTAAAACGGTGGTCTATACCGACCATTATGCTCTTAGATACCTATTTTCGAAACAAGATGCCAAACCACGATTAATCCGTTGGATCTTACTCTTACAAGAGTTCGATATTGAGATCCGAGACAAAAAGGGAGCAATAAAATCTCACAGCTGATCATCTTTCTCGTCTTGAAAATCCTGAATTAGAAGTTCTAAATGAATCGGCTATACAAGACAACTTTCCTTATGAATATCTATTGAAAATCGATTATAATGAAATTCCATGGTTTACAGACTATGCAAACTACTTAGTATGTGGATTCCTTGAAAAAGGGTTGTCGTACCAAAAACGAAAGAAGTTTTTTAGTGATATAAAACACTATTTTTGGGAAGATCCACATTTGTTTAAAAGTTGTCCCGATGGAATAATACGCCGATGTGTATTCGGGGAAGAAGCTAGTCAAATCTTAAACCATTGTCACACAGGACCAACAGGAGGGCATTATGGGCCTCAACTAACAGCAAGGAAAGTTTATGACGCTGGATTCTATTGGCCTACAATTTTCAAAGACGTACACCTTCTTTGTAAATCCTGTGATGCTTGTCAAAGGGCCGAAAAAATAAGTCAACGTGATGAAATGCCACAAAATATCATTCAAGTATGTGAAATATTTGACGTTTGGGGTATTGACTTTATGGGTCCATTTCCAAAATCTCATAATAATCTCTACATTCTCGTTGCTATTGATTATGTATCTAAATGGGAGGAAGCACAAGCTCTCCCAACTAACGATGCACGAGTTGTAGTCAACTTCTTAAAACGTCTTTTTGCAAGGTTCGGAACACCGAAAGCTTTAATAAGTGATCGGGGTACTCATATTTGTAACAATCAACTTGAAAAAGTTCTCAAAAGATATGGAGTAACTCATAAAATCTCAATCGCTTATCATCCACAAACAAGTGGACAAGTTAAAAATACCAACCGAGCTTTAAAAAGTATTCTGGAGAAAACTGTAGGATCAAATCCGAAGGAATGGTCCATGAAATTGGAGGATGCACTCTGGGCTTTTAGAACAGCCTACAAAACTCCAATTGGCACCACACTTTTTAAACTGGTTTACGAAAAAGCATGTTACCTTCCAGTAGAAATTGAGCACAAAGCATTTTGGGCTTTGAAGACATGTAATCTTGATTTGCATGAAGCTGGACGTTTACGATTAAGTCAACTAAATGAATTAGAGGAATTACGACATGATGCATATGAAAATTCGTTAATCTATAAGGAAAGAACGAAGAAATGGCATGATAAAAGAATCAGAAGTTTAAAAGAATTTAAGGAAGGAGACAGAGTCCTTCTTTTCAATTCACGATTCAAGCTATTTCTTGAAAAGTTGAAATCAAGATGGTCTGGACCATTTATAGTCAAAAGAGTTTTCCCATATGGAACAATAGAGTTAATAAATTCAAATGGGATTGAATTTAAAGTTAATGGTCACAGAGTTAAACATTACATACATGATCTGATGGAAATTGACAATGAAGTTAATCATAATTTCACCACCCAAGAAAACCCTCCGAATGAAAACATAAATATGTTGTCAACGACATATGAAAAACCAAAATTGGAAGACAGAGAGGCTTCAAATTGGAGCGATGAAGAAGAAATTCTATATAAACCTCCCATTCCAAGAAAAAGGGTAAAATGTGAACAAGAAGTTCAAGTAGAAGTGAAAGAACCAAGAAAAGATCACCCGAAAAAGGTTAACAAAATAACTCTACTTACTAAAGTAGGAGACCCAGGTGAATTTATCATTTCTTGCTTGCTTAATGATGGTGCTATGTATAATGGGCTCGCAGATTTAGGGGCGAGTGCGAATGTTATGCCTCTTTCCTTATACAAAAGATTAGGTGTGGGTAAATTAAGACCAACCAGAATAGGTGTTCAATTATTTGATCAAACTATTAAACACCCGGTTGGAATAGCCAATAATTTACTTGTTAAAGTGGGAAATTTGACCTTTGTTGCAAACTTCATAGTTATTAATATGGAGAAAGACCTTGATATTCCTCTAATTTTAGGTCACCCATTTTTAGCACCGAGGCGTTCTTTGATGTAAGAGAAGGTAGAATGACACTTAGGCATGGTGATAAATCGGTCACCTTTGTGAATCGAAAGTTTCAATCTCCACCAATCAAAACTGTTGAATCAATAAAAACGTCTAAGTGTGGGGAAGATGAAGAAACACCCAATGATGACCTGATAACAAAGAACCCCGTTGTTGATACAAAATTAGATGGACCCGTTTTTAACAGTTCAACGAAGAAACTTTATAAACGGATTCAAGATGCTAGGATTAAGGGGAACTTTAAGTTATGTAACAGATTAGTATCTAATTTGTCGCCTAAAGAAAAGGCGATGTTAATTGAATTTGTGAATGTTACAGAGGAAATCAACAAATGGCTTGAAGCAAAAGTCAAAGATATGAAAGTTGTTGATGTTCCAATTGAAATTAATAATGAAGTTAATCACAAGTTCGACACCACAGCTAGCTAAGTATGGGGAGATTCAAATGTTTTAAAGGATAATATAATGCTGTCTAAGGTTAGATTTTCTGTTTTCGTGTAGTTCTCGAGAATGGAATCTGAATGATCTTTCCCTAGCAGACCCTAAAGAACTAGTCTTCTCCCTCCATTCTGAATTTTTATTTCTTTTAGGTTTTACGAGATGAAGAATTCCTTTGATCTGACCCCTAGTCTACTACTACATGCTATGATTACTAAACATAATAATAACACTTTCCCGAGTGAACTGGTATCATTCATAAGAGGAAAAATGGATGAAGTAAGGAAAGAACTCAGGAAGAATCATAATAAGATACATTTTGGTAAAGGAAAATCAAAATCCGCACCAAAAAGAAGAGCATGATACCTTGAAAGATGTCATAAATGCGGAAAATGGTCATACAAAGGAAAATGTTCGAACAATCAAACACATTCTAATACCGAGTTCGTTACTTTATGCAGAGAAGGACCATTCATATGTTTAGAAGAAAAGTTATTGAAAATTCGAGGTTATGCTTATGTAGCTATGGAGAACCAAATCGAATGACTCTCCTATGAGTCGGCTAAAGCAGGTCTCTGAGAATTCTATCTCACAGGTAAGTATGTACAGTTTTTATTTATTGCTTTTAACCTTTTGATAATAAACGCTGAATCGTTCGCTATAAAGTATTAAATTAATATTCAATAAAATTAGGTATGCGAAACCGAAATTATTGATATCATACAAAAATTTATTATATCAATGCGAAATTTACCGTTTATTCATAAGGTATAAATATCTTTAATCAATCAATCCAAAATATTTCAGAAATTCGTCAGGAGTAAAACTAGGTAATATAGCCGAAATTACTTTACCCAAAAGAGAGACGTATATTTTTGTAAATATTTGATTGATTAAAGTGGGATAAAAGACCAAAAAGATTTTTATTTTTATTTTTACCTTGTTTAAAAAAAAATTAATATATAACTATATTATTTTAAATGTAAGTTTAAAAAAGTAATAATATTTATATGAAATTTTATGCATTTTAAATTTAAGTTTGGTGTGAATTTAAAAAAAAATGTACTTTATTTCATTAAGTTAAAAAAATGATTTCTAAAATTCGTCTTGAGTTGAAGACTAGGTCGTTGAACCGAAATTGCTTTACCCGAGGGCGGGACGAGAAATTTTATTATCATTATTTTTAATTTTATTGATCTAAAGTATACCAAAAACATTTAAAAAAACCCAAAAAATCTTTGCTTTTAAAACAATCGCTTTAAAATGACAAATTTTAAAATTTTATCGAGGGACGAACTAGGTGAACGTACCGAAATGCCCTTAATCTAAAAAGAAACAAAATTTTAAATTTATTCAATTTTTGTTTTTATAAGTAAAAGGTTTTATAAAAAAAAAAAACCCTACACCACATGCGATAGCATGGGGTTTACACGGGAACCCATGCGATCACATGGGGACCCTGGACATATCATATTGATAAAAAGGCAGTCGACCTGCTTCTGTCTTCCACAAAACACATACACACATACGAAAATACTCCCAAATCCTCTCTAAAATCATCATTTTTTCACCCAAATTCACCAAATTTCTTGCTATAATCCGCTCTAATCATGCGTTTGTTCAGAAGTTTTTCAAAGAAGGTAACGATTCCATCACTAATACTCTTTAAATTCGAATTATAGTGTTCTTGAGTAAATTTTTACCTAATTTAATTTTGATGATTTTTAGTGTAATTAGAGTTAAATTGTTAGTATACTATGCATGTATAACCTAGATTGATGCTATTTGTCATGATTTGAAGCCTTAAACTTCGATATTTTTAGAAATCTAGGGTTTGTGTTCTTGAGCAATTTGGGGCTTTTTGATATAAACAGGTTATGGCCGATTTTTGTTATGAATTAGTGCTAAATTAAGTAGTGTAACATGTTTAGGTAGCTAAATGATCCAAACCTTGATCCTAAACATGATTTTTGAGCATCAAAGTGGACTTTTTAAGTCTAGAATTCATGAACTTGATTAATTTGAAATAAATGCCATTTGAAACTTGTTTAATTGCTAGTAATATTTATTTTAACATGTTATTTGAGTTGAATGCTTATGAACTTTGCATACCTTTTCATATATGCTTATTTGAAAATTTGAAGAATTGATAAAAATATGGAAATGAGTATAAGTTTAATATGGATTAAACATGTTATTGTAATTGTTTTAATTTGTTATTTTGCTAACACTAATGCATATTTGGATGCACAAATTTTGTGTTTAATGTGTTTTGCAGAGAAATACAGATACGGACAGTGCATTATCGTCTAGACAACCTGAACAAGAACCTGATCAAGAACCGCAACCAGAACCACAACCTGAACAACAACAACATTATGATCAACACGTGTCATACTATGAACCAGAACCACAATTTTTTATTGCCTACATAATATTTTCCGTTCACCATGTAATAGAACACTCAAGAATTCATGAACAGGAGTTACATCCCAATCTAAGATTTGATAGAAGCTGGAGAGATTACCCAACGTACCAATGTAACAAATTTAAGCTCTGCACCAAAAATGTGGAAGTACCAAGGGTAATAGATTGGGAGCCTTTGGAAAGGGTCAACCTAGCTAACTCAGTTAGGCTATTACTAATCCAAAGGTATGGCAACTCTTCTTTTCCTGATTGGGAATGTTTATTTACCACTCGTAGGCCTGTATATAAGGAGTGGTGTGTTGAGCTAATGAGTACTATAGCCTTAAATAAGGATGTAGATAGGTTAGACGATAAGACTTTTCTTATATTTTTACTTGGAGGTAGGCTGTACAGGATGTCCATGATAGACATGGCTAGGGCTTTACAGATTTACATCCCCGCTGAATTATTATCACCTGATTGTACAGCTTTAATTTATCAAGGTGAGAGGGTAGATAGAGATTTTGACGCTAACGCCATATGTAGGCGTATGTCAAATTTTAATGTGTTTACACGGGGAGGAAGACACTCCTATTTAGATATTAATAAGGCAGATCTTCACATAATTCATAGATTTTTAGCAAACTCGATTACACAAAGAGGTAGAAACAAGGAGAAAGTGACCCTAAATGATTTATTCTACCTTAAGTGCATTCGAGACACAAGAGGCTTTGTTAATATCCCCTACTGTGTTGGGTTTTATTTGTCCAAAGTTGTGGAAGGTATACAGGACGTGGGAATAATAGAAGGAGGCATTTTTGTCACTCTCATTGGATAGTTTTAGGTGTATATAGGGAACACTGGGGTCCAATGATGGTGGTTGAGGAACAAACCGATACTATAGGTTTGCAGGTTTATCAAGGTGCAAAGGTACTAAAACGGAGGCACAATATGCAAATACCATATCAGGGCAACCATCCACAGGTAGAGAGGGGTTCGGATGAGGAGATGGAGGAAGCAGATGACATTAGGAATAGTTATACTGATGTCTTCCAGCATGTAGATGAGGTAGAAATGAATAAATAGGCTAGGCATTATCAGTATGAGCAGTGGAGAGCTGCGGATGAGTATGAGCAATCCAGGCGACACCAACACGATAGCTGGCAAGTTCATCAGCACCAAATCATGAGCCAACTATCATATCAGGTACCACATAACCACATCCCGACTCGGCCTGCTTTTTATCCACCACATCAGCCCGACATGCGATCACCCTTTGACCTGTATGACCCCAATCAAGCCTACCATGACACCTATCACCAACCATGGAACCCGAGCGATGATATGAACTGGAATCCCTATCCAAATCAATAGTGTTCCATTAGTGATTCCTTATCTTTTATTATTTTTATCTATTTATGTTAAACATTTAACATTTTGATACTTTTATGTAATGTTTAACATTTTTATTATTTTATACTAATATTTCATTTTTGTAATTTGAAAGTGGGATATTAAGTCTCATTTCAAAATACCATGCATGTTTATATTTGTATTGTATATATTTTATCTCATGTACACAACAGGGTAAAACAGCGAACTTTCAAAGACTGACATTAAGTTCAGTAAAAGCAACTAATTTTGACGACAAGATGCAAAATATATGTGAAATAACAATTGCAGGAATGAACAAATGATGTGCACCATTTATCATTCAAACAAACAACAATATGTTTGGAAACTTTCGTAAAATTTAATCATTTTTCTACGCTAATCACCCTCAATAATTTAAACTGTTACTGATTTCTTGCAAATGAGGGCATTGCAAGATCTTAAGTGTGGGAAGGGATTAAATTCTTTTGATTTAAAAAAAAAATTTGACTTATACACTTGGTTTAATAGCCACCGTCAAAAACTTTACTAGTAACGCAGTAGTTGTATTAGAATCTAGTGCTCTCTGATAATAAAGAACAACCCTAGTCTTATATACTGACTACCCACTTCTAGTAAAAATTTTAAAAATTTTCAACTAAATGAACTCAAAATCATGTTTATACATATTTATGAACGATAAAACTAGGTGTTAACACCGAAATTATTGTTACCTCGGAAAGGACATAAATTGAGAAACAACCCAAAATGCTTGAATTCATTTAAAAATGGAATAGAAGAAAATAAAAATGCAAAGAAAGAAAAATAAAAGTCAAGTGTGGGAAAAATTTACCAAGTTATTTAGAACATATATCACATATTTTTGTACAAATAATTAAAGATACTTTTATTTTGGACGAAATTAATCAGTTTTACCCAGTTTATTGTAATATAAATGAAATTTAAAAGGAAGTAAAGTCTTCCGAGAAAAAGACACGCGCTTCTTGATTTAGGTCAGGAAGTTGTCGTCCAGACCAGTTGTAGAGTCTACGAAAAACCTTGAAAAGTTTTCTCAAAAATCAGCTGGAAATCCACGGACCTCAGCATCAAATAGGGTCGCCAAGTGATCAGACTTATCCTAACCATGAGAGGATCTATCTTGTACAATGGGATGGGGGGCACCGTGCAAATTAGCTTATAAGACTAATGAATCAGATCCCCAGAAAGGATAATCTCCTTAAAAGATTAAAAATCAGCATTTAAGCCTGATATTACTCAATCCTTGAGATTGACCTTAAAGATTGAGAATTACAAACTCATGGAATTCGATGATATCTAAACTCGAGCTTGAATGAGAAAATATTTTGATCAAATTATAAACCGATTTATTTTCTGAAAAACCCATTTTCAATGCGTTCATTACCATTGTACGTAAAATTCTAATAATTCACCGAGATTCATTAGGTCACCTGAACCAAATCGGGTGTCAACCGTAAGAACGGTGGTTGCATAGCATGGTCGAAGATAGGACCTTGTGCCAGACCCAAAAACTATAGGGTGATCTTTACTATTGCTCCTACAAAGGATAGTAATTGCATCCGACATGATATAGACCATAATCAAAAGCATGTCATTAGACATTGCCTTAACAGTTGCTTGTTCAACGCTTTCCTTTACAACCGGACGGTATTTTACCGAAAGGTAATATACGGAGCAAGTATACTGGACATGTTGCTTTCCTAATACAAGGTTAGCAAGTGGGTGACACAAAACCATAAGTTTTGAGCTAAAATTTTCAAATACAAAACCCATAAAACCCACAAAAATATTTTGGAAACACCGGTGAAGGGTTATTCCAGAAAACTTATCTAGGGTAAAAACTAGATTGAATTTTCAAAAGATCAAATGTTTTCATAAAGATCCAATTTCCTAAAGGATCTAAATTTTTATAGTCATGTGGGACTGTAAACCACATCGTTACTATCATTGTTCATACCGCCGTATCAAAATCACTGATGTGTAAAGTGTGAAGAATAAAGAAGTGATTCAAGTATGTTTTTATTTCAAGTTCTATATTGCTTGAGGACAAGCAATGCTCAAGTGTGGGAATATTAGATAATGCTAAAAATGAACATATATTTCATAGCATTATCCTTCAAGAAAGACAAGCTTTTGGTTGCAATTGTTCTATTTACAAGTGATATTCGTTTAAATAATAAAAGGTGAAGACAAAAGACAGATTCAACGATTTGAAGACGTAAACGACCAAAATGCTAAAAAGTACAAAGTACAATCCAAGTGGTTCAAATTATTGCTGAGAAACTTCCAAAAAATTACAAGAGTACAAGCCGCGAAACGCAAAGTACAAGATATTAAATCGTACGAAAGGACGTTCGAAAATTTGAAACCGAGACCTGAGCCAACTATCAACGTGCGACGCAACGAACCTAAAATTACAAGTCAACGATGCACAAGAATATAATATAATATATATAAAATTATATAAAATTATATATATTATATAATATAATATTTAAATACGAGCAGCCCACGTTTTGGAATCATATGTGACCAGTGGATGGCGGCCATGCGATCGCATGGCCAGGAGGAACAATTTCCATGCGATCGCATGAAGTGGAAAGGCTGGTCAGGTCTATAAATTAGCCAGAATTCGGACGAGTTACACACACCATATTCAATCTTATCTCTTACTCTCTCAATATATATTTATATTTTAGTTATAATTATAATTTTAATATTAGTTTAATAATAATAAGGTTATAGTGGAGAATGTTTTAAGTTTGTAAGTCGAAATTCTGTCCGTGTAACACTACGCGATTAATACTCATTGTAAGTTATATTCAACCTTTTTAAATTAATGTCTCGTAGCTAAGTTATTATTATGTTTATTTAAGCCGAAGTAATCGTGATGTTGGACTAAATATTAATACGGGGTTGTTGGGTTTTGGACCATAATTGGGGTTTGGACAAAAGACCGTCACTTGTGGAAATTGGACTATGGGCTATTAATGGACTTTATATTAATTAAATGATATCTCGTTGATTTAATATAGATAATTATAATTTGACGTGTTTATATATAACCACATACGCTTGACTGGATACGGTAGGCGGGATATCTATAAATACTAGTAATTATTCATTTGACCGGACACGGGGATAGATTAATAGTCACTGGACTCATTAAAACAGGGGTGGATTACATTCAAGGGTAATTAGTGTAATTGTTAATAAAGTATTAAAACCTTGGATTACATGCAGTCGATAACCTGGAGTATTCATTAAACAAAGTATTAAGACCTTGTTATAGTTCGAATCCCCAATTAGTTGGAATATTTGACTTCGGGTATAAGGTTAATTTGGCGAAGACTCTCGCACTTTATAATTATGACCGATGGACTATTATGGACAAAACCAGATGGACATATCGAATAATCCAGGACAAAGGACAATTAACCCATGGTAATAAATTAAAATCAACACGTCAAACATCATGATTACGGAAGTTTAAATAAGCATAATTCCTTTAATTTATATCTCATCGTACTTTTATTTACCGTCATTTTATTTATCGCCATTTTATTTATCGTACTTTAAATTACTGCATTTTTATTTATTGCACTTTTATTTATCGTCATTTACTTTACGCTTTAAATTAAGTTATATTTATATTTAATATTTTACATTAGGTTTTAATTGTGACTTAAGACATAAAATCGACAAACCGGTCACTAAACGGTAAAAATCCCCCTTTATAATAATATTGATACTACTTATATATATATATATATATATATATATATATATATATATATATATATATATATATATATATACAAGTATAGTTTAAAATAAATATAGCGTTAAACTCAGCTGTATCCCTGTGGAAAGAACTGGACTTACTAAAAACTACACTACTCTACGATTAGGTACACTGTCTATAAGTGTTGTAGCAAGGTTTAGGTATATTCCATTCAATAAATAAATAAATAACTTGTGTAAAATTGTATCGTATTTAATAGTATTTCATAGTAAAAATTAATAGTATTACGTACTACACCTCGCACACATCACCATGATACTTAAAAGTTTCGGAAACTTTAGATTTAGCAACATATCGTTTTCGTTTTGAAGAATTTGCACATGTGGCCTCCAACTTGCCTCTTTGTTTAGTAGCTGTTTTTAGCGCCAACCTTAACGGAACATCCATAGCCGCTAAAAATTTATTCAACCAGCCCATTAATTTCAAAGTAATAATGGTCAGTGAAGAATCAAAACGTATGCTATAATGTTCATGGGTTAGGCATTCTCCATTGGTGAGTTGCGAAATTCGATTTGTTAATTGAAGCAAACAAGCATCATTTGCAGAACTGAAATTATTGCCATAATTTGGAGTAATCGGTTGACCATGATCCCAGAATTTAATTAAGTGAATCTGCCTGTTGGAAATGACATCTCCAAATCGATATAACCAAGCAATACCAAAAATAATATCCAGAGGGATGATATTATAAACTGAAGCATCTCCTTTACAATCGAACTTACGGAATTGAGGTGTGATGTCTTTGCATTGTTCACAGATCTTAAAGTGGTTTCCCTCTCCCAGTCGGATATTAGGACGACTAATATAGTTGACTAGTAATCCGAGAGCTTCAACGAGTGTTCTGGAGATAAAATTGTGAGTAGCACCACTATCTACTAAAACCACAACATGGTAGTTGTTAAGTTTACCCATTAATTTTAGCTTGCCTCTATCCCATACTTTAATCATGTGCCTTTGCCGGTTAAAAATAACATCATCCAATTGTTGCAACCATACAATACCCAAAATTATTTCGTCATTCTCTACTGGAATTGGAATTAGGACACGTAATTGACCACATGGATATCTCTTTTCTGGTGTATAGGAAGAATCACAACTGAAATAAATTCCCTTACACAGTCGATCCTCCCATTCTGTTTTAGATAGGTTTCTGATGGTAGGATTTGTAGGAGATGGGTTTGTATAATACTTCGTAGGTTGTTGGTATGATATAGTGGTGGGCTTAGGACTTAGATGGTTTGAGTATATGGGCCTGTTAGACCTTGGGTAATTAGAATAATTTCGCTTATATGGTTGGGCCCCTGGTGTATTAGAATATGAGTAATTGATGATGTTGGGAGAGAAATCTATGGCCTGTTTGGAAGAAGAAGAGTTTAACGCACGTACCATATTTACTTGTTCCTTCAATTGATTTCAAATTAGGGTTGGTAGAGGTGATGCGTTGACGATGATTCGGGTTGATGATGTAGCAATTGCAACGTGTCTGGACAATTCAATAGCCTTAGCAAGCATGGTAGGTTGAGTGCTGATGTTAAAGCTAAGGGGTATAAAATACTATTAAATTTTACAAGGAAATAGTATTAAATACGATACAATTTTACACAAGATATTTATTTATTTATTGAATGGATATACTTAAACCTTGCTACAACACTATAGGCAGTGTACCTAATCGTAGAGTAGTATAGTTTTTAGTAAGTCCAGTTCATTCCACAGGGAGCTGGCTTATTTCACACTATATTTTAAACAATTATATTCGTACAAAATATATTATATTAATAATATATAAAAGGGGGTTTTACCGTTTAATGACCGGTTTGTCGATTTTATATTTTAAGCGAAGCATAAAGTAAATGACGATATTTAACTAACAATATAAAATAAATAACAATAATTAAAATGACAATAAATAAAAATACGAGGAAAAATGAAATAAAATATATTATGCTTATTTAAACTTCCGTAACCATGATGGTTGACGTGTTGATTTTAGTTTTATGCCCATGGGTTAATTGTCCTTTGTCCTGGATTATTTAATATGTCCGTCTGGTTTTTGTCCATAACAGTCCATCGGTCATAAATTTAAAGTGCGAGTGTCCTCGTCAAATTATCCTTATACCCGAAGTCAAATATTCCAACTAATTGGGGACTTAAACTGTAACAAGGTTTTAATACTTTGTTAACAATTATGCCAAGTGTCCTTGTACATAATTTCACCCCTGTTTTAATAATTCTAGTGGCTATTAATCCATTCCCGTGTCCGGTTAAATGAACGATTATTCGTACATATAAATATCCCGCCCATCGTGTCCGATTGAGTGTATATGGTTATTTATAGGGACGTCCAATTGTAAATCTTTATATTAACATTAACAAACTATCATTTAGTTAAACAAATATAAAGCCCATTAATAGCCCATAGTCTAATTTCCACAAGTTTCGTTCTTTTGTCCAAACCCCAATTATGGTACAAAGCCCAATTACCCAATTTTAATATTTTAACCCAACATCATGATTACTTCGGATTAAATAAGCATAATAATAACTTAGCTACGAGAAATTAAATTAAAAAGGTTGAACATAACTTACAATGATTAAAAATAGCGTAGCGTTACACGGACAGAATTTCGACTTACACCCTTACAACATTCGCTAACATACCCTTATTATTAGGATTTAAAATTAAAATTAAAATATAAATATAAATATATACGTTTACATATAGATAGAGAGATTGATGGATTGGATATAAAATGATCAGAATTCGTTTGCTTTTATAGGGAATTGAGTTCGGGGGGTCTCCGCGACTCGCGTAATTTTTGCACTGCAAACTCCGCAACTCGCGGAGTTTGCTTTTACAGCTCACACAAGTTTGGAGCCTTTCTTGCCGACGGTTTATAATATATTATATAATATATAAATAATTATAAGAATTATTTAAATATTATATTATATTTATGTGCATAGTTGACTTGTAATTTTTAGTCCGTTGCGTCGAGCGTCGAGAGTTGGCTCTGGTCCTGGTTCCGGATTTTCGAACGTCCTTGCGAATAATTTAATATCTTGTACTTTGCGTTTTGAATCTTGTACTCTTGTAATTTCGAGACGTTTCTTATCAATAATTGGAACCACTTTGATTGTATTTTGTACTTTTGAGCTTTTTGGTCATTTGCATCTTCAATTCGTCGAATCTGTCTTTTGTCTTCACCTTTTAATATTTAAACGAATATCACTTGTAAATAGAACAATTGCAACTAAAATCTTGTCTTTCTTGGGGAATAATGCTATGAAATATATGTTCGTTTTTTGCATTATCAAATATTCCCACACTTGAGCGTTGCTTGTCCTCAAGCAATATAGTCTTGAAATACTAGAATCACTTCTTTATTCTTCACACTTTGTACATCAGTGATTTCTATACGGCGGTATAAACAATGGTAGTAACGATATGGTTTACAGTCCCACAAGACTATAAAAATTTAGATCCATTAAGGAAATTGGATCTTTATGAAAACATTTGATCTTTTGAAAATTAAATCTAGTTTTTACCCTAGATAAGTTTTCCGGAATAACCCTTCACCGGTGTTTGCAAATTATTTTTGTGGGTTTGGTGGGTTTCATATTTGAAAATTTTAGCTCAAAACTTATGGTTTTGTGTCACCCACTTGCTAACCTTGTATTAGGAAAGCAACACGTCCAGTTTACTTGTCCCGTATATTACCTTTTGGTAAATGATGTCAAAGCAGAGGGGTATAAAATACTATTAAATTTTAGCAGAAAATAATATTAAATACGATACAATTTTACACAAGATATTTATTTATTTATAGAATGGATATACTTAAACCTTGCTACAACACTTATAGGCAGTGTACCTAATCGTACAGTAGTGTAGTTTTTAGTAAGTCCGGTTCGTTCCACAGGGAAATCTTTAAGCAAAGCTCAACGCTATATTAGTTTACTTTTATAAAAATACAAATATATATATAAGTGATATTATTATTATAAAGGGGGGTTTTTACCGTTTAATGACCGGTTTGTCGATTTTAAAACTTTAGTCGCAGTTAAAACCTAATGTAAAATATAAAATACAAGACTTAAATTAAAGCGTAAAGTAAATAACGATAATTAAATTGCGATAAAAGTACGATAAATAAAAGTGCGATAAAATAACAATAAATAAAAGTGCGATAATTAGAAGTGCAATTAAATATAAAATAAAGGAAATTAAATATGAAATAAAAGAATTATGCTTATTTAAACTTCCGTAATCATGATGTTTGACGTGTTGATTTTAGTTTTATGCCCATGGGTTAATTGTCCTTTGTCCTGGATTATTCAATATGTCCGTCTGGTTTTTGTCCATAACAGTCCATCAGTCATAAATATAAATTGCAAGTGTCCTTGTCAAATTATTATTATACCCGAAGATAAATATTCCAACTAATTGGGGATTCGAATTGTAACAAGGTTTTAATACTTTGTTTAATGAATACACCAGGTTATCGACTGCGTGTAAACCAAGGTTTTACTACTTTGTTAACAATTACACCAATTACCCTTGAATGTAATTTCACCCCTGTTTTAATTATTCTAGTGGCTATTAATCCATTCCCGTGTCCGGTTAAATGAACGATTATTCGTACATATAAATACCCCGCCCATCGTGTCCGATCGAGTGTATATGGTAATTTATAGGGACGCCCAATTGTAAATCTTTTATATTAACATTAACAAACTTTCATTTAGTTAAACAAATATAAAGCCCATTAATAGCCCATAGTCTAGTTTCCACAAGTGTCGTTCTTTTGTTCAAACCCCAATTATGGTACAAAGCCCAATTACCCAATTTTAGTAATTAGCCCAACATCATGATTACTTCGTTTTAAATAAGCATAATAATAACTTAGCTACGAGACATTAATGTAAAAAGGTTGAACATAACTTACAATGATTAAAAATAGCGTAGCGTTACACGGACAGAATTTCGACTTACACCCTTACAACATTCGCTAACATACCCTTATTATTAGAATTATAATTAAAATTAAAATATAAATTATAAATATAAATATATATTACTTATGAAGAGGAAGAGAAAAAGGATGATAAAACTCGTCAGAAAACTGGCTATTTATAGGACCTGACCAGCAATCTCACACCATGCGACTCGCATGGTTTTGTGCTTCTGGCCATGCGAGTCGCATGGCCACCCTGGATTCAGCCAACTACTTTTGTTTTCTTCTTGCCGACGTAATATAATAATAATAATATATATAATATATAATTATATATAATTATATATATATTATATTATATTCTTGTGCATAGTAGACTAGATATTTTTGGTCCGTTGCGTCGGGCGTTTCTTCTTGGCTCAGGTCCCGGTTCCGGATTTTCGGACGTCCTCGCGTATTATTTTATATCGTGTACTTTGCGTCTTGTAACTTGTACTCTTGTCATTTTGAGACGTTCCTCATCAATATTTTGAACCTTTTTGATTGTATCTTGTACTTTTTAGCTCTTTGGACCTTTTTGTCTTCAATTTGTCGAATCTGCCTTTTGTCTTCACCTTTTATTATTTAAACGAATATCACTTGTAAATAGAACAATTGCAACTAAAAGCTTGTCTTTCTTGAGGAATAATGCTATGAAATATATGTTCGTTTTTAGCATTATCAAATATTCCCACACTTGAGCGTTGCTTGTCCTCAAGCAATATTGTCTTGAAATACTAGAATCACTTCTTTATTCTTCATACTTTGTACATCAGTGATTTCTATACGGCGGTATAAACAATGGTAGTGACGATATGGTTTACAGTCCCACATGACTATAAAAATTTAGATCCATTAAGGAAATTGGATCTTTATGAAAACATTTGATCTTTTGAAAATTAAATCTAGTTTTTACCCTAGATAAGTTTTCCGGAATAACCCTTTACCGGTGTTTGCAAAATATTTTTGTGGGTTTGGTGGGTTTCAAATTTGAAAATTTTAGCTCAAAACTTGCGGTTTTGTGTCACCCACTTGCTAACCTTGTATTTGGAAAGCAACACGTCCAGTTTACTTGTCCCGTATATTACCTTTCGGCAAACTACCGTCCGGTTGTAAAGGAAAGCGTTGAACAAGCAACTGTTTAAGGCAATGTCCCGTGACATGCTTTTGATTATGGTCTATAACGTGTCGGACGCAATTACTATCCTTGGTAGGAGCAATAGTAAAGCTCACCCTTATAATTTTTCGGTTTGACACAAGGTCCTGTCTTTGACCATGCTATGCAACCACCGTTCTTACGGTTGACACCCGATTTAGTTCAGGTGACCTAATGAATTCCAGGTGAATTCCTAGGATTTTACGTTCAATGGTAATGAACGCATTGAAAATGGGTTTTTCAGAAAACAAATCGGTTTATAATTTTGATCAAAATATTTTCTCGTTCAAGCTTGAGTTTAGATATCATTGAATTCCATGAGTTTGTAATTCTCAATCTTTAAGGTCAATCTCTAGGATTGAGTAATATCAGTCTTAAAAGCTGATTTTTAATCTTTAAGGAGATTATCCTTTCTGGGGATCTGATTCATTAGTCTTATCCAGCTAATTTGCACGGTGCCCCCCCATTGTACGAGATAAATCCTTCTCATGGTTAGGATAAATCTGACCACTTGGCGACCCTGTTTAATGCTGAGGTCCGTGGATTTCCTGCTGATTTTAGTGATGACTTTTCTAGATTTTTCGTCAACCTACAGCTGGTCTGAACGACAACTTCATGACCTAAATCAAGAAGCGCGTGTCTTTTTCGGAAGACTTTACTTCCTTTTAGTGATGGAATTGATTCATCGTATAGATCCATCTCTTCTTTTCTTTCATCGGGTAAAACAGTTTAGTTTAGTCCAAAGCAAAAGTATTTTCAGTTATTTGTTACAAATATATGTGACATATGTTTAAAATAACTTGGTAAATTTTCCCACACTTGGCTTTTATTTTCCTTTTTATCGTCCTCTATTCCATTTTAAATGAATTTTAACATTTTAGTTTGTTTCTCAATTTATGTCCTTTCCGAGGTAACAATAATTTCGGTGTTAAAACCTAGTTTTATCGTTCATAAATATGTATAAACATGATTTTGAATTCATTTAATTGAAAATTTTGAAAAATTTTACTAGAATTGGGTAGTCAGTATATAAGACTAGGGCTGTTCTTTTTTATCAGAGAGCACTAGATTCTAATACAACTACTGCTTTACTAGTATTTTTAATGGTAACCAAGTGTTTAATATAAAAATTTTAAAATCCGAAAGAATTTAACCCCTTCCCACACTTAAGATCTTGCAATGTCCTCATTTGCAAGAAATCAGTAACAATTTAAATTATTGAGGGTGATTTGTGTGAAAATGATTAAATTTTTACCAAAGTTTCCAAATATATTGGCGTTTGTTTGCTGAATGATAAATGGTGCACGTCATTTGTTCATTCCGTCTTGTTGTTATTTCACATACATTTTGCATCATTGTCGTCAAAATTACTTGCTTTTGCTGAACTTAATGCCAGTCTTTGAAAACGCGTTGTTTTACCCTGTTTTGTGCATAAAATAGAATACATACAATACAAATATAATCATACATGCAATTTGAAATGGAACTTTGGCATCCCACTTTCAAACTATAAGAAAAATATTAGTACACAATAATAATAAAATATCCAACATTACATAAACATAATAAAATGTTAAGTGTTTAAAATAAAAATAAAAATTACCACTTATCTCTACTGATCAGGAGGTGGGTTAGGAGGAAAATTAGGATATGGATCCCAATTCATGTTCGCGTCCGGGTTCCATGGCTGATTATAGGTGTACTGGTATGCTGCGTCATAATCATATGAATCATAGGGTGGTCTCATCTCTGGCTGATGTGCGGGATAGTATGCGGGTCGGGTCGGATAATACATCTCGCCAGGCTGCAACTGGCTTATAATTTGGCGCTGATGATAATCCCATCGGCCATGCTCTCGTTGCCGGGAATGCTCGTAGTCATTCCGGCGTTGCCATGCCTCGTACTGCATATGCCTATCATAGTTCGTCATGTATTCATCCTCCATACGAATACCTAAATCAAGAGCAGTCTCCCGAACAACTCCTATAATGTTGTTCGCCTCCTCCATCTCGTCATCCGAACCTCTCTCTACCTGTCGCTGAGGTCCCTCGTATCTATATACCCGACCACGTCTCATCAATAATACCCTTGCACCGTGATAAAGGTTTGAACTTATAGTTTCACCTCCGTCCTCTATTTCGTTCATTGGACCCCCTTGGTGCTTATCTACACCTAAATACTCTCCAATGAGAGTAATGAAAATACCACCACCTATAATACTCCCCGATTTCATCCCCGAAACTACATTAGCGAGATAATAACCAACACAATAGGGAATGTTAACGAAACTCCTCGGGTCTCTAATACACTTGAGGTAGAACAAATCGTTTACGGTCAATTTTTCCTTATTCCTACCCCTTTGTGTGATTGTGTTTGCTAAGAATCTATGAATCACCCGGAGTTCAGCTCTGTCTATATCTAAGTATGTATGATTTCCACTGGCGTGAAATTCATTAAAGTGGGACATACGCCTCCAGACAGCGTTAATATCAAATTCCCTATCTACCCTTTCTCCTTGGGCAATCAGGCTATTACAGTCGGGGCTCAAAAGTTCAGCAGGGGTGTAAATCTGTAAGGCCCTTGCTAAATCTATCATGGACATTCTGTACATGCGTCCACCTAAAAGAAATCTAATAAAGCTTCTATCATCTATCCTCCTAACATCACTGTTTAACTTAATAGTACTAAGTAATTCTATACACCATTCCCTATATATGGTTCTACGAATGGAAAATAGGCGCATCCAATCGTTAAACTGAGAATTACCATACCTTTGCACCAATAATTGCCGAATCGGTTCGGCAAGGTCAACTGTTTCCAAAGGTACCCAGTCAATTGCCCTTGGCATTTCAACAACCTTAAAGTAGAGAATGTGCATGTTCTTTTGATAGTCTGGATACTCTATCCAACATCTATCAAATCTCAGATTTGGGTGTAACTGATCTTCATTAATGTCTAAACTCAGAATCCTTTGATGTGGAGCGAATTGTCGAAACTGATTCACGAATAATTGATCTTGATCGTGATAAGGAATATGTTGCTCCTCCTGTTCTTCTTCTTCTTGTTGCATATGTTGTTCCTGTTCATGAAACATTTCCGGTTCGGGCTCTGGTTGCCTGGACGATGATGCTCCTGATCCTCCAGTATCGGCTTTCTGCAAAACACATTAAACACAAAATTTGTGCATCCAAATATGCATTAGTGTTAGCAAAATAATAACTTGAAACAATTATGATGACCTGTTCAATTCATAACACATTTTATACACATTTTCTTAACGATAACAATTCTACACTTTTACATACGAAAATGTGTACAATGTTTTATCACATTTAAACTCTTAAACATGTCAACAATAATTATTATAACAATTAAACACTTGTTACATGGCATTCAAATCAAACTAGTGCTCATTTTCATATTTTTGTCAAGTCTACACTTTGTCAAATAAGCATATACGAAAAATGTACATCAAGTTCATAAGCATTTATCTCAAATAACATGCCAAAATAATCACTACTAGCAATGAAACAAGTTTCAAATGGCCTTTATATCAAATTATCCAAGTTCATGAATTTTTAGGCTTAAAAAGTCTACTTTAATTCTCAAAAACATGTTTAGGCTCAAAGTTTGGATCAATTAACTACCTAAACATGTTACACTACTTAATTTAGCAACAATTCATGACAAAAATCGGCCATAACCTGTTTATATCAAAAAGCCCCAAATTGCTCAAGAACACAAACCCTAGATTCTTAAAAATTTGAAGTTTTTAGCTTCAATTCATGTTAAATAGCTTCTATCTAGGATATACATGCATAATATAACATCAATTTAGCTCTAATTACACCTAAATTTAACAAAATCAAAATATAAATTTTCTAGCTCAAGAACACAAAAATTCGAATTTAAAGAGATTAGGGGTGAAATCTTTACCTTTCTCCTGAAGGGGTTGAGACTACTGAATCTAGGCATGATTATTGTGAAGTTTTGCAAGAAATTTGGTGAAAATTGGTGAAAAATTGAGAGAGTTTGGGAGAGTTTTCGTGTATATGTGTGTGTATTGTGAGAAAGAAGCAGAACTCGCTGAGCTTTTGATCCTGTCCAGTTTTTTACATCCATGCGAGTCGCATGGCTTAAGCCTTTCCCCCATGCGACTCGCATGGGGTGTAATTCCAGGTTTTTTTTTTTTTTTTTTTTTTTTTTTTTTTTTTTAAACCTTAAACTTTTAAAACATAAAATTTAATAAAATTTTAAAAATTTTGTTTCTTTTTAAGACGAGGTCGTTTCGGGACGATGCCCTAGTCCGTCCCTCGACAAAATTTTAAAATTTGTCTTTTTGTAGCGATTGTTTTAAAAGCTTAGATTTTTGGATTTTTTAATTTTTTGGCATACTTTAAATCAAAAAGATTAAAAATAATGATAATAAAAGTTCTCGTCCCTCCCTCGGGTAAAGCAATTTCGGTTCAAAGACCTAGTCTTCAACTTACGACGAATTTTAAAAATCATATTTTTAACTTAATGAGATAAAGTAAATTTTTGTTTTTAAATTCACACAACTTAAATATAAAATTCAAAATTAATAAAAAATAATCACACCAAACTTAAAATTTAAAATGCATAAAATTAAAAATTCATATTTTAAAAATTAAAAATTTACACCAAACTTAATTTAAAAATTCATATTATAAATTCACACCAAACTTATATTAATTTTTCAAATATTTACAATTTTAAAAATATTATTTTTACAAAGTTTACAATATTAATTTGAGATTTAAATATTAATTTTAAAAACATGGTAAAAAAAAATTTAAAAATCTTTTTGTCTTTTTATCCCACTTTAATCAATCAAATATTATCAAAAATATGCGCCCCTCTTTTCGGTAAAGTAATTTCGGTTCCAAGACCTAATTTAACTCATGACGAATTTTTGAAATATTTTGGGTTGATTGATTAAAGATATTTATACCTTAAGAATAAACGTTAAATTTCGCAGTGATGTAATAAATTTTCGAACGATATCAATAATTTCGGTCGCCAAACCTAATTTTATTTAATACCAATTTAATACTTTTTAGCGAACAAATTAGCGTTTATTATCAAAAGGTTAAAAATAAAAATAAAAATAAAAACTGTACAGACATACCTGTGAAATAGATTTCTTAGTTATATGATCTATTATATTCATAAGATAGTCGGTTTAATTGGTCTTCCATGGCTGCATAGGCGTAACCTCGAGCATTCATTGTCTTTTCTTCTAAACATATGAACGGTCCGTCTCTGCATAAAGTAACAAATTCGGTATTTGAATAGGTTTGATTATTTGAACATTTACCTCCATGTGACCATTTTCCGCATTTGTGACATCTTTCTAGGTGTCGTGCTCTTCTTTTCGCTGCGGATTTTGATTTTCCTTTACCAAATTGTAACTTATTATCTTCGCATCTGGATCCTTTTCTAACTCCGTCCATTCTTTCTCTGATTACTGATACTAATTCACTCGGTAGTATGTCATTATTTCTTTTAGTGATCAAAGCGTGTAGCATTAGACCATGGTTTAGTTCACAGGCAGTCTTCATTTCGTAAAAACCTAAAAAAAATAAAAATTCAGAATGGGGGGAGAAGACTAGTTCTTTAGGGTCTGCTAGGGAAAGACCATACGTGTTCCATTTTCGAGAACTACACGAAAACAGACAATCTAACTCTAACAGAAATACATATTATCCTTTAAAGACTTGATTCTCCCCACACTTAGTTAGCTGTGGTGTCGAATTTGTGATTAACTTCGTTGTCGACTTCCATCGGACCATGTATGTAATGTTTAACTCTGTGACCATTAACTTTAAATTCAATCCCATTTGAATTTATTAATTCTATCGTTCCGTAAGGGAAAACTCTTTTGACTATGAATGGTCCAGACCATCTTGATTTCAATTTTCCAGGAAATAGCTTGAATCGTGAATTGAAAAGAAGAACTCTGTCTCCTTCTTTATATTCTTTTGAACTTCTGATTCTTTTATCATGCCATTTCTTCGTTCTTTCTTTATAGATTAACGAATTTTCGTATGCTTCATGTCTTAATTCTTCTAATTCGTTTAGTTGACTTAATCGTAGACGTCCAGCTTCATGTAAATCAAGATTACATGTCTTCAAAGCCCAAAATGCTTTGTGTTCAATTTCTACTGGAAGATGACATGCTTTTCCATAAACAAGTCTAAAAGGTGTGGTTCCAATTGGAGTTTTGTAGGCTGTTCTAAAAGCCCAGAGTGCATCCTCCAATTTAATGGACCATTCCTTCGGATTTGATCCTACAGTTTTTTCTAGAATACGTTTTAAAGCTCGGTTTGTATTTTCAACTTGTCCACTTGTTTGTGGATGATATGCGGTGGAGATTTTATGAGTTACTCCATATCTTTTAAGAACTTTCTCAAGTTGATTATTACAGAAATGAGTACCCCGATCACTTATTAAAGCTTTCGGTGTTCCAAACCTTGCAAAAAGACGTTTTAAAAAGTTTACTACAACTCGTGCATCGTTAGTTGGGAGAGCTTGTGCTTCCGCCCATTTAGATACATAATCAATGGCTACGAGTATATATAGATTATTATGAGATTTTGGAAATGGACCCATAAAGTCAATACCCCAAATGTCAAATACTTCACATACTTGTATGACATTTTGTGGCATTTCATCGCGTTGACTTATTTTTCCGGCCCTTTGACATGCATCACAGGATTTGCAAAGAAGGTGTGCGTCTTTGTAAATTGTAGGCCAATAGAATCCAGCTTCATAAACTTTTCTTGCTGTTAGTTGAGGCCCATAATGCCCTCCTGTTGGTCCTGTGTGACAATGGTTTAAAATTTTACTCGCTTCATCTCCAAATACACATCGGCGTATTATTCCATCGGGACAACTTTTAAACAGATGTGGATCTTCCCAGAAATAGTGTTTTATATCACTGAAGAATTTCTTTCGTCTTTGGTACGATAATCCTTTTTCAAGGAATCCACAAACTAAGTAGTTTGCATAGTCTGCAAACCATGGTATTTCTTTATAATCTATCTTCAATAGATATTCATCAGGAAAGTTGTCTTGTATGGCCGATTCATTCAGAACTTCTAATTCGGGATTTTCAAGACGAGAAAGATGATCAGCGGCGAGATTTTCTGCTCCTTTTTTATCTCGGATTTCAATATCAAACTCTTGTAAGAGTAAGATCCAACGGATTAATCTTGGTTTAGCATCTTGTTTTGAAAATAGGTATCTAAGAGCAGAATGGTCGGTATAGACCACCGTTTTTGCTAGAACGAGATATGATCGAAATTTGTCAAAAGCAAAGACAATAGCAAGGAGTTCTTTTTCAGTAGTTGTATAGTTCGTTTGTGCTCCTTGTAATGTCTTACTAGCATAATATATAGGTTGAAATCGTTTTTCAATCCTTTGTCCTAAAACGGCTCCCATTGCAAAATCACTTGCATCGCACATTAGTTCAAATGGTAGATTCCAATTTGGTGTTATCATGATCGGCGCATTAGTGAGTTTTTCTTTAAGAATATTAAAAGATTTGATACATTCATCTGAAAAGATGAATGGCGCATCCTTTTCTAGGAGTTTATTCATAGGAGTGGCAATTCTAGAAAAATCTTTTATGAAACGTCGGTAAAAACCGGCATGCCCTAGAAAACTCCTAACTCCTCTAACATTGGTGGGATGTGGAAGTTTAGCAATTACATCTACTTTAGCTCTATCCACTTCAATTCCTTCTTTTGAAATTTTATGTCCAAGAACGATGCCTTCTTTAACCATGAAATGGCATTTCTCCCAATTAAGTACTAGATTTGATTTTTCGCATCTAATTAGCATTCGTTCCAGATTAACTAGACATGATTTAAATGTATCACCGAAGACTGAAAAGTCATCCATGAATACTTCCATGCATTCTTCTATCATGTCGTGAAAAATCGCCATCATACACCTTTGAAAGGTTGCAGGGGCGTTGCAAAGTCCAAATGGCATTCTTTTGTAAGCAAAAGTACCATAAGGGCACGTGAATGTGGTTTTCTCTTGATCTTCGGGTGCTATTGGAATTTGAAAATATCCGGAAAATCCATCTAGAAAACAATAGTAACTATTTCCGGCTAATCTTTCCAACATTTGATCTATGAAAGGTAAGGGAAAGTGATCTTTTCTGGTGGCGTCATTTAATTTTCTATAATCAATACATACACGCCATCCTGTTACAGTCCTAGTAGGAATAAGCTCATTTTTCTCATTTGTGATGACAGTCATGCCACCCTTCTTAGGCACGCATTGAACTGGGCTTACCCATGGACTATCAGAGATTGGATATATTAAACCTGCATCTAGCAGTTTAATAATCTCTTTCTTAACTACATCTTGCATATTAGGATTTAGTCTTCGTTGGCGTTGCACATACGTTTTATGACCTTCTTCCATAAGGATTTTATGTGTGCAATACGAAGGACTTATTCCTTTAATATCATGAATCTTCCATGCAATGGCTGGTTTATGAGCTTTCAACACAGAAATGAGTTGTGATTTCTCATTTTCAGTAAGAGAAGACGATATTATTACAGGTAATTCAGATTCACCATGTAAATAAGCGTATTCCAAATGGTTTGGAAGTGGCTTTAACTCTAATTTCGGAGGTTCTTCTATCGATGATTTATATCGATATCTGTCTTCTTCTTTTAGCATTTGAATTTCTTCTGTTGTTGGTTCATATCCATTAGCTATAAGTGTAGCTAACATTTCAGCTTCATCAATTGGTTCATTAACTTCTCCTAAAGAACATTCTCCTGTTCCTTGTAATTCTGGAAATTCTTCTAATAATTCTGCATGTGCATCTATAGTTTGAATATAATAACATGTATCATCTGCAGATTGTGGTTGTTGCATTGCTCTATCAACTGAAAAAGTAACACTCTCATCCTCTATACTTAGGGTCAGTTTCTTACCGAACACGTCTATCATTGCTTTAGCCGTGTTTAAGAATGGTCTTCCTAATATGAGAGGAACTTGAGAATCTTCTTCCATGTCCAGAACAACAAAATCTACTGGGAATACTAAAGTACCAACTTTAACTAGCATGTTCTCCATTATCCCTCTAGGATATTTTATTGATCGGTCGGCTAGTTGTATGCTTATTCTTGTTGGTTTTAATTCTCCAAGGTCTAGTTTAGCGTATAGTGAATACGGCATTAGATTTATACTAGCTCCTAAGTCTGCCAATGCTTCTATTGAACTAAGACTACCCAGAAAACATGGAATTGTGAAACTTCCTGGATCAGATAGTTTTTCTGGTATCTTATTCAACAGCACTGCTGAACAATTAGCATTCATAGTAACAGCCGAGAGTTCTTCCATTTTCTTTCTATTAGTGATTAGATCTTTCAAGAATTTAGCATACCTTGGCATTCCTGAAATCACATCAATGAAAGGAAGATTTACATTTATTTGTTTAAACATATCCAAGAATTTGGATTGCTCGGCCTCAAGTTTTTCCTTCTTCATTTTACTCGGGTAAGGAAGTGGTGGTTGATATGGTTTAACATAAGGTTTATCCTTAACTGTGTTATCTTCATTAACCTTTTCAACTACCGGTTCTTTTTCCTTATCTTGATCAGGTTGTGGTTCTTGTGGAGTAGGAATAGTTTCATCAGAAGTTACAGGTATTTCAGGTGGTTTAAGTGTTGTACCACTTCTTGTGGTAATAGCTTTAGCTGTTTCATTCCGGGGGTTAGCGTTTGTATCACTAGGTAAACTTCCCGGTTTTCTTTCACCTATTAACCTTGCTAGGTTACTTACTTCTTGTTCCAGATTTTGAATAGAAGCTTGTTGATTTCTAAATGCTTGAGCATTTTGTTCATTGGTTTGTTTTTGAGATGTGAAAAACTGCGTTTGAGTTTCAACTAGCTTCGTCATCATATCTTCTAAATTCGGCTTTTTATCATCGGTTTGTTGTGGTGGTTTGTTTTGAAAATTCGGTCTTTGCTGATTGTAAGTATTATTGGATACTTGTTGATTGCTAGGACCTTGTTGGTTGTTGTATGGAATATTTCGGTTATAATTCTGGTTTTGATTGTAAATCGGTCTTGGCGGTTGATAATTATTCTGATAATTATTTCCAGGCCTTTGGTTTATGTATGAAATATTCTCTCTTTGTTCCATTGTTAATTCAATACTGAGACAATCTTTTGTCAAATGTGGTCCTCCACACTGCTCACAACTAATTCGTATAGCATGAATATCCTTAGTCATCTTTTCCATTCGTCTCTCCACAGCATCTATCTTTGCGGAAATGGAATCTAAGTCATGGCTAGAATCGGCTCTAGCTGCTTTAGATGATCTAATGATATCTTTTTCTTGGTGCCACTCATGTGAGTGGGAAGCAGTGTTATCAATAATTTTGTAAGCATCAGTTTCGGTTTTCTTCATAATAGAACCACCAGCTGCTATATCTATGTCTTTTCTTGTAGTGATGTCGCATCCTTGGTAGAATATTTGTACTATTTGACAGGTGTCTAAACCATGTTGCGGACATCCTCTTAACAACTTTCCATATCTTGTCCATGCCTCATATAGAGTTTCATTTGGCTTCTGTGTGAACGTAACAATTTCTGCTTGAAGTCTTACGGCTTTAGATGCAGGAAAAAATTGTTTAAGAAATTTGTCAATTAAAACATCCCATGTATCGATCGCCCCTTCAGGTAACGATTCCAACCAATCTTTGGCTTCTCCCTTTAAAGTCCAGGGAAATAACATGAGATATATCTGTTCATCCTCCACTTCTCGTATTTTAAATAGTGTGCAGATCCTATTAAAGGTACGTAGATGTTCATTTGGATCTTCCTTCGGCGCACCACTAAATTGGCATTGATTAGTCACCATGTGTAGAATTTGTCCTTTGATTTCATAATCTGGCGCATTAATGTCTGGATGAGTAATTGCGTGACCTTGGCCAGTGCGTTTAGCTCTCATTCGGTCTTCCATACTTAAAGGTTCCAGATTCTCCATAATTGAATTTGTTGAATCGGAATCACTAGATGATTCTGATTTAATAGTTCGTTCCTCAACAATCTCTGTTTGAATGATTGGTGGTTCCGGAGGAAAGTTTAATGGTTCAGGATCTATGAACCGTTCCTGAATATTTTCCGGATTCTCAATTGTGAGGTTTGTTTCAAAAAATGGATTATCGGAAATTTGAACTGAAGTACTTGGTCGACTGGATGACGATTCTAAAGAAAAATCAACGGCGGTTATATTTGTTAAACGATGTCTTGATCGAGTTACAGGTGGTGAACGTACAAAAGGTGGTGAACGTCTTGCTCGGTGCATTCACTGAATATCCTATTAGTTTTTAAAAGGAAAGAAAAATTATAATAAGTTATCCAATTAATAGACTTTTCTGATTTTGCCCACGTTTCGAATAGCCAAAAGATGCAGCAGAGGGGCAGGATTCGTTTGGTCTCAATATAATTGAGGACTGTTTGGCTCCAATAACCCGGTCCACGTACAAATCCAACTATTACTACGAACCAGAAAATTTTGATGTCTATCAATTTAACCACTTAAAATAAATTTTCGCAATTTTAAGAAATTTAGATAAGAAGTAGATAAAATTCTAAGTCCTAAAACTAGAATAGCGAGAAATAAGAAAGACAAAGAGTTCGTCGCAAAAGGTCGAAAAAGAAAAATGGTTAAAAAATAAAAGGTGACGGAAAAATAAAAGAAACTTATAAAAACTTAAAAATACTTAACTAATTTAACCTTATTACTACAACTAACTTAAAATTATAATCGCAAATTGATATTACTAATTGGAATGATAATTGATACATAGTAAAAGGTCTAAAAATATTAAAGCTTACAGGAAAAACTAAATCCCAAATGGAAATAACTTAAAAAGAAACTAAAACTTAAAAAGGCGTCGCAAAATTCTAAAGCACCTAAATCTTAGTCTAAAGAAAAAGCTCTTAAGGAATTTTACGGCAAAGCCTAAAAATCTAGGAGTAAAAATAACTATAGCAAAAACTAAGTTTAAAATTAAATATGAGTTAGAAATACAAATATTACGCTACAACGATTAAAAAGGTACAAAATATTAAAAGTTATTAAAAGTTATAAAAATATTAGATTTTATAAAAATATTATTTTTATATTTTATAATTTAAAGTATTAAGTATTATATAATTAAAACTAGTTAAAAGTAATAATTAATTTAAATAACTAAAACTTAATTAATAATAATAAATAAAACTAGGGTTTAAATAATAATAATAAATTAATACGCATTAAATGCGAAATTAGGGTTTGAATGTGGCCCTGTCAGACCCGTCATGCGAGTCGCATGGTTTTAGGGGGGGGGTCATGCGAGTCGCATGACTGAACTGGACCAGTTCAACTGGACTGGTTCAAATGACGGGTCACGTATTATTTTATATTTAATTTCTTTTATTTTCTGTTTTAAATTTAAATAAAATATATATATATAATTAGAATAAAAACTTAAAAATAAACTTAAAATACTTTATAATTTTGTAAAAATAAAAGAAAAACTTAAAAATATACTTAAAATACTTTTTTTTTTTTTTTTTTTTTTCGATTTTAAAAGCTTTTCTTTTAATTTTTTTTTTATCTTTTTAATTTTTTTAAACAAAAATATAAATTTTACAAAAACTAATTATAACTTAAAAATTAAAAATATGGCGTTTCGCTTCGGCGAATGTTATTCCCCGGCAGCGGCGCCAAAAATACTTGATGTCAAAGCAGAGGGGTATAAAATACTATTAAATTTTAGCAGAAAATAATATTAAATACGATACAATTTTACACAAGATATTTATTTATTTATAGAATGGATATACTTAAACCTTGCTACAACACTTATAGGCAGTGTACCTAATCGTACAGTAGTGTAGTTTTTAGTAAGTCCGGTTCGTTCCACAGGGAAATCTTTAAGCAAAGCTCAACGCTATATTAGTTTACTTTTATAAAAATACAAATATATATATAAGTGATATTATTATTATAAAGGGGGGTTTTTACCGTTTAATGACCGGTTTGTCGATTTTAAAACTTTAGTCGCAGTTAAAACCTAATGTAAAATATAAAATACAAGACTTAAATTAAAGCGTAAAGTAAATAACGATAATTAAATTGCGATAAAAGTACGATAAATAAAAGTGCGATAAAATAACAATAAATAAAAGTGCGATAATTAGAAGTGCAATTAAATATAAAATAAAGGAAATTAAATATGAAATAAAAGAATTATGCTTATTTAAACTTCCGTAATCATGATGTTTGACGTGTTGATTTTAGTTTTATGCCCATGGGTTAATTGTCCTTTGTCCTGGATTATTCAATATGTCCGTCTGGTTTTTGTCCATAACAGTCCATCAGTCATAAATATAAATTGCAAGTGTCCTTGTCAAATTATTATTATACCCGAAGATAAATATTCCAACTAATTGGGGATTCGAATTGTAACAAGGTTTTAATACTTTGTTTAATGAATACACCAGGTTATCGACTGCGTGTAAACCAAGGTTTTACTACTTTGTTAACAATTACACCAATTACCCTTGAATGTAATTTCACCCCTGTTTTAATTATTCTAGTGGCTATTAATCCATTCCCGTGTCCGGTTAAATGAACGATTATTCGTACATATAAATACCCCGCCCATCGTGTCCGATCGAGTGTATATGGTAATTTATAGGGACGCCCAATTGTAAATCTTTTATATTAACATTAACAAACTTTCATTTAGTTAAACAAATATAAAGCCCATTAATAGCCCATAGTCTAGTTTCCACAAGTGTCGTTCTTTTGTTCAAACCCCAATTATGGTACAAAGCCCAATTACCCAATTTTAGTAATTAGCCCAACATCATGATTACTTCGTTTTAAATAAGCATAATAATAACTTAGCTACGAGACATTAATGTAAAAAGGTTGAACATAACTTACAATGATTAAAAATAGCGTAGCGTTACACGGACAGAATTTCGACTTACACCCTTACAACATTCGCTAACATACCCTTATTATTAGAATTATAATTAAAATTAAAATATAAATTATAAATATAAATATATATTACTTATGAAGAGGAAGAGAAAAAGGATGATAAAACTCGTCAGAAAACTGGCTATTTATAGGACCTGACCAGCAATCTCACACCATGCGACTCGCATGGTTTTGTGCTTCTGGCCATGCGAGTCGCATGGCCACCCTGGATTCAGCCAACTACTTTTGTTTTCTTCTTGCCGACGTAATATAATAATAATAATATATATAATATATAATTATATATAATTATATATATATTATATTATATTCTTGTGCATAGTAGACTAGATATTTTTGGTCCGTTGCGTCGGGCGTTTCTTCTTGGCTCAGGTCCCGGTTCCGGATTTTCGGACGTCCTCGCGTATTATTTTATATCGTGTACTTTGCGTCTTGTAACTTGTACTCTTGTCATTTTGAGACGTTCCTCATCAATATTTTGAACCTTTTTGATTGTATCTTGTACTTTTTAGCTCTTTGGACCTTTTTGTCTTCAATTTGTCGAATCTGCCTTTTGTCTTCACCTTTTATTATTTAAACGAATATCACTTGTAAATAGAACAATTGCAACTAAAAGCTTGTCTTTCTTGAGGAATAATGCTATGAAATATATGTTCGTTTTTAGCATTATCAGTAAACTACCGTTCGGTTGTAAAGGAAAGCGTTGAACAAGCAACTGTTAAGGCAATGTCCCCTGACATGCTTTTAATTATGGTCTATAACGTGTCGGACGCAATTACTATCCTTTGTAGGAGAAATAGTAAAGCTCACCCCTATAATTTTCCGGTCTGGCACAAGGTCCTGTCTTTGACCATGCTATGCAACCACCGTTCTTACGGTTGACACCCGATTTAGTTCAGGTGACCTAATGAATTCCAGGTGAATTCCTAGGATTTTACGTTCAATGGTAATGAACGCATTGAAAATGGGTTTTCAGAAAACAAATCGGTTTATAATTTGATCAAAATATTTTCTTGTTCAGGCTCGAGTTTAGATATCATTGAATTCCATGAGTTTGTAATTCTCAATCTTTAAGGTCAATCTCAAGGATTGAGTAATATCAGGCTTAAAAGCTGATTTTTGATCTTTTAAGGAAATTATCCTTTCTGGGGATCTGATTCATTAGTCTTATTCAGCTAATTTGCACGGTGCCCCCCATTGTACGAGATAAATCCTTCTCATGGTTAGGATAAATCTGACCACTTGGCGACCCTGTTTAATGCTGAGGTCCGTGGATTTCCTGCTGATTTTAGTGATGACTTTTCTAGATTTTTCGTCAACCTACAGCTGGTCTGGACGACAACTTCCTGACCTAAATCAAGAAGCACATGTCTTTTTCGGAAGACTTTACTTCCTTTTAATGATGGAATTGATTCATTGTGTAGATCCATCTTTTCTTTTCTTTCATCGGGTAAAACAGTTTTGTTTAGTCCAAAGCAAAAGTATTTTCAGTTATTTGTTACAGATATATGTGACATATGTTTAAGATAACTTGGTAATTTTTTCCACACTTGGCTTTTATTTTCCTTTTTATTGTCCTCTATTCCATTTTAAATGAATTCTAACATTTTGGTTTGTTTCTCAATTTATGTCCTTTCCAAGGTAACAATAATTTTGGTGTTAACACCTAGTTTTATCGTTCATAAATATGTATAAACATGATTTTGAGTTCATTTAATTGAAAATTTTGAAAATTTGTACTAGAATTGGGTAGTCAGTATATAAGACTAGGGCTGTTCTTTATTATCAGAGAGCACTAGATTCTAATACAACTACTACTTTACTAGTATTTCTAATGGTAACCAAGTGTATAAAGTAAAAATTTTAAAATCTGAAAGAATTTAACCCCTTCCCACACTTAAGATCTTGCAATGCCCTCATTTGCAAGAAATCAGTAACAATTTAAATTATTGAGGGTGATCTGTGTGAAAATGATTAAATTTTACCAAAGTTTCCAAACATATTGGCGTTTGTTTGCTGAATGATAAATGGTGCATATCATTTGTTCATTCCGTCTTGTTGTTATATCACATTTATTTTGCATCTTGTCGTCAAAATTAGTTGCTTTTGCCGAACTTAATGTCAGTCTTTGAAAATGCGTTGTTTTACCCTGTTGTGTACATAAGATAAACTGCAAACATATATACATATTTTTGAAGTTTGGTATATTACCCCACATTCAAAAATTATTAAAATCTAATAATAAAATTTAGAAAATAATAAAAACTATTACAATATTAACATAAGTATTAAACGTATCAACATTACAAATTACAAAATAAATAAAACTAAGTAGACTAGGGATGATACTGATACCAGTAGGGGTTCCATGCATAACCATATGTGCTATAAAATGCTTCGGTTGGGTTATACGTAGGATACGGTGGTTGGATCTCTATAGACCAGGGAGGGAATATGGGCGATGGAGTAGGAATATAGTTTCTACCTATATGTTGGCAATAAGCTATGATTTGGTTTTGATGAACTTGCCAATCTTCAAATGCTCTATGTCTAGCATTTTCATACTCTTGTGAAGCTATAAACCTTTGCATTTCTGCCATTTCATTTCCCCCTCCTACATTACCTTGCTGTTGGTTTCTATCAACCTGTGGATGTCTACCATTATATCGTACTGCGGCGTTATTTCGCCTCTTCAAAACTTTCGCACCATGGTATACATTTAAACCTATTGTATCTCGGGGTTCTGGTTCTTCGATTAGTAATCCCTCCCGACTTATATCCAAACCGAGATATTCAGTAATCAAAGTAATAAATATACCACCTCCTATTATGCTATGCGGTCTCATCCCCCTAACCATAGCTGATAAATAATAACCCACACAATAAGGTATACTTACAGCGCTTTGTAGGTCTCGAATACACATGTGGTAAAACAAATCCTGTTCATTTACCTTTTCCTTGTTCTTACCTCGTTGTGTAATCGAATTGGCTAAAAACCTATGAATTACTCTTAATTCAGCTCTATCTATATCCAAATAAGAGTAATTTCCCCCTTTAAATCGGTGATGGCTAGTCATTTGACTCCATACACCATGTGTATCAAAATTTTCGTCTATCTTTCTACCATTTAGTATCAACCCTCTACAATCGGCAGATGCGAGCTCCTCAGGTGTATATATACGTAAAGCCTGAGCCATGTCTAGTAAAGACATGTGGCGCATCGAACCTCCTAACAAAAATCTAATAAAAGATCGATCGGTTAAACTAGCTACCCGATCATTTAATTCTATACTACACAACAATTCTTCACACCATACTTTATATACAGGTCTACGCATGTTGAATAACCGTACCCAATCGTTAAAAGTAGAATTACCATACCTCTGCGCAAGTAATTCCCTAATTGGTCCGGCCAATTCTACAGCTTTTAATGATCCCCATTCTATGACCCTAGGTACTTCAACAGCTTTAGAATGAAGAGTATGCAAACCCCTTTGGTATTTTGGATAATCTATCCAAAGTCTGTCAAATCTCAGGTTCGGGTGCAAATCTTCCAAGTGCATATCAGAAAATGTCATGACTGGATGAGGAATATCTTGTTTGTAGTAGTTATCCACCTCCTGTTGTTCCGCATTCTCAGCAGGAGCATTGCGAGCTTGGGATTAAGATTCACTCCTTTCAGTCGTTTTTCTTGAGTAATTCCTTGATAGCATCCTTCTCAACATGATTTTAATAAAAGATTTAATGATTAACGGTGAAAAATTGTGAATTTGGGAGGTCTTTTTCGTGTATTTTCGGGTTTATTTCGCAGTATTTGTGGTGTGGGGATGGGGATACTGATCTGTTCTGGCCCTTTTATTTTTTTTCTGTATTTTTGGAACTCCGAGAGTCGCGGTATTTTACCCTTCAAACTCCGCGAGTCGCGGAGTTTGTATTTTTTTTTAAACATCTTATACTAATTAAAACAATTAAGTAATTAATTTTAAAATTTTGTTTCCCTTGTTATTTAGGATGAGGTCGTTTCGGATTGATGTCCTAGTCCGTCCTTCGACAAAATTTTAAAATTTGTCTTTTTTAGCGATTGTTTTAAAAGCTAAAATTTTTGGGTTTTTTTAATGTTTTTGGCATACTTTAATTCAATAAGATTAAAAATAATGATAATAAAAGTTCTCGTCCCTCCCTCGGGTAAAGCAATTTCGGTTCAACGACCTAGTCTTCAACTTACGACGAATTTTAAAAATCATATTTTTAACTTAATGAGATAAAGTAAATTTTTGTTTTTAAATTCACACCAAACTTAAAATAAAAATACATAAAATTCAAAATTAATATAAAAAATTCACACTAAACTTAAAATTTGAAATGCATAAAATTAAAAATTCATATTATAAATTCACACCAAACTTATATTAATTTTCAAATATTTACAATTTTAAATATATTATTTTTACAAAGTTTACAATATTAATTTAAGATTTATATATTAATTTTAAAAACATGGTAAAAATAAAATTAAAAATCTTTTTGGCTTTTATCCCACTTTAATCAATCAAATATTATCAAAAATATGCGCCCCTCTTTTCGGTAAAGTAATTTCGGTTCCATGACCTAATTTAACTCATGACGAATTTTTGAAATATTTTGTGTTGATTGATTAAAGATATTTATACCTTAAGAATAAACGTTAAATTTTGCAGTGATGTAATAAATTTTTGAATGATATCAATAATTTCGGTCGCCAAACCTAATTTTATTCAATACCAATTTAATACTTTATAGCGAACAAATTAGCGTTTATTATCAAAAGGTTAAAAATAAAAATAAAAACTGTACAGACTTACCTGTGAGATAGTATTCTTAGTTATATGATCTATCCCATTCATAAGATAGTCGGTTTAATTGGTTTTCCATAGCTACATAGGCGTAACCTCGAGCATTCAGTGTTTTTTCTTCTAAACATATGAACGGTCCGTCTCTGCATAAAGTAACAAATTCGTTATTTGAATAGGTTTGATTATTTGAACATTTAACTCCATGTGACCATTTTCCGCATTTGTGACATCTTTCTAGGTGTCGTGCTCTTCTTTTCGCTGCGGATTTTGATTTTCCTTTACCAAATTGTAACTTATTATCTTCGCATCTGGATTCTTTTCTTACTCCGTCCAATCTTTCTCTGATTACTGATACTATTTCACTCGGTAGTGTGTCATTATTACGTTTAGTGATCAGAGCGTGTAGCATTAGACCATGGTTGAGTTCACAGGCAGTCTTCATTTCCTAAAAAAAAAAAAATTCAGAATGGGGGGAGAAGACTAGTTCTTTAGGGTCTGCTAGGGAAAGACCATTCGGGTTCCATTTTCGAGAACTACATGAAAACAGACAATCTAACTCTAACAGAAATATATATTATCCTTTAAAGACTTGATTCTCCCCACACTTAGTTAGCTGTGGTATCGAAATTGTGATTAACTTCATTGTCGAATTCCATCGGACTATCTATGTAGTGTTTAACTCTATGACCATTAACTTTAAATTCAATTCCATTTGAATTTATTAATTCCACTTTTCCGTATGGGAAAACTCTTTTGACTATGAATGGTCCAGACCATCTTGATTTCAATTTTCCAGGAAATAGCTTGAATCGTGAATTGATAAGAAGAACTCTGTCTCCTTCTTTAAATTCTTTTAAACTTCTGATTCTTTTATCATGCCATTTCTTCGTTCTTTCTTTATAGATTAACGAATTTTCGTATGCTTCATGTCTTAATTCTTCTAATTCGTTTAGTTGACTTAACCGTAGACGTCCAGCTTCATATAAATCAAGATTACATGTCTTCAAAGCCCAAAATGCTTTGTGTTCAGTTTCTACTGGAAGATGACATGCTTTTCCATAAACAAGTCTAAAAGGTGTGGTTCCAATTGGAGTTTTGTAGGCTGTTCTAAAAGCCCAGAGTGCATCCTCCAATTTAATGGACCATTCCTTCGGATTTGATCCTACGGTTTTCTCTAGAATACGTTTTAAAGCTCGGTTGGTATTTTCAACTTGTCCACTTGTTTGTGGATGATATGCGGTGGAGATTTTATGAGTTACTCCATATCTTTTAAGAACTTTTTCAAGTTGATTATTACAGAAATGAGTTCCCCGATCACTTATTAAAGCTTTCGGTGTTCCAAACCTTGCAAAAAGATGTTTTAAAAAGTTGACTACAACTCGTGCATCGTTAGTTGGGAGAGCTTGTGCTTCCGCCCATTTAGATACATAATCAATGGCTACGAGAATATAGAGATTATTATGAGATTTTGAAAATGGACCCATAAGGTCAATACCCCAAATGTCAAATACTTCGCATACTTGAATGACATTTTGTGGCATTTCATCACGTTGACTTATTTTTCCGGCCCTTTGACAAGCATCACAGGATTTACAAAGAAGGTGTGCGTCTTTGTAAATTGCAGGCCAATAGAATCCAGCATCATAAACTTTTCTTGCTGTTAGTTGAGGCCCATAATGCCCTCCTGTTGGTCCTGTGTGACAATGGTTTAAAATTTTACTAGCTTCATCTCCGAATACACATCGGCGTATTATTCCATCTGGACAACTTTTAAATAGATGTAGATCTTCCCAGAAATAGTGTTTTATATCACTGAAGAATTTCTTTCGTTTTTGGTACGATAATCCTTTTTCAAGGAATCCACATACTAAGTAGTTTTCATTGTCTGCAAACCATGGTATTTCATTATAATCTATCTTCAATAGATATTCATCAGGAAAGTTGTCTTGTATGGCCGATTCATTTAGAACTTCTAATTCAGGATTTTCAAGACGAGAAAGATGATCAGCGGCGAGATTTTCTGCTCCTCTTTTATCTCGGATTTCAATATCGAATTCTTGTAAGAGTAAGATCCAACGGATTAATCTTGGTTTGGCATCTTGTTTCAAAAATAGGTATCTAAGAGCAGAATGGTCGGTATAGACCACCGTTTTTGCTAGAACGAGATATGAACGAAATTTGTCAAAAGCAAAGACAATAGCAAGGAGTTCTTTTTCAGTAGTTGTGTAATTTGTTTGTGCTCCTTGTAACGTCTTACTAGCATAATATATAGGTTGAAATCTTTTTTCAATCCTTTATCCTAAAACGGCTCCCATTGCAAAATCACTTGCATCGCACATTAGTTCAAATGGTAGATTCCAATTTGGTGTTATCATGATCGGCGCATTAGTGAGTTTCTCTTTAAGAATATTAAAAGATTTGATACATTCATCTGAAAAGATGAATGGAGCATCCTTTTCTAGGAGTTTATTCATAGGAGTGGCAATTTTAGAAAAATCTTTTATGAAACGTCGGTAAAAACCGGCATGCCCTATAAAATTCCTAACTCCTCTAACATTGGTAGGATGTGGAAGTTTAGCAATTACATCTACTTTAGCTCTATCCACTTCAATTCCTTCTTTTGAAATTTTATGTCCAAGAACGATACCTTCTTTAACCATGAAATGGCATTTCTCCCAATTAAGTACTAGATTTGATTGTTCGCATCTAATAAGCATTCGTTCCAGATTAACTAGACATGATTTAAATGTATCACCGAAGACTGAAAAGTCATCCATGAAAACTTCCATGCATTCTTCTATCATGTCGTGAAAAATCGCCATCATGCACCTTTGAAAGGTTGCAGGGGCGTTGAAAAGTCCAAATGGCATGCGTTTGTAAGCAAAAGTACCATAAGGGCACGTGAATGTGGTTTTCTCTTGATCTTCGAGTGCTATTGGAATTTGAAAATATCCGGAAAATCCATCTAGAAAACAATAGTAACTATTTCCGGCTAGCCTTTCCAACATTTGATCAATGAAAGGTAAGGGAAAGTGATCTTTTCTGGTGGCGTCATTTAATTTTCTATAATCAATACACACACGCCATCCTGTTACAGTCCTAGTAGGAATAAGCTCATTTTTTTCATTTGTAATGACAGTCATGCCACCCTTCTTAGGCACGCATTGAACTGGGCTTACCCATGGACTATCAGAAATTGGATAAATTAGACCTGCGTCTAGCAGTTTAATAATTTCTTTTCTAACTACATCTTGCATATTCGGATTTAGTCTTCGTTGGCGTTGCACATACGTTTTATGACCTTCTTCCATAAGGATTTTATGTGTGCAATACGAAGAATTTATTCCTTTAATATCATGAATTTTCCATGCAATGGCTGGTTTATGAGCTTTCAACACAGAATGAGTTGTGATTTCTCTTTTTCAGTAAGAGAAGACGATATTATTACAGGTAATTCAGATTCACCATGTAAATAAGCGTATTCCAAATGGTTTGGAAGTGGCTTTAACTCTAATTTCGGAGGTTCTTCTATTGATGATTTATATCGATATCTGTCTTTTTCTTTTAGCATTTGAATTTCTTCTGTTGTTGGTTCATATCCATTAGCTATAAGTGTAGCTAATATTTCAGCTTCATTAATTGGTTCAGTTTCTTCTCCTAAAGAACATTCTCCCGTTCCTTGTAATTCTGGAAATTCTTCTTATAATTCTGCATGTGCATCTATAGTTTGAATATAATAACATGTATCATCTGCAGATTGTGGTTGTTGCATTGCTCTATCAACTGAAAAGGTAACACTCTCATCCTCTATACTTAGGGTCAATTTCTTACCGAACACGTCTATCATTGCTTTAGCCGTGTTTAAGAATGGTCTTCCTAATATGAGAGGAACTTGAGAATCTTCTTCCATGTCCAGAACAACAAAATCTACTGGAAATACTAAAGTACCAACTTTAACTAGCATGTTCTCCATTATCCCTCTAGGATATTTTATTGATCTATCGGCTAGTTGTATGCTTATTCTTGTTGGTTTCAATTCTCCAAGATCTAGTTTAGTGTATAGTGAAAACGGCATTAAATTTATACTAGCACCTAAGTCTGCCAATGCTTCTATTGAACTAAGACTACCCAGAAAACATGGAATTGTGAAACTTCCTGGATCAGATAATTTTTCTGGTATCTTATTCAACAGCACTGCTGAACAATTAGCGTTCATGGTAACAGCCGAGATTTCTTCCATTTTCTTTCTATTCGTGATCAGATCTTTCAAGAATTTAGCATATCTAGGCATTCCTGAAATCACATCAATGAAAGGAAGATTTACATTTATCTGTTTAAACATATCCAAGAATTTGGATTGCTCGGCTTCAAGTTTCTCTTTCTTCATTTTACTCGGGTAAGGAAGTGGTGGTTGGTATGGTTTAACATAAGGTTTATCCTTAACTGTGTTATCTTCATTAACCTTTTCAACTACCGGTTCTTTTTCCTTATCTTGTTCAGGTTGTGGTTCTTGTGGAGTAGGAATAGCTTCATCGAAAGTTACAGGTATTTCAGGTGGTTTAAGTGTTGTACCACTTCTTGTGGTAATGGCTTTAGCTGTTTCATTCCGGGGGTTAGCATTTGTATCACTAGGTAAACTTCCCGGTTTTCTTTCACCTATTAACCTTGCTAGGTTACTTACTTCTTGTTCCAAGTTTTGAATAGAAGCTTGTTGATTTCTAAATGCTTGAGCATTTTGTTCATTAGTTTGTTTCTGAGATGTGAAAAACTGCGTTTGAGTTTCAACTAGCTTCGTCATCATATCTTCTAAATTCGGCTTTTTATCATCGGGTTGTGGTGGTTTGTTTTGAAAATTAGGTCTTTGCTGGTTGTAAGTATTATTGGATACTTGTTGATTGCTAGGACCTTGTTGGTTGTTGTATGGAATATTTTGGTTATAATTCTGGTTTTGATTGTAGATCGGTCTTGGCGGTTGATAATTATTCTGATAATTATTTCCAGGCCTTTGGTTTATGTATGAAATATTCTCTCTTTGTTCCATTGTTAATTCAATACTGAGACAATCTTTTGTCAAATGTGGTCCTCCACACTGCTCACAACTAATTTGTATTGAGTGAATATCCTTAGTCATCTTTTCCATTCGTCTCTCGACAGCATCTATCTTTGCGGAAATGGAATCCAAGTCATGGCTAGAATCGGCTCTAGCTGCTTTAGATGATCTAACGATATCTTTTTCTCGGTGCCACTCATGTGAGTGGGAAGCAGTGTTATCAATAATTTTATAAGCATCAGTTTCGGTTTTCTTCATAATGGAACCACCAGCTGCTATATCTATGTCTTTCCTTGTAGTGATGTCGCATCCTTGGTAGAATATTTGTACTATTTGACAGGTGTCTAAACCATGTTGCGGACATCCTCTTAATAACTTTCCAAATCTTGTTCACGCCTCATATAGAGTTTCATTTGGCTACTGTGTAAACGTAACAATTTCTCCTTGAAGTCTTACGGCTTTAGATGCAGGAAAGAATTGTTTAAGAAATTTTTCAACTAAAACATCCCATGTATCAATCGCCCCTTCAGGTAACGATTCCAACCAATCTTTGACTTCTCCCTTTAAAGTCCAGGGAAATAACATGAGATATATCTGTTCATCCTCCACTTCTCTTATTTTAAATAGTGTGCAGATCCTATTAAAGGTACGAAGATGTTCATTTGGATCTTCCTTCGATGCACCACTAAATTGGCATTGATTAGTCACCATGTGTAGAATTTGTCCTTTGATTTCATAATCTGGCGCATTAATGTCAGGATGAGTAATTGCGTGACCTTAGCCAGTGCGTTTAGCTCTCATTCGGTCTTCCATACTTAAAGGTTCCAGATTCTCCATAATTGAATTTGTTGAATCGGAATCACTAGAGGATTCTGATTTAATGGTTCGTTCCTCAACAATCTCTGTTTGAATGATTGGTGGTTTCGGAGGAAAATTTAATGGTTCATGATCTATGAATCGTCCCTGAATATTCTCCGGATTCTCAATTGTGAGGTCGGGTTCAAAAAATGGATTATCGGAAATTTGAATTGGAGTACTTGGTTGACTGGATGAAGATTCTAAAGAAAAATCAACGGCGGTAATATTTGCTAAATGTCTTGATCTAGTTACAGGTGGTGAACGTACAAAAGGTGGTGAACGTCTTGCTCGGTGCATTCACTGAATATCCTATTAGTTTTTAAAAAGGAAAGAAAAATTATATAAGTTATCCAATCAATAGACTTTTCTATTTTTGCCCACGTTTCGAATAGCCAAAAGATGCAGCAGAGGGGCAGGATTCGTTTGGTCTCAATATAATTGAGGACTGTTTGGCTCCAATAACCCGGTCCACGTACAAATCCAACTATTACTACGAACCAGAAAATTTTGATGTCTATCAATTTAACCACTTAAAATAAATTTTCGTAATTTTAATAAATTTAGATAAGAAGTAGAATAAAAAATCTATGTCCTAAAAACTAGAATAGCGAGAAATAAGAAAGAAAAAGAGCGTGTCGGAAAAAGATCGAAAAATAAAAATAAGAAAGAAAAAGAGTGACTTATAGAACTTAAAAACACTAGACTAACCCAACCTTATTACTATCACTAACTTAAAATTATAATCGCAAATTGAGATTACTAATTGGAATGATAATTGATACATAGGTAAAATGTGTCTAAAAATATTAAAGCTTACAAGAAAAACTATATCCCAAATGGCAATAACTTAAAAAGAAACTAAAACTTAAAAAGGCGTCGCAAAATTCTAAAGTACCTAAATCTTAGTCTAAAGAAAAGGCACTTAAGGGATTTTACGGCAAAGCCTAAAAATCTAGAAGTAAAAAATAATTATGACAATAACTTAGTTTAAAACTAAAAATTAACGAAAAATACAAATATTACGCTAAAACAATTAAAAATGGACAAAATATAAAAATATACAAAAAGTTATAAAAAGTACAATTTTTATAAAAATATTATTTTTATATTATTTATTTTATAAAACTATTAATTTTACAATTTAATTAAACTAAATAAACTAAATATACAAAATAATAATAAAAACTAAAAACTAATTAAAAACTAAAAACCTAATTAGGGTTTTAATTAAAAAATAATAATAATAATTACATAATTAATGCTAAATTAGGGTTCTGTGTAACCCGTGTTAGACGGCTCCGCGAGTCGCGGTATTCGAAGCTGCAAACTCCGCAAGTCGCGGGGTTCCAATTTTCAGATGACAGGTTGATTAAAATTCGACGCGTTTTTTTTTCTTTCTTTTTTTATATTCTGTTTTATATTTTCTGTTTAAATAAAAATATTTATATAATAAAAACTTATATTTAAAAACTAAAATAAAAATAGAACTACTTTATAATTTTAAAAATATCTTAAAAATAGATTTATATATATATTAATTTTTTTTCGGTTTTTTTTATGTTTTAAATAAAAATATTTAAATAAAACTTATATTTTTATAAAATAAAAGTAAAGAAACTTTATAAAACTTAAATATTTAACAAAATCTTAAAAAAAATATATAAATTTTTGTTTTCTTTTTATATTTTCGAATAATTAAAAACGTATTATTACAAAAGTGAATTTTAATAAAAGTAAAAAAAAAAAATTTTAAATTTAGCGTTACGCTTCCGGCTTTTAAGCTAGATTGTTCCCCGGCAGTGGCGCCAAAAATACTTGATGGTTAAAGCTAAGGGGTATAAAATACTATTAAATTTTACAAGAAAATAGTATTAAATACGATACAATTTTACACAAGATATTTATTTATTTATTGAATGGATATACTTAAACCTTGCTACAACACTATAGGCAGTGTACCTAATCGTAGAGTAGTATAGTTTTTAGTAAGTCCGGTTCATTCCACAGGGAGCTGGCTTATTTCACACGATATTTTAAACAATTATATTCGTACAAAATATATTATATTAATAATATATAAAAGGGGGTTTTACCGTTTAATGACCGGTTTGTCGATTTTATATTTTAAGCGAAGCGTAAAGTAAATGACGATATTTAACTAACAATATAAAATAAATAACAATAATTAAAATGACAATAAATAAAAATACGAGGAAAAATGAAATAAAATATATTATGCTTATTTAAACTTCCGTAACCATGATGGTTGACGTGTTGATTTTAGTTTTATGCCCATGGGTTAATTGTCCTTTGTCCTGGATTATTTAATATGTCCGTCTGGTTTTTGCCCATAACAGTCCATTGGTCATAAATTTAAAGTGCGAGTGTCCTCGTCAAATTATCCTTATACCCGAAGTCAAATATTCCAACTAATTGGGGACTTAAACTGTAACAAGGTTTTAATACTTTGTTAACAATTATGCCAAGTGTCCTTGTACATAATTTCACCCCTATTTTAATAATTCTAGTGGCTATTAATCCATTCCCGTGTCCGGTTAAATGAACGATTATTCGTACATATAAATATCCCGCCCATCGTGTCCGACTGAGTGTATATGGTTATTTATAGGGACGTCCAATTGTAAATCTTTATATTAACATTAACAAACTATCATTTAGTTAAACAAATATAAAGCCCATTAATAGCCCATAGTCTAATTTCCACAAGTTTCGTTCTTTTGTCCAAACCCCAATTATGGTACAAAGTCCAATTACCCAATTTTAATATTTTTAGCCCAACATCATGATTACTTCGGATTAAATAAGCATAATAATAACTTAGCTACGAGACATTAAATTAAAAAGGTTGAACATAACTTACAATGATTAAAAATAGCGTAGCGTTACACGGACAGAATTTCGACTTACACCCTTACAACATTCGCTAACATACCCTTATTATTAGGATTTAAAATTAAAATTAAAATTAAAATTAAAATATAAATATAAATATATACGTTTACATATAGATAGAGAGATTGATGGATTGGATATAAAATGATCAGAATTTGTTTGCTTTTATAGGGAATTGAGTTCAGGGGGTCTCCGCGACTCGCGTAATTTTTGCACTGCAAACTCCGCAACTCGCGGAGTTTGCTTTTACAGCTCACACGAGTTTGGAGCCTTTCTTGCCGACGGTTTATAATATATTATATAATATATAAATAATTATAAGAATTATTTAAATATTATATTATATTTATGTGCATAGTTGACTTATAATTTTTAGTCTGTTGCGTCGAGCGTTGAGAGTTGGCTCTGGTCCTGGTTCCGGATTTTCGAACGTCCTTACGAATAATTTAATATCTTGTACTTTGCGTTTTGAATCTTGTACTCTTGTAATTTCGAGACGTTTCTTATCAATAATTGGAACCACTTTGATTGTATTTTGTACTTTTGAGCTTTTTGGTCGTTTGCGTCTTCAATTCGTCGAATCTGTCTTTTGTCTTCACCTTTTAATATTTAAACGAATATCACTTGTAAATAGAACAATTGCAACTAAAAGCTTGTCTTTCTTGGGGAATAATGCTATGAAATATATGTTCGTTTTTAGCATTATCAAGTGCCCTAATCCAACTTTTGATTTCCTCTTTCAAACCTTTCACAAACATTGCAATCGCCTGACCCTCTGATAGATTCGAAATCAGTGTTGAAATAGCCTCAAATTCATGAATATAGTCTTCGATGTCACCTGTTTGGTAAAGAGACCCCAAAGCATTTGTAATGTTATTGTTGTCGCTTGAGCCAGAAGGATTTTCGACTTTGTAAGGGGGCTGAGGTGAGGTCGGTGATGAGAAAATAATAGGAAGATGATTGCTCTGTTTGAAATTGGTGTTTGCAATCATTTGTTCGATGGATTGCGGTAACCTGGTAAGTAAATCTTTCATGGATTTCACTATAGAACTTAGATCTGATATTCGATTTAAAAGCTTCTCTAATTTTTGGTCATGAACATCAAGTCGAGATTCTAATAAATCTAATTGTTGGTTTGAAAGAAACTCTGTTTCAGCCATGGTGGAGAATGAAGGTAAGAGGCAATGGAACCAATTGATAAGAACTAGATAAGGTAGCAGCAGCTAAATAAGAAAAGCTTATGAGCAGATTTTGAAGAACACGATATAAATAAGATAATGGAATACTTTTATTGATAAGATAAAATATAGAAACAAAGATAAATCAGAGAAAAACCAAATGGTTACTTCCTGCCTAAATCAGAGAGATCACTAAGATCTTCTGCCCAAGCTCAAGTGCCGATTACAATTTCTAAATTCCAGATAATCCCTTAATTGAGTAATGCCACTAGTATATAAAGAACAAGATAGTCAAACCCTAACTGACTTTCTATTAGGCTACTCATTATTGGGCTTTTCATGGAGCTTGGCCTTATTATTATTGTTGGGCTTTGGTCTTGGGCTATTTTCTATCAGTATGCATTGGGATTTGGGAGTGGAAGAATTGTCCCGTTGCGTGGCAAGGACAATATACTAGAGGTGATAAAAAGGGTCGTCCATTATGCTTGAAGCAGTCGCCTATCAATATTTGTGGATATGACATGGATTCTTTCGTATGGCAGGTGCAAACAACGACATTAACGTTTTATTAACCGTTGTTCAATAGTATAAAGGATGGCATTGATCCACCTTCACCATTTGATGTAAACGGGCATCACTGCGATAGAGGGCATTACCTAGGTGATGGTATATACTCTGATTGGGCTATGTTGGTCAAAGCACCCCATGCTCCAACTGACGAACCGCGAAAAAAATTTAAACGGTTTCAAGAAAGTGCCAGAAAAGATATTCAGCGTACATTTGGAGTATTACAGGGTAGATTTGCAATGTTAAAAACTCCGGCGAGATCTTTGGACTTCAACAAAATTAGAAGACATATGTATGCTTGTCTCGTATTACGTAACATGATTCAAGAAAATAACGATTTTGTTATTGGAAGGAGAGAAGAAAGAATGACAGAAAGGAACCCACCACGACGGTTAGAAAGGGATTTGAGGGATCGAGATGCAAGGGTTAAGGAAATAAGAGATAGGCAAGTTCACAGAAAGTTAGAGGCAGATTTAGCCGAGCACGTTTGGAACTTATCACCTTACTTTCGTACCGCTAATGAGTAATTTGTTATGTATTTTCTAGTTTCGTTTAGGAATTTTAAATTATGTAATTTTTTATTTAGTAATTTAAATTAATGTACTTCATGTTTACTTATTTCCATAAAATATATGTAAAGACCCGTCCTAATCCATCTGGACGAATACATTACATTTGGTTACATCGCGAGGTATTTGACCTCTATATGATACATTTTACAAACATTGCATTCGTTTTTAAAAGACAAACTTTCATTACATCGAAAGTTGACAAGCATGCATACCATTTCATAATATATCAAACTATCAATGACTTAATAATATTCTTGATGAACTCAATGACTCGAATGCAACGTCTTTTGAAATATGTAATGAATGACTCCAAGTAATATATCTAAAATGAGCAAATGCACAGCGAAAGATTTCTTTCATACCTGAAAATAAACATGCTTTCAAGTGTCAATCAAAATGTTGGTGAGTTTATTAGTTTATCATAAACAATCATTTCCATAAGTTTAATAGACCACAAGATTTCCTTTATTCAATAATCATACACTCTCAAGTGTTTAAAAATCATTCATATGGATTGAACACCTGGTAACCGACATTAACATCATGCATATAGAATATCCCCAAAACAGAAATCCATCAGTATAATATAAACTCGAAGTACTAAAGCATACCATTTTCCAGTATGGGGGTGTTAGTGCCCGTAGATCTACCTTTAGGATTCGCGTCAATTAGGGTGTCTGTTCCCTAATTCTTAGGCTACCAAGCTAAAAGGGGTGATATTCGATTCGATAATCCAACCATAGAATGTAGTTTCGATTACTTGTGTCAATTTAGTAAAACATTTATAAAAGCAGCGCATGTATTCTCAGTCCCAAAAATATATATTGCAAAAACATTTAAAAAGGGAGCAAATGAAACTCACAATACTGTATTTTGTAGTAAAAATACATCTGACAACATTGAACAATGCAGGGTTGACCTCGGATTCACGAACCCTTTGAAGCTTTTTCTAAAAAGACTTGTTCTAAACCGGGCTCAAACCCGCGACCTCTCGAAAACCCAAACACACACTAAACCACTAAACCATACTCGTTTTTCTATTATTAAACTATCCTAATATTTATTTAACCCGTATTATTTGTGTTCATCTTCTTTTCTTCTTCACTTAAATCAAATCGACCATGGGACTAATGAAAACCATAACGACGAGTTTGAAATTTGAATTAGTACTAGAATTTGAAACATAACGACTTGAGTGATTGTTTGATCAACAGAAAGACAAAAGAAAAAATAAAAAAAATAAATGCCTGTAACAGACATCGCGAAGCAACTTCAAAACTCAAACATGGATTTCGAATTTAAGACAGTTTTAGGGTAAGCTTTCAACACAAAATAGGTTATAAATCCTTCCTAGAAACATTGTGGATCATTAATTTCAACAGAAACCTCAAAACGATTCTTAATTTCTCGATGAACCATTCAGTTGACTTTTGAAATTAAAAACTTTGACTCTAAAATTAAAATTCGTTAAGAAGAATTGATAGCTCAAATTTTGCAGAAAGGTTGTTTAGAGGATTCCTAGTTTAACTGCAATTATAGATTTTGAAATTTAATTCGAAATAAAGCTTTGAATAAAATAAGTTCAAGAACAGGGTACCTGCTCCCGTTTTCTCAAATTCCTATTTTTAATTTTTATGTGCAGCGAGTTAGATGGCGTCCTATATAGACAGTAATTGTGTAATTGAATCAATAATTTGATATGATCGATTTATAATGGAAGTGTCGACAGGATTCCAATCAGACAAGAAATAAGATGAAAAGTAATAAAGCTTTGATCGATTTGTACTGGGTTTTGTTTTGCAGTGAAAATATGATAACGATATGAAACAGAATTGAGAAAAGAACAAAAGTGTGATACAGTATGAGGGACACGTGAAACGGATTCGGTATCTGTATGAATGATTTTTCAATTAAATATATAAATATAAATAATAATACATTTAATATTAATAATAATAATTCTATTAATAATAAATAATAATAATACAGAAATATTAATAATAATAATATAATAATACTGTAAATAAATAAAATAATGATATTTATAATAATACCATGGTAATACCAAGTATTATATTAATAATTAATAATAATTATACTAATATTAATAATAATGAATAATGATAATTATAATAATAATAATTATGATAGTAATAATTTTATTAATGATAAAAAAAATAATACTAATAATAATATATTACATGTATCAAATCCAATATTAATGTTAATATTAATACTGAAAGTAATAATAATATTACTATAGCTGCTATATTGTAACTTGTATTTAATATTATACATTATGTAATAACTATATATTATATATATTTAATATTTAATATTTATACATTTTATATATATTATTATATACGCATAATAATAATTATGTATAGAAACCATATATATTATATATATCAATCTACCATTGTTAATATTCATTTATTCGTTATTAAGTTCGCTGAGAAAATAAAAATAGTATTTCTAAATACCGTTTTCAAAGTTTTTAATATAAATTTGAAATATTATGTATATATTTATTACTTAACAATTTATATTTTTAAATCATAATGTAACGACCCGTCAAAATCGCTATTGACGCGGCACGTTAATCATTGATTCCACAGTGAGGTTTTGACCTCTATATGATACGTTTTGATAAAATATTGCATTCATTAAAATAAGTGACTTTCTAAACATAGAAAGTTATAAACATGTGGGCGAGTGCTTAGGTATAAGCAAAACCCCGAAATACATAAGTCTTTAATTTACAGGTTGACATCACAGTCCAATTATTTATTACACAACGCAGTTTTATTTTGAATGCAATAAACTTTGTACAAAGCATGAGAGACTCCATGCAGGCAACAAGCACATCACAGCGGAAGCATTCTAAGGACCTGAGAATAAAACATGCTAAAAAGTCAACACGAATGTTGGTGAGTTATAGGTTTAATTGCTCGAGTCATAAACATGTATAAAGATAGACCACAAGATTTCATCAAAAGTTTATCAATAGATTCTACGTAACAGAGCACCCTGGTAACTAAACTTAACGCTATAGTGATAATTACCCCATTCGTTTTAATACACGCAAACCAACGTGTCTTAAACTCAAATAACATACGTCCGTTAAAAGGCTAGCGCTCTAGCTCGGACGGGGATGTCAAGCCCTATGGATCCATATACAATTATTCGCGCCCACCAGTCCATATCCTATGTACTGGTAGCTACTAGTTACCAAAGCTAAGGGATTTTCGGTTTAACTCAGTGTAGAATTTTGTATGTACTTGTGTCTTATTGCGTTTAAAATAAATTGCATGTATTCTCAGCCCAAAAATATTTAAAGTATTTAAAAAGGGAGACTATAACTCACAGTTCAATATTGAGACTCAATATTGTTGGAAAATTGCGTAGACGTAATGATGGTAGACGACTGTATGGTTGGCCTTGGATTCAAGAACAATACCCAATATTTTCTTAGCTTAAAGCGGTTTGAAACCCGAATTAAAAACACCCTCGTATATACCTTATTATTATTAAACTTAAATTTAAAATTATAATTATAATTATAATTATAAAATTTACGTACATATATATTTATGATATATTTCGTCGAGCAAAACTGACCTTTTATAGTACTTTTCGATTTACTGTAGCTCATGCGATCGCATGAGTTTTCAGTGTTTTTGCCATGCGATCGCATGGCCGCCTTTTCTGTTTTTGTTTGCTAGTTCGTCGACATCAAATAGTGTCTACTGTAGCAAATAGTGTTTTACTGTAGCAAATAGTGTTTTACTGTAGCAAATAGTGTTTTAATGTAGCAAATCACTGTAGCAAACTCGTTTTCACTGTAGCACTGTAGCAAAATACGGTTTCACTGTAGCAAATAGTGTTTTACTGTAGCAAATTAATTTTTACTGTAGGAAAGTCGTTTTTACTTGTACATATATATATACATACATATAATTGTTCATGAATCGTCGAGAGTAGTCAAAGGTAATTGTATATATGTAACAGTTCTAAAATTTTGAGACTCAATCTAACAGACTTTGTTTAACGTGTTAAAATAATAAATCGTATAGAGAATTGGTTTAAATAAGTCAAAAAAATTTCGGGTCATCACAGTACCTCCCCGTTAAAGAAAATTTCGTCCCGAAATTTTGAGTAGTACCTGTTTCATGAGCGATATCAGTGAACAAATGTGGATACTTTTGCTTCATTTGATCTTCACGTTCCCAAGTAAACTCGGGTCCTCGTCTTGCGTTCCAACGAACTCTAACTATCGGTATTTTGCTTTGTTTTAATTGTTTGACCTCACGGTCCATGATTTCAACAGGTTCTTCGATAAAATGGAGTTTATCATTGATTCGTATTTCGTCAAGAGGAATTACGACATCCTCTTCAGCTAAACATTTCTTCAAATTTGACACGTGAAATGTGTTGTGAACACTACTAAGTTCTTGCGGTAGCTTTAATCGATAAGCAACTGTTCCAATTCTTTCGGTGATTTCAAAGGGTCCTACATACCTAGGACTTAGCTTTCCTCGTTTACCGAATCGTACAACGCCTTTCCAGGGTGACACTTTCAACATGACTTTGTCGCCCACTTGAAATTCTAGCAGTTTTCTTCTTACATCAGCATAACTCTTTTGGCGACTCATGGCCGTTTTCAATCGCTGTTGTATTTGAATGATCTTTTCGGTGGTTTCATGAATAATTTCTGGTCCAGTAAGTTGTCTTTCTCCTACTTCACTCCAACAGATAGGAGATCTGCACTTTCTACCGTAAAGTGCTTCAAATGGTGCTGCGTTGATGCTCGTATGATAGCTGTTATTGTATGAAAATTCTGCCAACGGTAAGTGTCGATCCCAACTGGTTCCAAAGTCAATCACGCATGCCCGTAACATGTCTTCCAATGTTTGTATTGTTCTTTCACTTTGACCATCTGTCTGTGGGTGATAAGCGGTGCTCATATCTAATCGAGTTCCCAATGCTTTTTGTAATGACTGCCAGAAACGTGATGTGAATCGGGTGTCGCGATCAGATATGATAGAGATGGGTACACCATGCCTGGAAACTACTTCCTTCAAATATAGGCGTGCTAATTTCTCCATACTGTCTGTCTCCTTTATTGGTAGAAAGTGAGCTGATTTAGTTAGACGATCAACTATCACCCAAATAGTATCATGACTACTTGCAGTCCTTGGCAATTTCGTAATGAAATCCATGGTTATTCTTTCCCATTTCCACTGCGGAATTTCTGGTTGTTGCAGTAATCCTGACGGCTTTTGGTGCTCAGCTTTGACCTTTGCACACGTTAAACATTTGCTTACATAAGTAGCAATTTCTGTTTTCATATTAGGCCACCAATAAAACTTCTTGAGATCGTGGTACATTTTTCCGTTTCCTGGGTGAATTGAGTACCTCGTTTTGTGTGCTTCATCTAGTACTAGTTGCCTTAGATTACCATGTTTTGGTACCCATATCCTATCAGCAAAATACAGGGTTCCATCGGCTTTTACTTCAAGCTGTTTTTCTAACCCTCTGCTCATTTCGCCTTTTTCATTTTCTTCTTTTAAAGCCTCTAACTGTGCTGCTTGAATTTGCTTTGTGAGATCAGTACGAATTGTAATATTCAAAGCTCGGACCCTAAGAGGTTTTACTCTTTCTTTTCGACTTAGGGCATCAGCTACAACATTAGCCTTTCCGGGGTGGTAACGGATTTCACAATCGTAATCGTTTAACAACTCTACCCAGCGACGTTGCCTCATATTGAGTTGTTTTTGATCAAAAATATGCTGAAGACTCTTATGGTCGGTGTACACTGTACACTTGGTGCCATATAGATAGTGTCTCCATATTTTGAGTGCAAAAACTACTGCTCCAAGTTCTAAATCGTGCGTCGTATAGTTCTTTTCATGAATTTTTAGTTGTCGTGAGGCATATGCGATGACTTTTGTGCGTTGCATTAATACACATCCTAAACCTTGGCGTGAAGCATCACAATAGATCACGAAATCATCATTTCCTTCTGGTAATGACAAAATGGGTGCAGACGTTAACTTCTTCTTTAATAACTGGAATGAGGATTCCTGTTCTGTGGACCAATCATACTTCTTTCCCTTTTGAGTCAATACAGTTAAGGGTTTGGCGATTCTAGAGAAATCTTGAATGAATCTTCGGTAGTAACCAGCAAGACCTAAGAATTGGCGAATTTGTGTTGGAGTCTTCGGGGTTTCCCATTTACTAATGGCTTCGATCTTGGCGGGGTCAACTTTAATTCCATGTTTACTGACAACATGGCCCAAAAATTGTACTTCTTGTAACCAGAAATCACACTTTGAAAATTTTGCGTACAATTCTTCTTTCTTGAGTATCTCCAGTACCAGTCTTAAGTGTTGCTCATGTTCTTCCTTGTTCTTCGAGTAAATCAATATGTCATCGATAAAAACAATGACAAATTTGTCTAAATACGGTCTACAGATGCGATTCATTAGATCCATGAATACTGCTGGAGCATTAGTTAATCCAAAAGGCATGACTAGAAACTCATAGTGACCGTAACGGGTTCTGAACGCGGTTTTAGGAACATCTTCTTCCTTCACTCTCAGTTGATGATATCCGGAGCGTAGATCAATCTTAGAATAAACACTTGATCCTTGCAATTGATCAAACAAATCATCAATCCTCGGTAATGGGTACCGATTCTTGATCGTTAATTTGTTTAATTCTCGGTAATCTATGCACATTCTCATAGATCCATCCTTCTTCTTGACGAACAGAATAGGAGCACCCCAAGGTGAAAAACTAGGACGAATAAATCCACGGTCCGATAATTCTTGCAACTGGTCTTGTAATTCTTGCATTTCTGAAGGTGCAAGTCTATATGGAGATCGGGCTACAGGTGCAGCTCCTGGTAAGAGATCAATCTGGAATTCTACACATCTGTGTGGAGGTAGCCCCGGTAATTCTTCTGGAAATACTCCGGGATATTCTCTTACAACCGGCATGTCATTAATGCTTCTTTCTTCAGTATCGATCTTCTTTACATGTGCCAGAATAGCATAACAACCTTTTCTTATAAGTTTCTGGGCCTTCATACAGCTGATAAAGTTCAGTTTTGAGTTGCTCTTCTCCCCATAAATCATTAATGACGTTTCATCCTTACGAGGGATGCGGATTGCTTTCTCAGCGCAAACAACTTCTGCTCTTGTTTTGGACATCCAGTCCATGCCAACGATTACGTCAAAACTTCCTAATTCTACGGGTATCAAATCGATTTTGAAGGTTTCACCAGCGAGATTCATTTCGCAACCATGGCAAATTTTATCGGCTTTTATCAGTTTACCATTAGCTAATTCAATAGTATATTTATCGTCTAGAGGTAATGATGCACATTTTAGTTTAAAACTAAAGTCTTTACACATATAACTTCTATCAGCACCCGTATCAAACATAATAGAAGCTAGTTGATTATTAACGGTAAACGTACCCGTGACAAGATTAGGATCCTCACGTGCTTTACTGGCACTAACATTAAATGCCCTCCCACGTGCGGGTTCTTTGTTCTTCTCCTTATCAGGGCATTGATTTATAAAGTGACCAGACTTCCCGCATCCAAAACATTTCTTGACATCGGTCAGTTTTGTCTTTACTTCAGAAACGGTGGCATAACAATCTTTCGCCACATGTCCTTTCTTGTTGCACTTATCACAGACCACTTGACAATAACCTGCATGATGTGTGTAACATCTTTTGCAGAACGGATGGGGTCCCTTATAGTTTGGACTTGCAGTTGCCCCATCTTGTTTACCTTTAAAAGTTTCTTGTTTCTTCAGGTGAGTACTTTTGCCCTTATAGTCTTCCCATTTCCTCTTTCCTTCAGTTGTCTTGACTTCGGTAATTGGTGCCTTAATCGAACTCTCTGTGATCTGGTCCATGAGTTGGTGAGCCATTGTCATGGCTTCCTGCATCGTATTCGGTTTGGACGATGTAACATTTCCTTTGATATTGATCGATAAACCGTCAATATACATTTCTATCTTTCGTTTCTCATTTGGCACCAATTCGGGACACAACAAGGCTAGTTCCATGAAACGCTTTTCATAGTTATTGAGATTCACGCCGATAACCTTCAGATTACGTAACTCCGATTCCATTTTTCTGATCTCGTTTCGAGGACAGTACTCCTCGATTAGCATCTTTTTCAGTTCTTCCCAAGAGATATCATATGCCGTATCTATTCCTTCTGCTTTAGCATAATTGTTCCACCAAGTAAGTGCACCATCTTGCAACGTACACGAAGCATACTTTGACTTGTCTCCGTTCGCACAATTACTGATTTTGAAAACGGACTCCATCTTTTCAAACCATCGGGTTAGACCGACTGGTCCCTCAGTTCCACTAAACGTCTGTGGTTTGCATCCTTGAAAAGTTTTATATGAGCATCCGTTTCGTGAGTTTGTGTTTACGGCTGCTGCTTTGGCTGCTGCTTCGGCTGTTGCTTTTGCTGCCTCGGCTGCAGCAATTCTTTCATTCACACGTTTCTCGACTAGTTGCTCAAACTCAGCATCCGACATTTGAGACATGTTTCTTCAATAAACACAACAGATATAATTTAATCATATAGAATATTATAGGTAAAATGAGTTGTCAATATTTAATCATAGCATATTAATAATATGAACCGATTATTATAAAAGCCTTTTCTTCTTATTAGCATTTTATAATTATTTCTAGGGTATTACCTACCCATTAAGTTCATACATAATAGCTAGTACAAGGAATTAACTACTAAAATCCTAATAATATTCCACTATGAAAATTATAGCGAGTTACTACATTATTATGTAATAATAATAATAAGAAGTAGTAATAATACAAATAATCATTCCATGCATTTATTATTAATAAACCAAAATAATACAATACCATACAATACTGATATTTTACATATGCTTATTTTACATAACAAGATAGAGTAGCACACATAAGCAATAAAATAGCGCATGGAAGATTTATGGTTGCGAGGTCGTTCATTCAGAACTATCAGAAACTTCTTCCCATTTGGTTCTCTCTGCCAATTATTTGTGTGCACATGGTCCGACAGACATTCTGGCAGTGTATTTTATTTTTAGTTGGGGTTTTGAGGTACCCGTTACCTCAGTGGGTTTAATACAATAAGGGTGGTTACGGATCGAATTGTCCTGTTCTTTTTTAATAATTAAGGACATTTTATTATTGTGGTTGTTTTTATTATCTATAGCAAGTTGGAATTTCTCCTTAGTGATCTCTTTTATTTCATTAGCGAAATCCTCCTCCTTACTGATCTCGTCTGATGACGAACTGTCTGAGTCATGTGTAGGAGAATATGATGACGAACTGCAAGAATATGTACCGGTGGTCATGAACCGAAATCTGCCAGGCGTAATCGGCACAACCCGCCCGTCGGCGGTATATCTGGACCAATGTCCATATTTGTTTAGAAATGGACGATCCTCGTTTACTCCAGGGATCATGGGTCCATGCCAACGATACTGTGGCTCCGGAAAACTAGAGTTGGGTGGAGCTGGAACCTCCTCTGGGTTTACCGGGAGTTGAGATTCCCCGGCTAACACAATTTCTTCTTTAATAGGTATTGGAACGCCCTTTTCAGTTGTGGATAGAATAGATTCAGTGTCCGATTCCGAATCGTACAAAATGATAGGATTAGAGGAAGTCATCTATCACATAATTGAAACAACAATTACGTTAGCATATAAATATATCACATATAATGTTTTTGACCAAATAATAAGCAAAAATCAGTAAAAACAGATATGGTCATAGTCCAGACTCACTAATGCATCCTAACAATTACCAGTTAAACACACTAATGTAATTTCTAGTTCCCTATGACCTCAAGCTCGGATACCAACTGTAACGACCCGTCAAAATCGCTATTGACGCGGCACGTTAATCATTGATTCCACAGTGAGGTTTTGACCTCTATATGATACGTTTTGATAAAATATTGCATTCATTAAAATAAGTGACTTTCTAAACATAGAAAGTTATAAACATGTGGGCGAGTGCTTAGGTATAAGCAAAACCCCGAAATACATAAGTCTTTAATTTACAGGTTGACATCACAGTCCAATTATTTATTACACAACGCAGTTTTATTTTGAATGCAATAAACTTTGTACAAAGCATGAGAGACTCCATGCAGGCAACAAGCACATCACAGCGGAAGCATTCTAAGGACCTGAGAATAAAACATGCTAAAAAGTCAACACGAATGTTGGTGAGTTATAGGTTTAATTGCTCGAGTCATAAACATGTATAAAGATAGACCACAAGATTTCATCAAAAGTTTATCAATAGATTCTACGTAACAGAGCACCCTGGTAACTAAACTTAACGCTATAGTGATAATTACCCCATTCGTTTTAATACACGCAAACCAACGTGTCTTAAACTCAAATAACATACGTCCGTTAAAAGGCTAGCGCTCTAGCTCGGACGGGGATGTCAAGCCCTATGGATCCATATACAATTATTCGCGCCCACCAGTCCATATCCTATGTACTGGCAGCTACTAGTTACCAAAGCTAAGGGATTTTCGGTTTAACTCAGTGTAGAATTTTGTATGTACTTGTGTCTTATTGCGTTTAAAATAAATTGCATGTATTCTCAGCCCAAAAATATTTAAAGTATTTAAAAAGGGAGACTATAACTCACAGTTCAATATTGAGACTCAATATTGTTGGAAAATTGCGTAGACGTAATGATGGTAGACGACTGTATGGTTGGCCTTGGATTCAAGAACAATACCCAATATTTTCTTAGCTTAAAGCGGTTTGAAACCCGAATTAAAAACACCCTCGTATATACCTTATTATTATTAAACTTAAATTTAAAATTATAATTATAATTATAATTATAAAATTTACGTACATATATATTTATGATATATTTCGTCGAGCAAAACTGACCTTTTATAGTACTTTTCGATTTACTGTAGCTCATGCGATCGCATGAGTTTTCAGTGTTTTTGCCATGCGATTGCATGGCCGCCTTTTCTGTTTTTGTTTGCTAGTTCGTCGACATCAAATAGTGTCTACTGTAGCAAATAGTGTTTTACTGTAGCAAATAGTGTTTTACTGTAGCAAATAGTGTTTTAATGTAGCAAATCACTGTAGCAAACTCGTTTTCACTGTAGCACTGTAGCAAAATACGGTTTCACTGTAGCAAATAGTGTTTTACTGTAGCAAATTAATTTTTACTGTAGGAAAGTCGTTTTTACTTGTACATATATATATACATACATATAATTGTTCATGAATCGTCGAGAGTAGTCAAAGGTAATTGTATATATGTAACAGTTCTAAAATTTTGAGACTCAATCTAACAGACTTTGTTTAACGTGTTAAAATAATAAATCGTATAGAGAATTGGTTTAAATAAGTCAAAAAATTTTCGGGTCATCACACATAAACTATTTATATTTATAATTTCAACAACTAAACCGCATAACATTTTAATAATATATTTCAGATTATAATATATATACATATACACACACACACACACACACACACACACACACACACACACATATATATATATATATATATATATATATATATATATATATATATATATATATATATATATATATATATATATAATTACATATCTATTTATAATCAGTTGTTCGTGAATCGTCGGGAGTAGTCAAAGGTTAACTGAATGTATGACAACAGTTCAAAATTTTTAAAAATCGATATTATAGACTTTGCTTATCGTGACAGAATCATATAAAGATCAAGTTTAAATTTGGTCAGAAATTTTCGGGTCGTCACAATATAACCGTTTATTGCATTAATTCCTAAACATTTACATTAATTCCTAAAAATAGAAAAACAACTTAGTTCCTAAAACAATTCCTAACGGCTTTCTTCATCAAACATAGTCATCGGTCTTCATAATCGCGAATATCGTATTGTTGAAACGGTGGAGATTCAGATACATCTTCATCTTCACTTTGTTCAATGACGTAGCTTTCATCCCTAAATTCAGTATAAAGCGTAATTGATTACTTATGTACCAAAGCTCGCCCAATCAAAGCAAACCAATCGTGGTCTTCTTCAAGTAGCGTGGCGGGACCGCTAGGTTTTTTGAAATACCAAACTTGTTTGAAACAATATGGTATGTCTCATTGGAGATATTCAAGCAGCTTCAAAAAGTTACCACACTTACGCACATCCATGAAATAATCTCGTGTTTCGTAAGGTGTATAATTCATCAATTCTCGGTCAAATTCACCCCCGTAATGAACTTTTACGCAAACATCCAACGGACTCATCTATACTTTCTATTATATTGCTAAAATGATGATGTCATTATTAAGCTAATTCTTTTGTTAAGAAAAAATCAAAAAGAAAAAGAAAAAAATCTAATCATGGTGGGTGATGTCATTAATATAAATTATTTTGAATTAAAATTAAATCTTATTAATTAATTATTATTATTAAATCTTATTAATAATTATTTTAATTATTAAATTTAAATAATTTTAAATTATTGTAATTAATTATTTTCAATTGAGTACGAGAAGATATAAAAGTTAGGCAGAAGAAAACCAATTTTATATTTATATTTTTAATTTACACTTTTAAAATAAAATGACAACCAATATTATCTCTTATGATTAGATGATGATTGTTTAATATGCATTTTAGGTGTTCGATGAAATGTTCAGCTGACGAGCTTCTTAGTCGGACTATGTGGTTCCACGGGTCATTAAACTAAATAACTTTAGCATTTACGTTCACTTAATACTTAAAACATATCATTAAACAGTTTCGTTTAAACAAACCCGTGGTTCCACGGGTCATTTCACTAGTTTTAAATAATTGAGATAGTTTTAGAAGAAATGAAGTATGTGTTATGATTTGAGATGCGTGAGTGTTTATATAGGAGAAAAAACAAAAACTAGTCGTTAGGAAAAAAAGGTTCAAATATAGCCGTTGTAATTAAAAAATATTTTTAAAATATAAATATAATAAAAATAATAATATAAAACAATTAAATAAAACATAAAAATACACAAAAATTAAAAATAAAATGCCACATCAGTATTCTACTAACTCACCTACACCACCAACGCACACCACCACTACTTCACACAAATAACCCACACGTCCTATTCATCAAAAAAGTACAAAAAACAACCCACGCCCCCAACTACTACAAATGGTTCTTACAACTCGCTCATTCCCTATCATGGCCATGTCAGTGGCTTGCCCCAAAAAGTACGCCATATCCACTCCACCTCACAATCACCCTTATCCGTGGTCTTATGGACACACCCACCTCTCTACTACACCAGGTCAGGTAATCTAAACTTAAAAATCAGAATGTTTTATTTTCTTTTTTCTATATGCAGAACGGAGTGAACTCCATTGCACCTTTCTTTCTGAGATCAAGATCAGAGGACTGCCCAACTGTGAAGACATTGCTAGACAATAATGCTGACAGTAGTGCCAATAATGATTTATTACATAAGATGATGTATGGTGATGTCTAATAAATCATAACAAATGGCAATGGCAATATCGTGTGGGACTGATGTAATTGTTGGTACGCCCACTTGTTGATCTTAGTGGAAGTAACAGCCTGAAATTGGGGGAAGTTCAACTCTGTTGGTGGTTTCGATTTTACCACGTATCAAAACAATGTATTAGATCATCTCCCAATTATTCATGGTGTCACTCTCACTCTTTATACAAAAACTAATTTGTGGAAGCATCCTAGTGGTACTTTTTTATTGATTACATGATTTATTAAGATAAAAAAATAATGATCCATATAGACATTTGATCTCCATCCCTCTGTTATTTTGTAAGTTACGATTCACGGAGTTCTTGATAAAAAGATCATACCATGCCCTGTTTTAATCTTATTCGGACTAATAATTTTAGTTATTTAGTTAATTTTTTCCTGGTTGTTCAGAACAATTAACCAAGTAATCAGTTTTAGCATTTAAATCATAAAACAGAAATCTGAAAGATAAAGAAAAGAGAACCAACTTCCATTCACAACCACATAAAAACTCCAAAGTTTCTCAACAACATAACTAACAATAAAACAACAACCAAAAGCTAACCACGATTCACAAGCCTCGTTCGTTCCTTACCCTTATTTATTCAATCACGAACCACAAACTTGTTCACCAATATTTATTCCATTTACGCATCCACAGTCTCACCAGCATCAGCTGCAGCCAGGATCAACTCTGGGTGCATGCTTCCCACAAGTGTTCCATCCAACGCATTTGGAAGCCCCAACGCCTTCAACGCCAAATGAGCCGCCTTCTGTCCCGATATCATCATAGCCCCAAAAGTTGGTCCCTGCACATAACATTAGATTTCATCAGTTTATAGGTTACCATTTTTTTTCAAAAAAAAAAAAAAAAAAAAAAAGAAGGATTTTAAGAATTAAGAACGCGAATTTACCATTCTTGGGGACCCGTCGATCTCAGCAACTTCCATGCCTGTAACAATCATACCAGGAACAATTTCTCTAGTCAGCTTAACAATCGCATCTTCAGCAGCATTCATGTCAAGAGCTTTCATCCCAGGAACACTTTCAATCAACCCAACGCTCCTAAGCCTCTTAACTCCAGTAGCACCCATGGGACCATCATGACCGCACGAGCTCACAACCACCTTAGACTCCATAACATTAGGATCCATGCACGATTGTGTGTCGTGGTTCATTGCAACCAACGCCCAGTTGGTCACAACTCCAGCTACTCTGTCACCCTTGATGATCAAATCCTCAGCTGCAACTGCGTTAAAGAGCTTCACATTTGGCCTGGCCAATAGTTTGCTCATGATTGTGGAGGTGAACAGAGCTGCGTGCTTGATGACGACGTAGTCTTCTTGCTCGTCATACTCGATCTCGAGCTCGTCAAGGAAGTGGTGGGCTGGCTTGCGGACAACCATTGCTGAAAATAGTTGTCCACCTAGCCATGCTCCACCACCTGGGCTCACAGATTGCTCAATGATAGCTACCTGTAGAATTTACCATATAATTAGTAAACCGATAATTGCAATTATTGTACTGTATTAAACAACCAATACCAATCAATATTTATATTTAATCGATATTATTACATAAAAAAAAAAAGCTACAGACCAATAATATTTTCAATTTACTTTTTTAATAATCCACCATTTTTTACAATATGCAACTGTAATATCAAAATTCACGGTGAAAATACCATTTGCTAAAGTCATATAGTCCTGTATATAATAATTATATATTAATATATTATTTTATATTATATTTGAAGTGTACACTTCAGATTTCATAGTATCAGGTGGACATCAGGTGTATATCAGGTGTATATATCATCGTATTTCGATATTATAAAAAATTCCTATCATGAATTAAAAAATAATAAAAAAACTGCTTCGACCTAATAAAATAATTTTAAATATTAATTAGTCTCAATAGTAACAAATTAACATGCAGATATTTATACATAAAATAAAAATAATATACGAATTAAAATACTTAATTCAAACATATAGCAATTAATCAATTAGTACCTGAACGTTAGGGTTTTTGCTGAGTTCATAAGCACAGGAGAGACCAGCAGATCCAGCACCAACAACAACGACATCAGTATCAGCATACGTAATCATATCAGTCATGTACCTCCTTGTCATCTCACGTGATACGATCGCTTCTTTGATCGGTTGAAACGTGAAGGATCCGAGATCGTAAGGTGTTGCGGACATGGTGATCGGTGTGGTTTTGTTTTGGTTTGATTTGATTGATTGGATCCGCATCGGAGATGAAATCGGAACGCCGTGAAAGCTTGATTGGTCGATGAAGCAGGTTTTGGTTGCGAAGGATGTAGCCATGGACGCCATTGTTAGAATTGAATGTTTTGGTGTGAAGAATATGAGTGATTGTAGTGTGTGTGTGTGGTGTGATGAAGTGGTGGAAATATTATATAGAGATAGGAAGGTTAAAAAGATCATATCTTACCATAATCATATCATAATCATATCATTAATTTATTTATTAATAAAAAAAGTTGGTTCAATTGTGAATTTAATACTATATTTTTGATTTTATTCAATAAATTTCATTGGAAATGATATATTATGTATTTCAATTCAAAGAAATTTGTGTATTTTGACTGTATTAAATTACATGCCAATAAAAGTATTTCATAGTTTGTTATATTGGAAATGATATGTTATGTCTATATATTATTATTATTATTATTATTATTATTATTATTATTATTATTATTATTATTATTATTATTATTATTATTATTATTATTATTATTATTATTATTATTAATGATATGTTATGTCTATATATTAATATTATTAATATTATTATTATTATTATTATTATTATTAATATTATTATTATTATTATTTTATTATAATTATTATTTAGAATTTAGAATTTAGAATTTGATTTGTAACATAAGTAAGCATGATGAGGGTTAATAGTTAAATTGATCTTTGAAAAATCAGCCGTGAGAAGTTTGAATTAAATAGATTTGAATCTAAAATCTCTTGCAAGGTATCAAGAGCCTTGCAAAAAACTAGAGGAAAAAGAGACATATTACAAAAGCTTTAGTAGCCAATAAGAATAAAGACGTGTAAAATCAAATAATTTTTCTTTTTCAAAGGGAACTCGAGATAAATGACTATTTCTATTTCTCCAAATCAACCAAAATGTAGATACCATAATCGAATATGTCAACATTTTATTTGAACCCACTGCGTACCATTGAGTCATACCAAACACCTCATTCAGCCATTCTTGCCATGAACCAGATGAAGCAACATCAATGCCAATACAAATAGATACTCTTCTGCAACGATCTAAAGTAGTGATTACTCCGTATTATATATATATACTTGTTTTATTTAAGCGGTGTTTTAGTTATGTATATCCTAACAATCTAACTAGTATTCTAAAAATTTGATATTGGTATTAGATAAGGTTTAATAGATTATAAATATGTATACCGAGTAGAATTATTATATTATATTATATTATATTATATTATATTATATTATTATGTTATACTATACTTGTTGTTATACTAAAAGCCACGCCAGCTTTCGCCGTTTCAGTTTTATCGGATTGTCGTTTTGAGTTTGCGTTCACACTACAAACGGTCCCTCAACTTCGGCTCACTTTACACAACGGCCCCTCAAGTTTACACTTTTACAGGGTAGAAAACGTAAATATATAATTTTATTAAAATAAAATAAACTAATTTCACCCGAATTTTTAGCGGGCCCTGTCGGGACTAACTATACGCGAAACGGACATTGTTAAACAACACTAGATAATGGGCCTTATATTCTCGCTCGGTGCGAGTTAAATTTTTCCGAGACCATCGTTTAACTCGAAATAATTTTACGAACACAACGCGACTAACTATACGCGAAACGGACATCGTTAAAAAAACACTAGATATTTCGGGCTATATTACATGCATATACATACACGTCCAACAAACAACTCAACCTACTAGATATATTTTATTATTTGAATCCACTCCACTGTTTATTTATATTTATAATGAAAATATATATATATTGTATTATATTCAAAATATCTAGCAACATTAATGAACTTCTTTATTTTATCATTTTTGCCTTCTAAAGGATCCCAACGTTAATCAACCCTTATATATGACAATTGAGGTCTTGCCGAGACACTATTCACAAGCTCGAACTCATCTCAAGGTTTACAAGAGAAATAGTCTCTCCTTCATCTTCAGAATAATTTTCATGTTAATTTATTAAATATAGAGTGCAGCATAACTTTAAAAGTCTAAGCTAATTGAATATGTATGTAACACATGTATTCACGGTACATGTAACGAAAATCACTTTCAAAGAGAACAATCCAGACGGTATTTTAAAAGAGCGTGACATAACCAAACTACGTTTGTAAATATTTGTTTTTTTGGGTAACAAGATTTTCTAACGGGTTTATGACTTTCAACGTAATATGTGCAAAATATACACAGTTTCTAGGTACTATTATGTAAACATATAAGAGAGTCTATCCTTGTAATTATGTCTAAACATTTGTTCAATTATGGAGGAAAATCATTATGGTATCGAGTCTCCTGTTTGTTTGTTCCCTTAGGTGTTTGGTTTCGTTTAACTTTTTCTCATGAGCTTTTGTTTAGTTGTTTCTTCTTATCAAGCTCGTTAGTTTGTGTTTGAGATTGTAAGTTGCTAGGGAGTTTAATTCTTTTGATGAAATTTCCTATTTGTTATGAAAGTTCTCTTTTTTCGCAAAAAAAAAAAAAGAAAAAAAAAGAAAAAAAAAAAAAAGAAAAAAGAAAGAAAAAAAAAAAGACAACGAGCCTGCTGATCATATCTTCCAGTGTCAAGTGGCGATCGACTTAAGGAGGAAAATCAGGATATGGCTTGAGCTAAATCGGCCTACGCCTTCTTTCTTCTCTTGGTGGGAGCTGATTTCGTGGGCAAATGATTGGCAAGGTTCGCCAGTTAGGTAGAGGAGAGAGACGAGATCATGACGATTTGTGCGGCTTCAGTTTGGATGATATGACGATTTTGAAATAGCATTTTTATAACAACCCTCATATTTCCATACCTGAATTGACTAATTTGACTATAGGGTTGTTATCCATACGTAATATATAATTAAATTTGACATTGATCAAATATTTATTTTTAGTCGACACTTTTTGTTAACTAAAGTTTACACTAATTATATAAAATAACTTTAGTTAATATTAATATTAATGCGTATTATGTTTAAAACTATATGAAACATAATTATTAATTAAATGATAAGTTATTTTAATCATTATATATATTTTTTTAGCTTATAAAAAAAAGAGATTTTTTTTATAAATTAAATAATGAGCCCATGAATTTTGACTAAATATTTTCAAAAACAAAAACTTATTAAAAACATTTTTAACATGTTTTTATTATTTTGTCAAAATTGGCACCTTTATTTTATTATTTTTTTTTTCTTTTCACCAACCATTTTTTACCTATAAATACAAGGCTCCTCACTCATTTTTTCTTGCCAAACACAAAAACTTAAGTTATTCACTCAAAACCTTGAAGAAAATTTGAGGTACTTTCTATTTTTATTAATTTTTTTCAATATTATCATTTATATTTATTGTATATTCTTTGTAAAATTCGAAATTAATTATGTTTATATGTTATAATTAGTATTATAAGTGTTATGATGCATAAAAATAATTTTGATAATTTATGAAATATTATTTATAATTAAATACGAATTATGTAGTGTTTAAACGTAAAAACAATGTAAAATTCGTAATAAATACTTTTAACCAAAAATAAAATATATATAATTTTTTTCTGAGTTTTTAAAACTTATATAGATCTGAAAAAATTATAAAAATAATTACTTGGGTCGAATTGGTATTTATTATATAATTAAACTCTATTATTATGTAATTCGAAGGTAAATTAAGAATAAATATAAAATAATAATAAAAAATTTAAATATTTTTCTACAGGTTATTAGACTGATAGAAACTTATAAAAATTATAAAAATAATTATTTGGGTTTATTTAGTAATTATGTAGAATTAAAATTGTTTTGTGAATACATTAAGGGTAAAAACAAAAATAAATACAAAAATATAATAAAAACGTTTTCTTAAATTTTTCTACTAATCTATATGATTAACTAAGACTATAAAAATTATGTATGTAATTTTTAGATATTTAATTTATTATTTAGACATTTTTTGAATAATGTTCGATTAATAAAACACTATTATTTTTGAAGTAATTTAGGTATTTATTTAAAGGTAATTATATTTAATATATATAAGACATACTAAGGTATAATAACTAAATATTAAATAAAACTTAGGTTATATTATCACATATATAATTATTAAGTACATTAATAATTCGTTGTGTGTATACACCTAAAGTGAAGGTTAATCAAAGATAATGTATAATTCATGTGAACTTCATCGCTACTCACGGTCGTAAGTGAATGATGTCTAGGTTGCCATTTATGGGTAAGCTTGTGGATCTCGAATGCCATGACTTAGATTCTGGTCAAGAATCCTGGGCCCCCGGTTACATCTGGTCATTCCTGACTTATTTGATAGCAACGAAGTTTGAGTAGAGTTGTACAACATCTTGCTAAAGAATAACCCGAACTTTCTAAAATTGGAAAATTACTATAAGTGGAAACTTTCCATAAATAGTAACCTTCCGAAAATGGAAATTCTTTAGTGAACCATTACTATCAATATAGTACTATATACTATTGTCTGTTAGGCAATGTCTGATCATACGTTCTATCTCTAGGTTGAGATCTCGGTCACGTCCTTCCGTTCAATTCTTTCGTGTGCTACTAAGGTGAACTTCATAGCCTCACTTTTTACTGTTTCATAACTGTTTTATAACTTTTGGGGTGAGACACATGCTTGCTTTATAACTGTTTTACGCTTAGACACAAGTACTAAATTGTTAACTATGCTGTCATGCTTTGATTCATGCTAAATCCCTACCGTAATATCGTTAATTGCTACGTTTAAATGCAAACTTAATTATTGTGAGTAGGCCTATTGAGAGTAACGTCTCTAACCATTCGACCGTTGGTCTTTGGTTACATAATAATGATTCCACGACACTGACAGTACAAGGTGTCATAGGGTAAACTTGTTTAGTAGCGATATTACAAAATGCAGCAACACTTTTAGATTGATATTTCTATATCAATCAACTTTAAACTAAATCTTGTGGTCTAAAACTTTGGATATTATTTATAAACCTATGAATTTCACTCAACCTTTTTGGTTGACACTTTAAGCGTGTTTTGTCTCAGGTGATGATTGAGCTAGCTGCTACTTGCTACTAGATGATTGATGTATGCTTTGCTGCTTGCATGGAGTCCATCATTCATATTTATCATTTTGTTTAAGACATTTTCCATTTACTGTACTCTTATGATGTAAAACTTTAAATAATGCTTCCGCTGTTTATTTAATAAATAAAATGTCTCATTTAGAGTCGTTCTCGCTTATACAACTGTGTTATGATATGATTGGTCACAATTACCCCTGGTCCATTTTGGGGGTGTGACAGATTGGTATCAGAGCAGTGCTGTTGTAGAGAACCAGGATTGCATTTTAAGTGTGTCTTATACAATTAGGTACCTTAGCAATGTAGGACTACAACTTTCCTTGACTATAGTGCCTTTAATTGTTGCCTTTAATTGTTAAATGCTACACTATACTTTAGAAACTTTACTTATCTTAGAATGCCAAGTCAATCTAAGAACTCTGTTCACTTTTCTAAGTACTATCCAATTACGCCACCGTGTTTAAATGCGACACTACTATTTTTGAAATTCTTGACATTCCTAAGTCATCTATCATGGTTTGTGTATTACATGAAATATTATCCATGAATTTTGAAACTCATATATTTTTTACTATTCATACTCAAACGTATATAACTCCCTGTTATATCACGTACCTATATGCCTTATGCCTTTATGCATCGGTTTGCGAACCAGAAAATGTTATTGAGTTATCAAGAATCTCAAAGACATTATAATGTCATCACTATTCATATTCATTACTTTCTTTGCTTTCTTGTTGTTTTGATCATTGAATTTTCCTGACGGATGACGTCTACGAAACTATAGAATAGAAAGCGTTTGGATTACTGATTTAAAGGATCCTATAGCTCAAGCCCCTGGACTTGAATAGGACATTACGAATTGAAAATCTTTAATCAAAAGATTATCAGATTACATACTTATCATCTAGACACGTCATACTACCATTATTAGTGTAGTGACCCGAACTTTTCCATGTTTATATATATTTATTGAGATTGATATTTACATGATTAAATGTTTCCAACATATTAAGCAATCAAACTTGTTAAGACTTGATTAATTGAAATATGTTTCATATAGACAATTGACCACCCAAGTTGACCGGTGATTCACGAACGTTAAAACTTGTAAAAACTATATGATGACATATATATGGATATATATATAGTTAACATGATACTATGATAAGTAAACATATCATTAAGTATATTAACAATGAACTACATATGTAAAAACAAGACTACTAACTTAATGATTTTTAAACGAGACATATATGTAACGATTATCGTTGTAAAGACATTTAATGATATTCATAAATGATAATATCATGATAATATAATAATTTAAAATCTCATTTGATATTATAAACATTGGGTTAACAACATTTAACAAGATCGTTAACCTAAAGGTTTCAAAACAACACTTACATGTAACGACTAACGATGACTTAACGACTCAGTTAAAATGTATATACATGTAGTGTTTTAATATGTATTCATACACTTTTGAAAGACTTCAAGACACTTATCAAAATACTTCTACTTAACAAAAATGCTTACAATTACATCCTCGTTCAGTTTCATCAACAATTCTACTCGTATGCACCCGTATTCGTACTCGTACAATACACAGCTTTTAGATGTATGTACTACTGGTATATACACTCCAATGATCAGCTCTTAGCAGCCTATGTGAGTCACCTAACACATGTGGGAACCATCATTTGGCAACTAGCATGAAATATCTCATAAAATTACAAAAATATGAGTAATCATTCATGACTTATTTACATGAAAACAAAATTACATATCCTTTATATCTAATCCATACACCAACGACCAAAAACACCTACAAACACTTTCATTCTTCAATTTTCTTCATCTAATTGATCTCTCTCAAGTTCTATCTTCAAGTTCTAAGTGTTCTTCATTTATTCTACAAGTTCTAGTTACATAAAATCAAGAATACTTTCAAGTTTGCTAGCTCACTTCCAATCTTGTAAGGTGATCATCCAACCTCAAGAAATCTTTGTTTCTTACAGTAGGTTATCATTCTAATACAAGGTAATAATCATATTCAAACTTTGGTTCAATTTCTATAACTATAACAATCTTATTTCAAGTGATGATCTTACTTGAACTTGTTTTCGTGTCATGATTCTATTTCAAGAACTTCGAGCCATCCAAGGATCCGTTGAAGCTAGATCTATTTTTCCCTTTTCTAGTAGGTTTATCCAAGGAACTTAAGGTAGTAATGATGTTCATAACATCATTCGATTCATACATATAAAGCTATCTTATTCGAAGGTTTAAACTTGTAATCACTAGAACATAGTTTAGTTAATTTTAAACTTGTTCGTAAACAAAAGTTAATCCTTCTAACTTGACTTTTAAAATCAACTAAACACATGTTCTATATCTATATGATATGCTAACTTAATGATTTAAAACCTGGAAACACGAAAAACACCGTAAAACCGGATTTACGCCGTCGTAGTAACACCGCGGGCTGTTTTGGGTTAGTTAATTAAAAACTATGATAAACTTTGATTTAAAAGTTGTTATTCTGAGAAAATGATTTTTATTATGAACATGAAACTATATCCAAAAATTATGGTTAAACTCAAAGTGGAAGTATGTTTTCTAAAATGGTCATCTAGACGTCGTTCTTTCGACTGAAATGACTACCTTTACAAAAATGACTTGTAACTTATTTTTCTGACTATAAACCTATACTTTTTCTGTTTATATTCATAAAATAGAGTTCAATATGAAACCATAGCAATTTGATTCACTCAAAACGGATTTAAAATAAAGAAGTTATGGGTAAAACAAGATTGGATAATTTTTCTCATTTTAGCTACGTGAAAATTGGTAACAAATCTATTCCAACCATAACTTAATCAACTTGTATTGTATATTATGTAATCTTGAGATACCATAGACACGTATACAATATTTCGACCTATCATGTCGACACATCTATATATATTTCGGAACAACCATAGACACTATATATGTGAATGTTGGAGTTAGCTATACAGGGTTGAGGTTGATTCCAAAATATATATAGTTTGAGTTGTGATCAATACTGAGATACGTATACACTGGGTCGTGGATTGATTCAAGATAAAATTTATCGATTTATTTCTGTACATCTAACTGTGGACAACTAGTTGTAGGTTACTAACGAGGACAGCTGACTTAATAAACTTAAAACATCAAAATATATTAAAAGTGTTGTAAATCTATTTTGAACATACTTTAATATATATGTATATATTTTTATAGGTTCGTGAATCAACAGTGGCCAAGTCTTACTTCTCGACGAAGTAAAAATCTGTGAAAGTGAGTTATAGTCCCACTTTTAAAATCTAATATTTTTGGGATGAGAATACATGCAGGTTTTATAAATGATTTACAAAATAGACACAAGTACGTGAAACTACATTCTATGGTTGAATTATCGAAATCGAATATGCCCCTTTTTATTAAGTCTGGTAATCTAAGAATCAGGGAACAGACACCCTAATTGACGCGAATCCTAAAGATAGATCTATCGGGCCCAACAAGCCCCATCCAAAGTACCGGATGCTTTAGTACTTCGAAATTTATATCATATCCGAAGGGTGTCCCGGAATGATGGGGATATTCTCATATATGCATCTTGTTAATGTCGGTTACCAGGTGTTCACCATATGAATGACTTTTATCTCTATGTATGAGATGTGTATTGAAATATGAAATCTTGTGGTCTATTATTATGATTTGATATATATAGGTTAAACCTATAACTCACCAACATTTTTGTTGACGTTTTAAGCATGTTTATTCTCAGGTGATTATTAAGAGCTTCCGCTGTCGCATACTTAAATAAGGACGAGATTTGGAGTCCATGCTTGTATGATATTGTGTAAAAACTGCATTCAAGAAACTTATTTTGTTGTAACATATTTGTATTGTAAACCATTATGTAATGGTCGTGTGTAAACAGGATATTTTAGATTATCATTATTTGATAATCTACGTAAAGCTTTTTAAACCTTTATTGATGAAATAAAGGTTATGGTTTGTTTTAAAATGAATGCAGTCTTTGAAAAACGTCTCATATAGAGGTCAAAACCTCGCAACGAAATCAATTAATATGGAACGTTTTTAATCAATAAGAACGGGACATTTCAGTTGGTATCTGAGCGTTGGTCTTAGAGAACCAGAATTTTGCATTAGTGTGTCTTATCGAGTTTGTTAGGATGCATTAGTGAGTCTGGACTTCGACCGTGTTTACTTGAAAAATGATTGCTTAACAAATTTTGTTGGAACCTATATATTTTTAACATGTGAATATTATGTGATATATTAATCTCTTAACGCGTTTGATATTATGTGATAGATGTCTACCTCTAGAACAAGTCCCATTGACTCACCTAATAATAATGAAGAGTCAAATGTAAATTGGAATGATTCGTGGACTGATTCACAAGTTCCCGAAGAGGAACCGGAAGAAGAGTCAGAACCGGAAGAAGAATCGGAACCGGAAGAAGAATCGGAACCGGAAGAAGAAATAGAACCGGTGGGGGAAATAATAAAACGGTTAAGTAAAAGAGAATCCTCAACCAACCGACCAAGGTTAATTATGGTCAATGGTGTTTCCGCCAAGGAAGCAAAATATTGGGAGGATTACCAATTCTCCGATGAATCGGATTCCGACGAGAATTCCGATGATGTTATAGAAATTACCCCAACTGAATTTAAAAAGGCAAAAGAAAATAATAAGGGAAAATGCATAAAAATAGAGAAATCTAATTCCAACCCCGATGAACTTTATATGTATCGTCAACCCCCGAAGTCCTTAAGTTGTAACAATGACCCGGGAACCTCTAAACCACCAGGTTTTTCTAAACCAATGTGGAAAACGACGGTTCGTATTAGGGGAACATCATATATCCCTAGAAACTTGGCAAAACGAACCAAAACCGAAGAAGAAGAAACAAGCGAGTCGGAATAAGATAGTTGTATTCGTGTGGTGTAATATATGTAATATAGTGTGCTTATGCTTTATGATATATGTAAAAATTGCTTGTATTAATAAGTATTTTTTTTATGAATCTAACCCTTGTCTATTTTACAGTATAAAAACACAAAATGGATAGACAACCCAATATTTTAAGAGACCTACCCGGAGACATGATTGATGAAATCTTGTCTAGAGTCGGTCAGAATTCTTCGGCACAACTATTTAAGGCGAGATCAGTTTGTAAGACATTCGAAGAACGTTCCAAGAATGCCTTGGTTTATAAAAGGCTTTCGTTCGAAAGATGGGGGATATCACATTGGGAAATCCATAAGTTACGATGTGTTTACTTTGACGCATATATTGCGGGGAACCCAAATGCTATTTTACGCAATGGGTTAAGAAATTATTTTGACTCAATATATCCGAATATTGGACTTCGTGATTTAGAAAAAGCGGCTAACATGCAACATAAAGAAGCATGTTATGCTTACGGATTAGTAATGTTCGCTTCTCACCAAAGTGAGAACAAGAACATCGGGCTACAACTATTAAACAAAACGTTTCCACAAGTGACGGAGTCGGTAATTGGGGTAAGAAATGAGGTTTTTAGATTGTTACGGGACTGTTGGACATTACGTAACCCTCGTCCCTTTGACGACGTTACAACACGCTGTCTTATCAACGGCCATAACGGTTATGTTCCACAAGACCATGGATGGGAAGTAATCCTAGTAAAACCAGAATGCATGACTTGTTTCTGGACGTATGCATTACGTGTCTTTATTGCCTTTGCTGAACGACTTGTGTACTAGCTAGAATTATCTTCACAACCATCTTGTATCAAATTTATTGTGTGCTATATTTCATGCTATATGTAAAATAAGCGGTATTGTAAGTTTGTAAAATATTGTGAAAAAGTTTGAACGCGAAATATTATTATAATCAGTTTTTCATATAGAATTGTATATTAGCTACTAAGTATGAACTTAACGGGTAGGTACTACCCGAATTTAAACTTATAAAACGCTAATATGAAGAAAAAGCTTTTATAAATGAGTTCATATTATGCTACGAAATACTATTAACTACTCTTAATATTCTGTATGATTAACTTGTTTCATTTGACTATTTTGAAGGAAATGGCACCGACTACTCGAAACACCGTGAATATGAATAAAGAGGAATTCCGTACTTTTCTAGCTTCAAACATAGCCGCAGTACAGGCTGCGCTACATACCAACAATAACCTTGGATCTGGCAGTACAGGAAATCGTGTAGGATGCACCTACAAAGAATTCACTGCCTGCAAACCTTTGGAATTTGATGGAACCGAAGGACCGATCGGATTGAAACGGTGGACCGAGAAGGTCGAATCGGTGTTTGCCATAAGTAAGTGTACTGAAGAGGACAAAGTAAAGTACGCTACGCATACCTTCACAGGTTCTGCGTTAACATGGTGGAATACCTATCTAGAGCAAGTGGGACAAGATGATGCTTACGCACTACCGTGGTCAGCATTCAAGCACTTGATGAACGAGAAGTACCGTCCCAGAACCGAGGTCAATAAGCTCAAGACAGAACTTAGAGGGTTACGAACCCAAGGATTTGATATTACCACGTACGAAAGACGATTCACAGAATTGTGCCTATTGTGTCCGGGAGCATTCGAAGATGAGGAAGAGAAGATCGACGCGTTTGTGAAAGGATTACCGGAAAGAATCCAAGAAGATATAAGTTCACACGAGCCCGCCTCCATACAACAGGCATGTAGAATGGCTCACAAACTAGTGAACCAGATTGAAGAAAGAATTAAAGAACAGACTGCTGAAGAGGCAAATGTGAAGCAAGTCAAAAGAAAGTGGGAGGAAAACGGTGATAAGAATCACCAATACAACAACAACAGCAATTACAACAATAATCGCAACAATTATCCCAACAATCGCAACATCAATCGCAACTACAACAAACGGCCCAACAACAACAACAACAACAACAACAACTACAACAATCATCCCAACAACAATAATAACCGCAACAACAACAACAATCAGAAGCAGCTATGCCAAAGGTGTGAAAAGTATCACTCGGGGTTCTGCACCAAATTTTGCAACAAGTGTAAAAGAAATGGTCATAGCGCGGCGAAGTGTGAGGTCTACGGACCAGGGGTTAATAGAACGAAAGGAACAAATGGTGTCGGAACGAGTAATGGCGGAGCAAGTAGTGTCGGAGCAAGTTATGCCAATGTAGTTTGTTATAAATGTGGAAAACCGGGCCACATTATTAGAAATTGCCCGAACCAGGAGAACACGAATGGACAAGGCCGCGGAAGAGTTTTCAATATTAATGCGACAGAGGCACAGGAAGACCCGGAGCTTGTTACGGGTACGCTTCTTATTGACAATAAATCTGCTTACGTTTTATTTGATTCGGGTGCGGATAGAAGCTATATGAGTAGAGATTTTTATGCTAGATTAAGTTGTCCATTGACGCCTTTGGATAGTAAATTTTTACTCGAATTAGCAAATGGTAAATTAATTTCAGCAGATAATATATGTCGGAATCGAGAAATTAAACTGGTTAGCGAAACATTTAAGATTGATTTGATACCAGTAGAGTTAGGGAGTTTTGATGTGATAATCGGTATGGACTGGTTGAAAGAAGTGAAAGCAGAGATCGTCTGTTACAAAAATGCAATTCGCATTATACGAGAAAAAGGAAAACCCTTAATGGTGTACGGAGAAAAGGGCAACACGAAGCTACATCTTATTAGTAATTTGAAGGCACAAAAACTAATAAGAAAAGGTTGCTATGCTGTTCTAGCACACGTCGAGAAAGTACAAACTGAAGAAAAGAGCATCAATGATGTTCCCATTACAAAAGAATTTCCCGATGTATTTCCGAAAGAATTACCGGGATTACCCCCACATCGATCTGTTGAATTTCAAATAGATCTTGTACCAGGAGCTGCACCAATAGCTCGTGCTCCTTACAGACTCGCACCCAGCGAGATGAAAGAAATGCAAAGCCAATTACAAGAACTTTTAGAGCGTGGTTTCATTCGACCAAGCACATCACCGTGGGGAGCTCCTATTTTGTTTGTCAAGAAGAAAGATGGTACATTCAGGTTGTGTATCGACTACCGAGAAATGAACAAACTTACCATCAAGAACCGCTACCCACTACCGAGAATCGATGACTTATTTGATCAACTACAAGGCTCGTCTGTTTATTCAAAGATTGACTTACGTTCCGAGTATCATCAAATGCGGGTGAAAGAAGATGATATTCCAAAGACTGCTTTCAGAACACGTTACGGTCATTACGAGTTTATGGTCATGCTGTTTGGTTTAACTAATGCACCAGCTGTGTTCATGGACCTTATGAACCGAGTGTGTGGACCATACCTTGACAAGTTTGTCATTGTTTTCATTGATGACATACTTATTTACTCAAAGAATGACCAAGAACACGGTGAACATTTGAGAAAGGTGTTAGAAGTATTGAGGAAGGAAGAATTGTACGCTAAGTTTTCAAAGTGTGCATTTTGGTTGGAAGAAGTTCAATTCCTCGGTCACATAGTGAACAAAGAAGGTATTAAGGTGGATCCGGCAAAGATAGAAACTGTTGAAAAGTGGGAAACCCCGAAAACTCCGAAACACATACGCCAGTTTTTAGGACTAGCTGGTTACTACAGAAGGTTCATCCAAGATTTTTCCAGAATAGCAAAACCCTTGACTGCATTAACGCATAAAGGGAAGAAATTTGAATGGAATGATGAACAAGAGAAAGCGTTTCAGTTATTGAAGAAAAAGCTAACTACGGCACCTATATTGTCATTGCCTGAAGGGAATGATGATTTTGTGATTTATTGTGACGCATCAAAGCAAGGTCTTGGTTGTGTATTAATGCAACGAACGAAGGTGATTGCTTATGCGTCTAGACAATTGAAGATTCACGAACAAAATTATACGACGCATGATTTGGAATTAGGCGCGGTTGTTTTTGCATTAAAGACTTGGAGGCACTACTTATATGGGGTCAAAAGTATTATATATACCGACCACAAAAGTCTTCAACACATATTTAATCAGAAACAACTAAATATGAGGCAGCGTAGGTGGATTGAATTATTGAATGATTACGACTTTGAGATTCGTTACCACCCGGGGAAGGCAAATGTGGTAGCCGATGCCTTGAGTAGGAAGGACAGAGAACCCATTCGAGTAAAAGCTATGAATATAATGATTCATAATAACCTTACTACTCAAATAAAGGAGGCGCAACAAGGAGTTTTAAAAGAGGGAAATTTAAAGGATGAAATACCCAAAGGATCGGAGAAACATCTTAATATTCGGGAAGACGGAACCCGGTATAGGGCTGAAAGGATATGGGTACCAAAATTTGGAGATATGAGAGAAATGGTACTTAGAGAAGCTCATAAAACCAGATACTCAATACATCCTGGAACGGGGAAGATGTACAAGGATCTCAAGAAACATTTTTGGTGGCCGGGTATGAAAGCCGATGTTGCTAAATACGTAGGAGAATGTTTGACATGTTCTAAGGTCAAAGCTGAGCATCAAAAACCATCAGGTCTACTTCAACAACCCGAAATCCCGGAATGGAAATGGGAAAACATTACCATGGATTTCATCACTAAATTGCCAAGGACTGCAAGTGGTTTTCATACTATTTGGGTAATAGTTGATCGTCTCACCAAATCAGCACACTTCCTGCCAATAAGAGAAGATGACAAGATGGAGAAGTTAGCACGACTGTATTTGAAGGAAGTCGTCTCCCGACATGGAATACCAATCTCTATTATCTCTGATAGGGATGGCAGATTTATTTCAAGATTCTGGCAGACATTACAGCAAGCATTAGGAACTCGTCTAGACATGAGTACTGCCTATCATCCACAAACTGATGGGCAGAGCGAAAGGACGATACAAACGCTTGAAGACATGTTACGAGCATGTGTTATTGATTTCGGAAACAGTTGGGATCGACATCTACCGTTAGCAGAATTTTCCTACAACAACAGCTACCATTCAAGCATTGAGATGGCGCCGTTTGAAGCACTTTATGGTAGAAAGTGCAGGTCTCCGATTTGTTGGAGTGAAGTGGGGGATAGACAGATTACGGGTCCGGAGATTATACAAGAAACTACCGAGAAGATCATCCAAATTCAACAACGGTTGAAAACCGCCCAAAGTCGACAAAAGAGCTACGCTGACATTAAAAGAAAACATATAGAATTTGAAATTGGAGAGATGGTCATGCTTAAAGTTGCACCTTGGAAAGGCGTTGTTCGATTTGGTAAACGAGGGAAATTAAATCCAAGGTATATTGGACCATTCAAGATTATTGATCGTGTCGGACCAGTAGCTTACCGACTTGAGTTACCTCAACAACTCGCGGCTGTACATAACACTTTCCACGTCTCGAATTTGAAGAAATGTTTTGCTAAAGAAGATCTCACTATTCCGTTAGATGAAATCCAAATCAACGAAAAACTTCAATTCATCGAAGAACCCGTCGAAATAATGGATCGTGAGGTTAAAAGACTTAAGCAAAACAAGATACCAATTGTTAAGGTTCGATGGAATGCTCGTAGAGGACCCGAGTTCACCTGGGAGCGTGAAGATCAGATGAAGAAGAAATACCCGCATCTATTTCCAGAAGATTCGTCAACACCTTCAACAGCTTAAAATTTCGGGACGAAATTTATTTAACGGGTAGGTACTGTAGTGACCCGAACTTTTCCATGTTTATATATATTAATTGATATTGATATTTACATGATTAAATGTTTCCAACATATTAAGCAATCAAACTTGTTAAGACTTGATTAATTGAAATATGTTTCATATAGACAATTGACCACCCAAGTTGACCGGTGATTCACGAACGTTAAAACTTGTAAAAACTATATGATGACATATATATGGATATATATATAGTTAACATGATACTATGATAAGTAAACATATCATTAAGTATATTAACAATGAACTACATATGTAAAAACAAGACTACTAACTTAATGATTTTTAAACGAGACATATATGTAACGATTATCGTTGTAAAGACATTTAATGATATTCATACATGATAATATCATGATAATATAATAATTTAAAATCTCATTTGATATTATAAACATTGGATTAACAACATTTAACAAGATCGTTAACCTAAAGGTTTCAAAACAACACTTACATGTAACGACTAACGATGACTTAACGACTCAGTTAAAATGTATATACATGTAGTGTTTTAATATGTATTCATACACTTTTGAAAGACTTCAAGACACTTATCAAAATACTTCTACTTAACAAAAATGCTTACAATTACATCCTCGTTCAGTTTCATCAACAATTCTACTCGTATGCACCCGTATTCGTACTCGTACAATACACAGCTTTTAGATGTATGTACTATTGGTATATACACTCCAATGATCAGCTCTTAGCAGCCCATGTGAGTCACCTAACACATGTGGGAACCATAATTTGGCAACTAGCATGAAATATCTCATAAAATTACAAAAATATGAGTAATCATTCATGACTTATTTACATGAAAACAAAATTACATATCCTTTATATCTAATCCATACACCAACGACCAAAAACACCTACAAACACTTTCATTCTTCAATTTTCTTCATCTAATTGAGCTCTCTCAAGTTCTATCTTCAAGTTCTAAGTGTTCTTCCTTTATTCTACAAGTTCTAGTTACATAAAATCAAGAATACTTTCAAGTTTGCTAGCTCACTTCCAATCTTGTAAGGTGATCATCCAACCTCAAGAAATCTTTGTTTCTTACAGTAGGTTATCATTCTAATACAAGGTAATAATCATATTCAAACTTTGGTTCAATTTCTATAACTATAACAATCTTATTTCAAGTGATGATCTTACTTGAACTTGTTTTCGTGTCATGATTCTGCTTCAAGAACTTCGAGCCATCCAAGGATCCGTTGAAGCTAGATCTATTTTTCTCTTTTCCAGTAGGTTTATCCAAGGAACTTAAGGTAGTAATGATGTTCATAACATCATTCGATTCATACATATAAAGCTATCTTATTCGAAGGTTTAAACTTGTAATCACTAGAACATAGTTTAGTTAATTCTAAACTTGTTCACAAACAAAAGTTAATCCTTCTAACTTGACTTTTAAAATCAACTAAACACATGTTCTATATCTATATGATATGCTAACTTAATGATTTAAAACCTGGAAACACGAAAAACACCGTAAAACCGGATTTGCGCCGTCGTAGTAACACCGCGGGCTGTTTTGGGTTAGTTAATTAAAAACTATGATAAACTTTGATTTAAAAGTTGTTATTCTGAGAAAATGATTTTTATTATGAACATGAAACTATATCCAAAAATTATGGTTAAACTCAAAGTGGAAGTATGTTTTCTAAAATGGTCATCTAGACGTCGTTCTTTCGACTGAAATGACTACCTTTACAAAAATGACTTGTAACTTATTTTTCCGACTATAAACCTATACTTTTTCTGTTTAGATTCATAAAATAGAGTTCAATATGAAACCATAGCAATTTGATTCACTCAAAACGGATTTAAAATGAAGAAGTTATGGGTAAAACAAGATTGGATAATTTTTCTCATTTTAGCTACGTGAAAATTGGTAACAAATCTATTCCAACCATAACTTAATCAACTTGTATTGTATATTATGTAATCTTGAGATACCATAGACACGTATACAATGTTTCGACCTATCATGTCGACACATCTATATATATTTCGGAACAACCATAGACACTCTATATGTGAATGTTGGAGTTAGCTATACAGGGTTGAGGTTGATTCCAAAATATATATAGTTTGAGTTGTGATCAATACTGAGATACGTATACACTGGGTCGTGGATTGATTCAAGATAAAATTTATCGATTTATTTCTGTACATCTAACTGTGGACAACTAGTTGTAGGTTACTAACGAGGACAGCTGACTTAATAAACTTAAAACATCAAAATATATTAAAAGTGTTGTAAATATATTTTGAACATACTTTAATATATATGTATATATTGTTATAGGTTCGTGAATCAACAGTGGCCAAGTCTTACTTCTCGATGAAGTAAAAATCTGTGAAAGTGAGTTATAGTCCCACTTTTAAAATCTAATATTTTTGGGATGAGAATACATGCAGGCTTTATAAATGATTTACAAAATAGACACAAGTACGTGAAACTACATTCTATGGTTGAATTATCGAAATCGAATATGCCCCTTTTTATTAAGTCTGGTAATCTAAGAATTAGGGAACAGACACCCTAATTGACGCGAATCCTAAAGATAGATCTATCGGGCCCAACAAGCCCCATCCAAAGTACCGGATGCTTTAGTACTTCGAAATTTATATCATATCCGAAGGGTGTCCCGGAATGATGGGGATATTCTCATATATGCATCTTGTTAATGTCGGTTACCAGGTGTTCACCATATGAATGACTTTTATCTCTATGTATGGGATGTGTATTGAAATATGAAATCTTGTGGTCTATTATTATGATTTGATATATATAGGTTAAACCTATAACTCACCAACATTTTTGTTGACGTTTTAAGCATGTTTATTCTCAGGTGATTATTAAGAGCTTCCGCTGTCGCATACTTAAATAAGGACGAGATTTGGAGTCCATGCTTGTATGATATTGTGTAAAAACTGCATTCAAGAAACTTATTTTGTTGTAACATATTTGTATTGTAAACCATTATGTAATGGTCGTGTGTAAACAGGATATTTTAGATTATCATTATTTGATAATCTACGTAAAGCTTTTTAAACCTTTATTGATGAAATAAAGGTTATGGTTTGTTTTAAAATGAATGCAGTCTTTGAAAAACGTCTCATATAGAGGTCAAAACCTCGCAACGAAATCAATTAATATGGAACGTTTTTAATCAATAAGAACGGGACATTTCAATTAGAGTATAGACACATCATATCTTATTATATCTTATCGTATCTATCCCAATAATCTTTGTCTAACACTTTTCCTAAATTTCCTCCGTAAATTACGGAAATCTTTTTGCTACATATACATATTCAAGGAGATGAATATATCATCCAGTATTCAACACTAATCTCATATCAAACCCTAAATCAAATCACATAATATGGATTTCTCAACCGATTCCTCGAGCTCCAATGGCAGCGTAACCGGAACAAACGAACCAATCAGCCATCATCTATTTTGGATGAATTGGGGATGGGTTCGTAGTAAACTTAATCAATGGAGACAAGAAGAAGGTAATCCCTTCCACCAACCAAATTCACCTCTTGGTGAAGAACCTGAAGCACTTACCGGCGAACCCGTTCGGAACACTATTTTCACCCTCATTTCCAGGATATCCAGTCACGAATATATAATATCTAAAATTCTAGATCTTATTCATCCACTTTTTCGAACCGCCAATCATCCCGGAATAATAGAAGAAGTCAACGAGCTTCGCGCTCGAGTGGTGGCTCTGGAGAATATGGTGCGAAACCTACGAACACCAGCGGCAGCACCAGCAGCATAACCAGTACCATCAGCATCACCACCTACAGCATCAGCATCACCAACAACAACATCTGCATTTCACGCCTCAACATCACACTCAGTACCTCGGATATCAACATCATACGCCCCATAGATACCAAGGAATATTAGTAATAATGAGTTAAGATGTATTGACTCATTCTTCCTGAAGAATTATATATGTATACTTTATATATATATGGTTTGAAACAATAATAAATCTTTTCGTACAAAGCTATTACGTGTAAATCTTAACTAGTATGTACTACTTGGTTAATTCATATCACTAATATGCTATAATGTACATCCTTCGTTAATGACTTAATGATCGTTAATCACTGCTTCAGCACAATAAACTCCATTTCATAATAAATTAAGTGTATTATTCAAATACATTTCTGATTTTACACTTCCATTTTCGATGTACTCGAAACTTTTTAGAAAACATTATTCGTGTCTTGTGAATTTCACAAGAATTCCACGAGCACCAACATCATATACCGAGGTATATCAATAACAATGAACGATGAAGTATTGATTCATAACTCCATTAAAGAAATATTCCGCGAAGATTATGTAATCTCTCAAGTTTTGAAGATTATTTATTCTTGTTCCCACCGCAAATCAAATGATTTTAATATTATATTAACTCATTAAATCTATATTATATTTGAAGAATACATATATGAACGTATATCTCCATAAAGATTGTAATTAAAGTTCTTTTGTACAAACTGTTAATTGTGAAAATATTTTAACGGGTAGGTAATACCCGAGAAATATTTATATCTCACATTAATATGTTGCATTGTACATTCTTCAATTCTGATTCAATAATCAGTAACTATACTACTTACGTTCACAAGATATATGTATCCGTTCACTAAAGAACAACCATTTTCGTACAAATTCAATTACATATTCTAATTTTGACATATCAGAATCCAAGTAAAGCTTTAGCAGGTGTTATCTTCCTAAAGATTATTAAATTCATATATATATATATTCATTCGTATTCTATGATGAATTATCACATCAAACCACTGAAATTATCGTTCATTTCTTTTGAAATCAACAACGCCTATTCATCAACCATTAGATCTGTTGACGATTACAATCAGCGTTTAATCATCTAAAAATGAAATTTCTTGAAACCATCTCGGATTGATAACCAATGATTCAAATATGGCTGCATTAAATGCAGAGGAAACAGCAAAATTGTAGATGGTTTCAATGGCCAAAAGTTTTATAATAAAGAATGGTACGTTGGAAAAGCTCAAAAGAAAATTTGGAACTAAAAAACGAATTGAGCTAACCATGGAGGAGACCAAGGACAAATACAAGGACCAAACCCTATATTCAAAGAATCCAGGTAATTCTGGATCCGATGAATTCTTTAGAGAATATCTTGCTCCGAAGTCATGTTAAAATCTTGCGAAAAATTTTACTTCATCAACTTTCGAACTTAGAAATTCCAAAATATCATCATAAATATCCTCTATATTTCTGATGATATCATCATAACGATTCTTGTCCGCAATTAGTTATCTCTTTGCGATATCTTTATCACATCATAAAGGAAACTGTATTAGTTTCTATATTCTGTAAAATTCAAGTTTAAATTATGAATGATTTGAAGAAGTGTTGGGAATTGAAGCATGAGTTAGTATAATATAATGACGTCAGGCCAACGTGATTATATTACAGTAAGTCATGCTAAATTTTTAATGGAAGATGATGATTCATAGACTGTATAAATCACCATTCGCCATGTTACACGACTCTTACATTCTATTTAACCTCTAAACATATCAAGAAAATATTTTTCTTGATGATTCGGTCTTTTCCGAATATTCTGATAATTTGACAAATCAAATCGTGCTATTACATTTCCTTTCTACTTTATAGATTATGATCATTCGAAACTTCATACCTACTAGTTCTGGACCATTATTCGCTTGACTTGAAGTCGGGAAGAAGAAACAAAAGCATAAAGCTCCGACATATAAGGGAAAATATAAAGCCCGATAACGACTCCGAAACTACAAACCGTGTATATCAATGCGTATAGCAATATAAAGACACGGGAGAATTAAAAACACTATAACCCTAACAGCATAGTAGAAGTAAACAGATTCCTCTGGTGGTAAAAGAAAAAGAAGAATGACTGCATATATGGTCAATATAATAACAAGTATCAATACAGGATTAAGCATATTAACAAATCTTTTGGAAGTATGAATTTAGGAAGAAAGTATAGAAGTGGTGAAGATAATGAAACGGAAGAAGCTAATTTATAGCAAAATTTCCAAACACGTCAATCAAGGCAATTCACCGCATTTAATCAAAGAAATCTCAAAATTCCGTGAATACCGAAGAATCAAATCTTATAGATTACGAAGATTTCCTTTAATCCCTTGAATTCCAAAAATCACCTTTAATTATGTCAAAAGTTAAGGCAAACTGATATTTCCTTATTTCAAACTTTTAAGATAACTTAATTTATACTCTTCCTATAATCGAATCGTTTTATCCATATTACCCAATGTTGATAAAACAATATTTTCAACTCATATTCATCATTCTTGTTGTAAAGAATGACAATCTGTCATAACCCGTCCTTAACCGTAAGAACGTGTTAGATAACGTATGATTTCATTGCGAGGTATTGACCTCTATATGCGACATTTTTAAAAGAAAAACTGCATATATTATACATTACAAACCATGATTCTTATTTTTGATACAAGCTTTGGACAAAATAAAGATGATTATCGTTTAGCGATAATCTTCGACTTACAAACTTTACAAATGATGATAACAACACGATTTCTAGCATATTTTACAACACAAGTTCTTGGATATGCAGTCTTATTTTTGACACAAATATGCGTACGCAAGATCCTGCTCAAATTCAACATAATGCAGCGGAAACTTCTAATTATCACCTGAGAATAAACATGTTTAAAACGTCAACATAAAGTTGGTGAGATATAGGTTTAGTGCCAGCAGCAATATATATATAGACCACAAGATTTCATATATAAACAGTTTAATAAAAATATTCTAAGTGGTTGAGCACTTGGTAACCATACTTAACATTTAATCACGTCGCATATTCCCTTTATTATGAAATCTTACTACACCGTACCAAGTGTAGTCACGAAACGAAGTACTGTGCAACCGTTGAATACTGGTCGTCCAGTCCGGTTGGGGTTGTCAGGCCCGATAGATCTATCAACAGGATTCGCGTTTACAATACCGCTGTAAATATTAGTTACCAAGCTACAGGGAAGTATGCCAGTGGTACAACTCAACGTAGAATATATTTTTCAGTTACTTGTGTCCATAACGTAAAACATAAAATACATGTATTCTCATCCCGAAATATTTAGAGTTTAAAAGTGGGACTATATACTCACTTTCGTCTTGAAGATATGTAATTTCGACTTGGTCTCCGATTGATATCACGAACCTATCCATATATAGTTTATCAATATATTTCTATTTTAAACAATCGTCACATATATATACTTTTTATACTTTTAATAGTTTTAATAATTTCTTAGTCCGTAGTTAGCAGTCCGATGTTAGTAATTCAATTTTAATGGTTCATTTTTAGGTGTTTAATAAACCCCCAATGAAATAAATAAAAACCCCCATCGTATATGTATTGGTCGAGATTAATCTTGACCCATGGTACCGGTGTTGTCAAATGACGTGTTGCGTACATAAAGTACCGGTGTTGTCAAATGACGTGTTGCGTACAATCATGGGATCTTATGATTAATCTTCTCGTATTGTTTACGGGTGATCCTGAACCATATAAAATTAAATTATGAGTACATATATATAAAATATCATGTTATTTTAAAAAGATGTGATTTATTTAATTTTCTCCAATTATTTTCGTAGCCAAACTAGTCTTAGATATCCGATCTCGTTTTGGTCATAGTTTCTTCGTTACAACTCCGTTTTCGTTGATTCAACTTGCCACTTCCTTGGATCGAGTCCCTCTTTAAGACTATGAACTGTAAATACCTTAGTTTGTATTCGAAATCACAGGTCATAGGTCAAACTTTAGTGAAACTTATGAAGTTAATCATTTTCCATCATGTAAACAACCTTAAATGATTATTTTTCTAAAAATACTTATACTTTGAGTTAAATCATGAAATTTTTATGTGTTATCATATTCATAGTAAAAATCATTTTTCTATAAAATAAACCTCCAATTCAAAGTTTAAGATGGTTTTTAATTATCCAACCCAAAACAGCCCCCGGTTGCACTCCGACGTCGTAAAAACAGTTTTTAAGGTGTTCTTTGAAAAACCAAGTTATACCTTGTTAAATTAGCATATTTTTAAGTTATATTACAGGTCTTGAAGTATTTTAAAAGTTAAGTTATAAGAATCTATTTAGTTTGCAAACAAGTTTGAAAACATTCAAACTATGTTCTTGTTGTTAAAATTTTATACCACAAAATAAGATAGCTATATATATATGAATCGAATAAGGTTATGAACATAGTTACTACCTCAAGTTCCTTGGACAAGGTTGCTGTAAAAGAGGAGTAAAAAGCTAGAACCAAAAGGGTGATGGAATTGAATGAAAGATTGGAAGTAAGTTTGTGTTCTTGGAAGGATTTCTTGAAGTGTTTTTGTAAGGTTTTCTTATGAGGTTTAAGTGTTGTTTTTGAAGCTAAATGATGGGGAAAATGCTTAGAGATGATCAAGTATGAAGTTAAGAGTATTTTGAGAGAGAAATGGAAGTGTAAGTATGAGAAAATGGGGTGAAGAAATGGTGTGCATGCATAAAAACGTTTTTAGGTTATAAAGGAAAAAAAAATACCTAACTTTGTTTTCTTGCTAAATAATTCATGCTACTTGACAAATGGTTGGTTCCACATGTTTCTTAATCATTTAAGGCTACTAAGGAGCAGATTTTTATTGGTATATACCAATAGTAAATACATCTAGAAGCTGCGTATGATACGGGTACATATACCCTAGGTATACGTATAGAAATCTTTGAGAAAACGGAACGAGGATTCAAATATAGCTATCTTTTGTAAATATACTTATATTGTTTTATGTATTTAAGTCTTTAAAAGTGATTAAATACATTACTTATACGATATATGTATAAACATTATAGGTCATAAGTATTTAAGTCAAATAACGTTACGTATGGTTATCGTTTTGAAAACTTAAGTTAGTAGTTTCAAAATATACTTATAACTTATTGTTATTAATACAAAATGAGATATTAAAACATTCTTAGATCATGTTAAATATGTATATATACATATATATACACAAACGTATAATTATCATATATTGTATAGTTCGTGATATCATCGGTCAAACTAGACGGTCAAACGTTGTGTAAAACTCTTTTCGAAAACATAAGTCTCAACAATTTGGATTGCTTATCATGTTGGTAAGGTTTAATTTATATAAATATTAATCTTATAAGTATAGAACGAACGAAAAAGTGCGGGTCATTACAGTACCTACCCGTTAAATAAATTTCGTCCCGAAATTTTAAAATTGTACCTATTTTGCGTCATCGGAAAACAAGTGTGGATATTTTTGTTTCATTTGATCCTCTCGTTCCCAAGTAAACTCGGGACCCCTTCGAGCATTCCAACGAACCTTAACGATCGGTATGTTGCTCTGCTTGAGCCGTTTAACTTCACGATCCATGATTTCGATTGGTTCTTCGATGAATTGTAGTTTCTCGTCGACATGGATTTCTTCAAGAGGAATGGTGAGGTCTTCCTTTGCAAGACACTTCTTAAGGTTTGAGACGTGAAAGGTATTATGTACTCCGGCGAGTTGTTGTGGTAACTCGAGTCGATAAGCTACCGGTCCAATGCGTTCGATAATCTTGAACGGGCCTACATATCTTGGGTTCAGTTTACCCCTTTTTCCGAAGCGTATTACACCTTTCCACGGTGACACCTTTAACATAACCATGTCACCGATCTGAAACTCTAATGGTTTCCTTCGAACATCGGCGTAGCTCTTTTGGCGACTACGGGCTGTTTTCAATCTCTCCTTGATTTGTACTATCTTCTTAGTCGTTTCGTGTATGATCTCGGGACCAGTTAATTGTCGATCTCCTACTTCATTCCAACAAATAGGAGATCTACACTTCCTTCCGTACAATGCTTCGAATGGCGCAGCTTTAATGCTCGCATGATAACTATTATTATACGAGAATTCTGCTAATGGTAGATATTTATCCCATCCGTTTCCAAAATCGTTCACACATGCCCTGAGCATGTCTTCAAGAGTCTGAATTGTTCTTTCACTCTGCCCGTCGGTTTGCGGATGATACGCGGTACTCATATCCAAACGAGTTCCTAGGGCCTCCTGTAGTGATTGCCAGAACTTTGATGTAAATCTACTATCACGATCGGATATAATGGAAATAGGTATTCCATGCCTTGAAACAACTTCCTTTATATACAATCGTAATAGTTTCTCCATTCTATCTGTTTCCTTTATAGGCAAGAAGTGTGCAGACTTGGTGAGACGATCAACAATCACCCAAATGGTGTCGTATCCCCAGGCAGTCTTTGGTAACTTCGTGATGAAATCCATGGTAATACCATCCCATTTCCATTCTGGGATTTCTGGTTGTTGAAGTAACCCTGACGGCTTCTGGTGTTCAGCTTTGACTTTGGAACAAGTTAAACATTCCCCAACATATGTTGCAACGTCTGTCTTTAAATTAGGCCACCAATAATGTGTCTTAAGATCTTGGTACATCTTTCCAACTCCAGGATGTATCGAGTATCTTGTCTTATGTGCCTCATTTAATATCAACTTCCTTAATCCACCCAACTTCGGTACCCAAATACGATTTGCAAAATATCGAATTCCATCTTCCCGCATAACGAGTTGCTTCTCATACTTCTTCATTATTTCATTTCCTATATTTTCTTTAGTAAGTGCTTCTCGTTGAACTTCTTTGATTTGTGAATTGAGATTCATGCGAATTTTTATGTTCATCGCTCGTACTCGAATTGGTTCTCGTTCCTTTCTGCTTAGAGCGTCGGCCACCACGTTCGCTTTCCCGGGATGATAACGAATTTCACAATCATAGTCGTTTATTAACTCGACCCACCTACGTTGTCTCATGTTCAGCTGTTTCTGATCAAAAATATGTTGAAGGCTTTTATGATCAGTAAACACAGTGCATTTAACCCCATACAAGTAGTGTCTCCATATCTTCAATGCAAACACGACTGCTCCCAGTTCTAGATCATGCGTCGTATAATTCCGCTCGTGAATCTTCAATTGTCGGGATGCGTATGCAATAACTTTCTTTCGTTGCATAAGAACGCAACCAAAACCTCGTCGCGAAGCGTCACAATATATTTCAAAATCATCTTTCCCTTCTGGTAACGATAAAATAGGCGCCGTAGTCAACTTCTTTTTCAGTAACTGAAATGCACTCTCCTGCTCAGAAGTCCATTCATATTTCTTCCCTTTTTGCGTTAACGCTGTCAACGGCTTAGCTATTCGGGAAAAATCTTGAATAAACCTTCTATAATAACCGGCTAAACCCAAAAATTGGCGTATCTGCATTGGTGTCTTAGGAGTCTCCCATTTTTTAATGGCTTCAATTTTTGCTGGATCAACCTGAATTCCTTTGCTACTAACAACGTGGCCAAGAAATTGCACTTCTTTCAACCAGAAAGCACATTTAGAAAATTTAGCATATAGCTGTTCTTTTCTCAACAACTCTAATATCAACCTTAAATGCTGCTCATGCTCTTGCTCACTCTTGGAATAGATAAGAATATCATCAATGAAAACGATAACAAACTTATCTAAATATGGACTACAAACTCGATTCATGAGGTCCATGAATACAGCTGGCGCATTTGTCAACCCAAACGGCATGACCAAAAATTCGTAATGACCATAATGTGTCCGAAAAGCAGTTTTCGGAATGTCCTCTTCTTTGACACGTAATTGATGATAGCCCGACCTTAAGTCAATTTTTGAGTACACACATGATCCTTGGAGTTGATCAAATAAGTCGTCAATTCTCGGTAGTGGATACCGATTCTTGATAGTTAACTTATTTAATTCACGATAATCTATACACATCCTAAAAGATCCATCTTTCTTTTTAACAAATAGAATCGGAGCTCCCCACGGTGAAGTACTTGGTCGTATGAATCCATGATCCAGTAATTCTTTTAACTGACTCTGAAGTTCTTTTAACTCGGACGGTGCAAGTCTATATGGAGCACGAGCCACTGGTGCAGCTCCTGGTACTAAATCTATTTGAAATTCTACAGATCTAAATGGAGGTAATCCCGGCAACTTTTCTGGAAAGACTTCAGGAAAATCTCTTGCCACAGGCACGTCATTGATGCTCTTCACTTTTTCCTTTGTTTCGACTTTATTAACATGTGCTAAGATAGCATAGCACCCTTTCTTCAAGCACTTTTGAGCTTTCAAATAACTAATGAGTTTTAGCTTTGAGTTACCCTTCTCTCCATAAATCATTACTGGCGTTTTATCCTTACGAGGAATGCGAATTGCCTTCTTGGCGCACACAACTTCAGCTCCTATTTTGGACATCCAGTCCATGCCGACTATTACATCAAAACTTCCTAATTCTACGGGTATCAAGTCAATTTTAAACGTTTCTCCGGCTAAATTTATTTTACAATCACGGCAAATTTTATCGGCTTTAATTAGTTTACCATTAGCTAACTCAATCATGTACTTAGCATCGAGAGGTAATGATGAACAATTCAATTTAGCGTGAAAGTCTCTACACACGTAACTTCTATCAGCACCAGTATCAAATATAATAGATGCGGATAAGTTATTAATGGTAAACGTACCCGTAACAAGCTCCGGGTCTTCACATGCCTCTCTAGCATTAATAACAAATGCTCTCCCACGTGCAGGTCCGATATTCTTCTCTGGATTCGGGCACTGGCTCTTATAGTGACCTTGTTTTCCACACCCAAAACAAGTAATGGTAGCCAAAGCAGTTCTATTTGCATTGGTGGCAGGAGTCTTGGTACCATTTGTATTTGTAACGAGAGCCCTACAATCTTCAGCAAGATGACCCTTTCGATTACATTTGTTGCATACCACATTACAGTAACCAGAGTGATGTTTGTGGCATCGGTTGCATAAAGGATTTTGTCCTTTATAACCAAAGCTTAAACCACTACCCGTACCTTGCGTGTTTTCTTGTTTCTTAAAAGATTGTTGTTGGTTACCTCGATCATAATTTCCATTCCACTTTCTTTTGTTACCTGATACCTTCACATCAGTATTGGATACTTTCTTATCCATGATTACCTGATCCATTAGCTCGTTTGCCATGGTTATAGCTTCATGAATTGTCTTAGGTTTCGATGCTGTAACATTTGCCTTGACCTTTTTGGGCAAACCATCTTTGTACATTTCAATCTTCCGTTCTTCGGTTGGAACCAATTCAGGACATAGCAAAACTAATTCCATGAATCGCTGATTGTAGTTGGTGATTTCAGTACCAATAACCTTCAGACTTCGTAACTCATCTTCCAACTTCCTAACCTCGTTCCTTGGACAATATTCGTTGATTAACATTGTTTTGAATTCTTCCCACGGAGTATCATAAGCTACATCTCCTCCTACAGCCTTCACATAATTTTTCCACCACGTGAGTGCACTATCTTGTAAAGTGCACGATGCGTATTTGGTCATGTCCTTTTCAACACAACCACTGATTTTGAACACAGTTTCCATCTTTTCTATCCACCGGGTTAAACCGATCGGTCCTTCTGTTCCACTGAATGATGAGGGCTTGCAAGCTTGAAAAGTTTTGTAAGTGCACCCCACACGAGGATTTGGGTTAACTGCAGCACCTCTTGCAGCCTCGACCCATAACATTCTGTCGTTCACTCGCTGATTGATGAGTTCCTGGATTTCTTGTTCCGTCATTCGGTTCAATCGCGCCATATTCTTCTATAAGAATGAAAAGAAAATAATTACTCACATGGAATATTATAGATGTAGTGTATATTTACAGTACATTATAGCTTATTAATAATATGAACCAGGTATTATTATAAAAGCCTTTTCTTCTTATTAGCGTTTTATAATTATATCTAGGGTAGTACCTACCCGTTAATGTCCATACTTAATAGCTTAGTACAGAATCAATTACTACCATCTAAATAATACTTAACCATGGAAAATTATTGCATTTCACACTTCACTATTTTTACATATGCTTATCTTACATCGAACATTAAGCAAACCACACTGATAATATTATACAAAACATTATATGATCCCATGGTTTAATACGGCAGCGCATCGTTTGGTCTATTTTCTAGGACGTTTAGGTTCAGAGAATCGCTTAACGCTTATCCTGGCTGTCTGCCTATATTTTGGCTGTGGGACTGAGGAACTGGATGCCGGGATAGAATGAATAGGAATAGCGGGAATAGGGGTGGTAGTGTCTAGTGGAGTTGGTGCCACATCATCCTTATTAAACTCAGGATTTGAATTTTCTAATTCATTAGCCTTTCGTTTCTTTCCTAGTTCGAACTCTTCTTTTGTAATTTCCTGTATTTCTTCCTCGGGTTCACTTTCCTCCTCGGGTTCACTTTCCTCCTCGGGTTCACTTTCCTCCTCGGGTTCACTTTCCTCCTCGGGTTCACTTTCCGGGTTCTCTATATTCGGTTCATCCGGAATTTGTGAGTCTTCCCCAAAGATATTATTTTCGTCATTGGATAGGTTAATGACTGGAACACCATCTGAAGATTCTGGTTCGGAGTCGCTGAATGTGATAACAAGTTTTGAGCCCGACATCTATCACACAACAACTAACCCATTAGTACTACATAATATTTACATATAAATTTTAACCAACAATGATAAGCAATGGTTTTTAAATCAGACCCGGTCAAAGTCCAGACTTACTAATGTATCCTAACGACTTATCAGTTAGACACACTAATGCAAACCTGGTTCGCTAAGACCACCGCTCTGATACCACATGTCATAACCCGTCCTTAACCGTAAGAACGTGTTAGATAACGTATGATTTCATTGCGAGGTATTGACCTCTATATGCGACATTTTTAAAAGAAAAACTGCATATATTATACATTACAAACCATGATTCTTATTTTTGATACAAGCTTTGGACAAAATAAAGATGATTATCGTTTAGCGATAATCTTCGACTTACAAACTTTACAAATGATGATAACAACACGATTTCTAGCATATTTTACAACACAAGTTCTTGGATATGCAGTCTTATTTTTGACACAAATATGCGTACGCAAGATCCTGCTCAAATTCAACATAATGCAGCGGAAACTTCTAATTATCACCTGAGAATAAACATGTTTAAAACGTCAACATAAAGTTGGTGAGATATAGGTTTAGTGCCGGCAGCAATATATATATAGACCACAAGATTTCATATATAAACAGTTTAATAAAAATATTCTAAGTGGTTGAGCACTTGGTAACCATACTTAACATTTAATCACGTCGCATATTCCCTTTATTATGAAATCTTACTACACCGTACCAAGTGTAGTCACGAAACGAAGTACTGTGCAACCGTTGAATACTGGTCGTCCAGTCCGGTTGGGGTTGTCAGGCCCGATAGATCTATCAACAGGATTCGCGTTTACAATACCGCTGTAAATATTAGTTACCAAGCTACAGGGAAGTATGCCAGTGGTACAACTCAACGTAGAATATATTTTTCAGTTACTTGTGTCCATAACGTAAAACATAAAATACATGTATTCTCATCCCGAAATATTTAGAGTTTAAAAGTGGGACTATATACTCACTTTCGTCTTGAAGATATGTAATTTCGACTTGGTCTCCGATTGATATCACGAACCTATCCATATATAGTTTATCAATATATTTCTATTTTAAACAATCGTCACATATATATACTTTTTATACTTTTAATAGTTTTAATAATTTCTTAGTCCGTAGTTAGCAGTCCGATGTTAGTAATTCAATTTTAATGGTTCATTTTTAGGTGTTTAATAAACCCCCAATGAAATAAATAAAAACCCCCATCGTATATGTATTGGTCGAGATTAATCTTGACCCATGGTACCGGTGTTGTCAAATGACGTGTTGCGTACATAAAGTACCGGTGTTGTCAAATGACGTGTTGCGTACAATCATGGGATCTTATGATTAATCTTCTCGTATTGTTTACGGGTGATCCTGAACCATATAAAATTAAATTATGAGTACATATATATAAAATATCATGTTATTTTAAAAAGATGTGATTTATTTAATTTTCTCCAATTATTTTCGTAGCCAAACTAGTCTTAGATATCCGATCTCGTTTTGGTCATAGTTTCTTCGTTACAACTCCGTTTTCGTTGATTCAACTTGCCACTTCCTTGGATCGAGTGCCTCTTTAAGACTATGAACTGTAAATACCTTAGTTTGTATTCGAAATCACAGGTCATAGGTCAAACTTTAGTGAAACTTATGAAGTTAATCATTTTCCATCATGTAAACAACCTTAAATGATTATTTTTCTAAAAATACTTATACTTTGAGTTAAATCATGAAATTTTTATGTGTTATCATATTCATAGTAAAAATCATTTTTCCAGAAAATAAACCTCCAATTCAAAGTTTAAGATGGTTTTTAATTATCCAACCCAAAACAGCCCCCGGTTGCACTCCGACGTCGTAAAAACAGTTTTTAAGGTGTTCTTTGAAAAACCAAGTTATACCTTGTTAAATTAGCATATTTTTAAGTTATATTACAGGTCTTGAAGTATTTTAAAAGTTAAGTTATAAGAATCTATTTAGTTTGCAAACAAGTTTGAAAACATTCAAACTATGTTCTTGTTGTTAAAATTTTATACCACAAAATAAGATAGCTATATATATATGAATCGAATAAGGTTATGAACATAGTTACTACCTCAAGTTCCTTGGACAAGGTTGCTGTAAAAGAGGAGTAAAAAGCTAGAACCAAAAGGGTGATGGAATTGAATGAAAGATTGGAAGTAAGTTTGTGTTCTTGAAAGGATTTCTTGAAGTGTTTTTGTAAGGTTTTCTTATGAGGTTTAAGTGTTGTTTTTGAAGCTAAATGATGGGGAAAATGCTTAGAGATGATCAAGTATGAAGTTAAGAGTATTTTGAGAGAGAAATGGAAGTGTAAGTATGAGAAAATGGGGTGAAGAAATGGTGTGCATGCATAAAAACGTTTTTAGGTTATAAAGGAAAAAAAAAATACCTAACTTTGTTTTCTTGCTAAATAATTCATGCTACTTGACAAATGGTTGGTTCCACATGTTTCTTAATCATTTAAGGCTGCTAAGGAGCAGATTTTTATTGGTATATACCAATAGTAAATACATCTAGAAGCTGCGTATGATACGGGTACATATACCCTAGGTATACGTATAGAAATCTTTGAGAAAACGGAACGAGGATTCAAATATAGCTATCTTTTGTAAATATACTTATATTGTTTTATGTATTTAAGTCTTTAAAAGTGATTAAATACATTACTTATACGATATATGTATAAACATTATAGGTCATAAGTATTTAAGTCAAATAACGTTACGTATGGTTATCGTTTTGAAAACTTAAGTTAGTAGTTTCAAAATATACTTATAACTTATTGTTATTAATACAAAATGAGATATTAAAACATTCTTAGATCATGTTAAATATGTATATATACATATATATACACAAACGTATAATTATCATATATTGTATAGTTCGTGATATCATCGGTCAAACTAGACGGTCAAACGTTGTGTAAAACTCTTTTCGAAAACATAAGTCTCAACAATTTGGATTGCTTATCATGTTGGTAAGGTTTAATTTATATAAATATTAATCTTATAAGTATAGAACGATCGAAAAAGTGCGGGTCATTACACAATCTCTATCAAATTTCATGAATATGATTTCACGAACTCCTCTCTGTCTTATCTGCCCCAATATTGTGGCATAAACGCTCAAGGTTTTAAATGAGCACAATATTATTCATAACATATTTCATGTATCTAATTTACTGAAATGACTTGTAAAACATCATCATTTTGAATGATCTCCGCATTAATAATAAAATGCACTTCGTAGAAGAACTTGTAGAAATTATGGTTTGTATGATTTTAATTCTTGAAACAGAACAATATTCTATCCGTTGGAATTCACGCAAGGCCTCGAGCATACCTGGGAACGTGAAAACTAAATAAAACGTAAATATCCTCGTCTATGTACGAACAACACCGATTAATGGCAACAACTAAATTTCGGGACGAAATTTCTTTTAACGGGTAGGTACTATAACAACCCTCATATTTCCATACCTGAATTGACTAATTTGACTAATTTGACTATAGGGTTGTTATCCATACGTAATATATAATTAAATTTGACATTGATCAAATATTTATTTTTAGTCGACACTTTTTGTTAACTAAAGTTTACACTAATTATATAAAATAACTTTAGTTAATATTAATATTAATGCGTACTATGTTTAAAACTATATGAAACATAATTATTAATTAAATGATAAGTTATTTTAATCATTATATATATTTTTTTAGCTTATAAAAAAAAAGAGATTTTTTTATAAATTAAATAATGAGCCCATGAATTTTGACTAAATATTTTCAAAAACAAAAACTTATTAAAAACATTTTTAACATGTTTTTTATTATTTTGTCAAAATTGGCACCTTTATTTTATTATATTTTTTTTTCACCAACCATTTTTTACCTATAAATACATGGCTCCTCATTCATTTTTTCTTGCCAAACACAAAAACTTAAGTTATTCACTCAAAACCTTGAAGAAAATTTGAGGTACTTTCTATTTTTATTAATTTTTTTCAATATTGTCATTTATATTTATATTTATTGTATATTCTTTGTAAAATTCGAAATTAATTATGTTTATATGTTATAATTAGTATTATAAGTGTTATGATGCATAAAAATAATTTTGATAATTTATGGAATATTATTTATAATTAAATACGAATTATGTAGTGTTTAAACGTAAAAATAATGTAAAATTCGTAATAAATACTTTTAACCAAAAATAAAATATATATAATTTTTTTCTGAGTTTTTAAAACTTATATAGATCTAAAAAATTATAAAAATAATTACTTGGGTCAAATTGGTATTTATTATATAATTAAACTCTATTATTATGTAATTCGAAGGTAAATTAAGAATAAATATAAAATAATAAAAAAAAATTTAATATTTTTCTACAGGTTATTAGACTGATAGAAACTTATAAAAATTATAAAAATAATTATTTGGGTTGATTTAGTAATTATGTAGAATTAAAATTGTTTTGTGAATACATTAAGGGTAAAAATAAAAATAAATACAAAAATATAATAAAAACGTTTTCTTAAATTTTTCTACTAATCTATATGATTAACTAAGACTATAAAAATTATGTATGTAATTTTTAGATATTTAATTTATTATTTAGACATTTTTTGAATAATGTTCGATTAATAAAACACTATTATTTTTGAAGTAATTTAGGTATTTATTTAAAGGTAATTATATTTAATATATATAAGACATACTAAGGTATAATAACTAAATATTAAATAAAACTTAGGTTATATTATCACATATATAATTATTAAGTACGTTAATAATTCGTTGTGTGTATACACCTAAAGTGAAGGTTAATCAAAGATAATGTATAATTCATGTGAACTTCATCGCTACTCACGGTCGTAAGTGAATGATGTCTAGGTTGCCATTTATGGGTAAGCTTGTGGATCTCGAATGCCATGACTTAGATTCTGGTCAAGAATCCTGGGCCCCCGGTTACATCTGGTCATTCCTGACTTATTTGATAGCAACGAAGTTTGAGTAGAGTTGTACAACATCTTGCTAAAGAATAACCCGAACTTTCTAAAATTGGAAAATTACTATAAGTGGAAACTTTCCATAAATAGTAACCTTCCGAAAATGGAAATTCTTTAGTGAACCATTACTATCAATATAGTACTATATACTATTGTCTGTTAGGCAATGTCTGGTCATACGTTCTATCTCTAGGTTGAGATCTCGGTCACGTCCTTCCGTTCAATTCTTTCGCGTGCTACTAAGGTGAACTTCATAGCCCCACTTTTTACTGTTTTATAACTTTTGGGGTGAGACACATGCTTGCTTTATAACTGTTTTACGCTTAGACACAAGTACTAAATTGTTAACTATGCTGTCATGCTTTGATTCATGCTAAATCCCTACCGTAATATCGTTAATTGCTACGTTTAAATGCAAACTTAATTATTGTGAGTAGGCCTATTGAGAGTAACGTCTCTAACCATTTGACCGTTGGTCTTTGGTTACATAATAATGATTCCACGACACTGACAGTACAAGGTGTCATAGGGTAAACTTGTTTAGTAGCGATATTACAAAATGCAGCAACACTTTTAGATTGATATTTCTATATCAATCAACTTTAAACTAAATCTTGTGGTCTAAAACTTTGGATATTATTTATAAACCTATGAATTTCACTCAACCTTTTTGGTTGACACTTTAAGCGTGTTTTGTCTCAGGTGATGATTGAGCTAGCTGCTACTTGCTACTAGATGATTGATGTATGCTTTGCTGCTTGCATGGAGTCCATCATTCATATTTATCATTTTGTTTAAGACATTTTCCATTTACTGTACTCTTATGATGTAAAACTTTGAATAATGCTTCCGCTGTTTATTTAATAAATAAAACGTCTCATTTAGAGTCGTTCTCGCTTATACAACTGTGTTATGATATGATTGGTCACAATTACCCCTGGTCCATTTTGGGGGTGTGACAATTTTGTATGAGCCAAGTCATTGTTTGATTTTGTTTGTAATTATTCATTTAATTGGGTTCGTAGTAGAGGTCTTAATAATGTTGTTGGAATGTCTTTTAATTCAGTTGTAACTCCTCTCTAACTTCTCGCTAGGGGTTTTTGTTTATGTAATTTGGTGTGAGAAAGAAAAAGAAACTACTCGTCTACTCCGTACATTTCTTCTCATACATACATATTATCCGTTTCCAATCCGTTCGATTTATTGTAAGCTAGCGTGACGTAATCAAACTTTGTTTGTACCTATACTTAGAAACTATACCTTTTTTTTATTTAAATAAATATATAAATCAAGGGTCAATTTTCCCACTATATAAAAAAAAAGTTGTTTAATACTTTGTGGTTGATAAGATGTCAATTGTCATGGCATTATTCATGTTTATATATATTATTATTATAATTATAATTATAATATAATTATAATTATAATTATAATTATAATTATTATATGATGATGGGCCTGAAGTGAAAGGGCGTTTGTCGAAGACTCCTGGCCAGACCCTCAGCCGGCTGGGACCAGGGTCCCTGTCCTAATTATGGTGCGAGTAAGTGCGTATCTGATGCAACTTTATTTGGATTTAGCTGCAAATAAAGTTAAATAGTTTTGTCAATTTACAACCCCCACTATGTAGTGAGTAGGACTGTACTTCAAAATACACTAATTTACTTTCGATTTTACTAAAGATTATAGAACGTAAGCAATAGTGTATTAGATCCATTAATGTGATCGATATTGTCTACCACTGTATGATTTAATAATTTCAACAATAATAACTTTTTATATTATATATCTGTATCATCATCATTATTCACACCCTTAGTTACGATCACTTGTGTCATTATTTTCATGTTTTATAACTCCTTCTGATCATAAATAAAATATGATAACTTTCATGTTTCACGGTAACAGTTTATTGATCATATAATTGACAACAATTGAAAATTTGAATACTAATTATTTTATTGAATAATACTGAATTGGTATTTTACAATTACAATTGAAGCACCTTTTATAGTGATAAAAGAGCCTAAGTATGGAATGGAGCCTATACATATTTTTGGTAAATATTCAAAAAGATTACTAGCCGTTAGTCTTGCTGTAATCCTATGGAATGTGCTGTCTTCTTGATCTTGGTTCCTTTTATTTTCTAACACTCCCCCTCAAGTTGAATAGTGGGATTTCCGATATTCAACTTGACTAATACTTCGTTGAAGAGTCTTCCGTTGACTGACTTTGTGAGAATATCTGCTAGTTGGTCTTCTGATCTGACATTTGGAAGTGAGATGATTTCTGCTTCAAGTTTTTCCTTGATGAAGTGTCTATCAATTTCAACATGCTTTGTCCTATCATGTTGTACTGGGTTCTCTGAAATGGCAATTGCCGCTTCATTATCGCACATGATCCTGGTTGACTCTTCTGGTGGAAATCCAATTTCTGTTAGTAGCTTTCGAATCCACAATGCTTCTTGTACTCCTCGTGCTATTCCCCTGAACTCAGCTTCGGCACTTGAAAGAGCCACAACCTTTTGCTTTTTGCTTCTTCAAGTAACTAGGTTTCCTCCGACTAAGGTGAAATAACCTGATGTAGATTTTCTATCTCCTTTTTCACCTCCCCAACCTGCGTCTGTGTAAACTTCTGTTTTTAGATGCCTGCTTGGTTTGTACAGAACTCCGTGTCCTGCTGTTCCTTTTAGATATTTGATGATTCTCATTACTGCTTCCATATGGTGGACTTGCGGTTGATGCATAAACTGGCTGACAACTCCTACTGCGTGAGCTATATCTGGACGAGTGTGTGCAAGGTAGATGAGCTTTCCCACAATCCTTTGGTATTGGCCTCTATCTGCTAGATTAACTTCCTCTTCCATATACAACCTCTGATTTGTAATCATAGGAGTTTCCGCCGGTTTACAATCAATCATCCCTGTTTCAGCAAGTAAATCAAGAACATATTTCTTTTGACAGATAAAAATTCCTTGCTGAGATCGTAAAACTTCAATCCCCAAAAAATATTTTAGTCTTCCCAAATCTTTCATTTCAAATTCATTTGATAAGTTTGTTTTTAACTTTAAAAATTCGTCCTTGTCATTTCCTGTAATTATCATGTCATCGACATAGATAATTAAGCAAGTTATCAGTTGGTTTCTTTGTTTGAAAAATAGAGTGTGATCTGAATTACTTTGTTTATAGCCGTATTTTTTCATGGCCAAAATAAATTTCCCAAACCATGCCCGAGGAGATTGTTTTAACCCATAAAGAGATTTTTTAAGGCGACAAACTTCCCTGTTTTTGAAGTTTCTCGCGAATCCTGGAGGAGCTTCCATATAAACCTCTTCCTTGAGCTCGCCATGCAAAAATGCATTCTTCACGTCGAATTGGTGAAGAGGCCATTCATTGTTTGCAGCAACCGAAAAAAGGACCCAGATGGTGTCAATTTTTGCCACCAGTGAGAAAGTTTCAGAGTAATCAATCCCGTATGTTTGTGTGTATCCTTTTGCAACTAGCCGAGCTTTGTATCTTTCAATTGTTCCGTCTGGTTTATGTTTTATTGTAAACACCCAACGACATCCTACTGGTTTCTTTTCTCTAGGAAGAACACATTTTTCCCATGTATCATTTTTCTTTAGAGCTTCCATCTCAACTTCCATTGTATTTCTCCAGTTCTTTGACTTCAAGGCTTGTTCTACTGATGTCGGTATTTTCTCAGAGTATATTGCGGAAGTGAATTTCTTAGCTTCTTCTGATAAATTTCCTCTAACAACGTTTGCCATAGGATATCTTGATCTGAGGGCTTCTTTTTCAGGATCATACCGTTTTGGTGGAATCCCCCTGTTTGCTCTTGGAGGCAATACGTATCCTTCAGTAGATTCACTTTGACTTTCATGATCTTGAATTATATTTTGTCGTTCGTCTTGTTGAGTCGATTCATGTCTTGAACTTTCTAGCTGGTCTGAATTTACTTGATGTCGTTCCTCTTGTTGAGTTGATTCTTGTCCTGAACTTTCTGGTTCGTCCAATTTTTCTTGCTGAGTTGATTCCTGACTTAAACTTTTTGATTCGTCTGAACTATCTTGCTGAGTTGATTCCTGACATGAACTTTCTTGTTCGTCTAGAATATCTTGCTGAGTTGATTGATTTGAACTTTGGTGTTTGTATTGTGTTGGAGTTTCTTGCTCTTTTTCAATTGATATTTTGGGAAGACTTGAAATGTCCCGTTCTTATTGATTAAAAACGTTCCATATTAATTGATTTCGTTGCGAGGTTTTGACCTCTATATGAGACGTTTTTCAAAGACTGCATTCATTTTAAAACAAACCATAACCTTTATTTCATCAATAAAGGTTTAAAAAGCTTTACGTAGATTATCAAATAATGATAATCTAAAATATCCTGTTTACACACGACCATTACATAATGGTTTACAATACAAATATGTTACAACAAAATAAGTTTCTTGAATGCAGTTTTTACACAATATCATACAAGCATGGACTCCAAATCTCGTCCTTATTTAAGTATGCGACAGCGGAAGCTCTTAATAATCACCTGAGAATAAACATGCTTAAAACGTCAACAAAAATGTTGGTGAGTTATAGGTTTAACCTATATATATCAAATCATAATAATAGACCACAAGATTTCATATTTCAATACACATCCCATACATAGAGATAAAAATCATTCATATGATGAACACCTGGTAACCGACATTAACAAGATGCATATATAAGAATATCCCCATCATTCCGGGACACCCTTCGGATATGATATAAATTTCGAAGTACTAAAGCATCCGGTACTTTGGATGGGGTTTGTTAGGCCCAATAGATCTATCTTTAGGATTCGCGTCAATTAGGGTGTCTGTTCCCTAATTCTTAGATTACCAGACTTAATAAAAAGGGGCATATTCGATTTCGATAATTCAACCATAGAATGTAGTTTCACGTACTTGTGTCTATTTTGTAAATCATTTTTAAAACATGCATGTATTCTCATCCCAAAAATATTAGATTTTAAAAGTGGGGACTATAACTCACTTTCACAGATTTTTACTTCGTCGGGAAGTAAGACTTGGCCACTGGTTGATTCACGAACCTATAACAATATATACATATATATCAAAGTATGTTCAAAATATATTTACAACACTTTTAATATATTTTGATGTTTTAAGTTTATTAAGTCAGCTGTCCTCGTTAGTAACCTACAACTAGTTGTCCACAGTTAGATGTACAGAAATAAATCGATAAATATTATCTTGAATCAATCCACGACCCAGTGTATACGTATCTCAGTATTGATCACAACTCAAACTATATATATTTTGGAATCAACCTCAACCCTGTATAGCTAACTCCATCATTCACATATATAGTGTCTATGGTTGTTCCGAAATATATATAGATGTGTCGACATGATAGGTCGAAACATTGTATACGTGTCTATGGTATCTCAAGATTACATAATATACAATACAAGTTGATTAAGTTATGGTTGGAATAGATTTGTTACCAATTTTCACGTAGCTAAAATGAGAAAAATTATCCAATCTTGTTTTACCCATAACTTCTTCATTTTAAATCCGTTTTGAGTGAATCAAATTGCTATGGTTTCATATTGAACTCTATTTTATGAATATAAACATAAAAAGTATAGGTTTATAGTCTAAAAAATAAGTTACAAGTCGTTTTTGTAAAGGTAGTCATTTCAGTCGAAAGAACGACGTCTAGATGACCATTTTAGAAAACATACTTCCACTTTGAGTTTAACCATAATTTTTGGATATAGTTTCATGTTCATAATAAAAATCATTTTCTCAGAATAACAACTTTTAAATCAAAGTTTATCATAGTTTTTAATTAACTAACCCAAAACAGCCCGCGGTGTTACTACGACGGCGTAAATCCGGTTTTACGGTGTTTTTCGTGTTTCCAGGTTTTAAATCATTAAGTTAGCATATCATATAGATATAGAACATGTGTTTAGTTGATTTTAAAAGTCAAGTTAGAAGGATTAACTTTTGTTTGCGAACAAGTTTAGAATTAACTAAACTATGTTCTAGTGGTTACAAGTTTAAACCTTCGAATAAGATAGCTTTATATGTATGAATCGAATGATGTTATGAACATCATTACTACCTTAAGTTCCTTGGATAAACCTACTGGAAAAGAGAAAAATGGATCTAGCTTCAACGGATCCTTGGATGGCTCGAAGTTCTTGAAGCAGAATCATGACACGAAAACAAGTTCAAGTAAGATCATCACTTGAAATAAGATTGCTATAGTTAAAGAAATTGAACCAAAGTTTGAATATAATTATTACCTTGTATTAGAATGATAACCTACTGTAAGAAACAAAGATTTCTTGAGGTTGGATGATCACCTTACAAGATTGGAAGTGAGCTAGCAAACTTGAAAGTATTCTTGATTTTATGTAACTAGAACTTGTAGAATATATGAAGAACACTTAGAACTTGAAGATAGAACTTGAGAGAGATCAATTAGATGAAGAAAATTGAAGAATGAAAGTGTTTGTAGGTGTTTTTGGTCGTTGGTGTATGGATTAGATATAAAGGATATGTAATTTTGTTTTCATGTAAATAAGTCATGAATGATTACTCATATTTTTGTAATTTTATGAGATATTTCATGCTAGTTGCCAAATGATGGTTCCTACATGTATTAGGTGACTCACATGGGCTGCTAAGAGCTGATCATTAGAGTGTATATACCAATAGTACATACATCTAAAAGCTGTGTATTGTACGAGTACGAATACGGGTGCATACGAGTAGAATTGTTGATGAAACTGAACGAGGATGTAATTGTAAGAATTTTTGTTAAGTAGAAGTATTTTGATAAGTGTATTGAAGTCTTTCAAAAGTGTATAAATACATATTAAAACACTACATGTATATACATTTTAACTGAGTCGTTAAATCATCGTTAGTCGTTACATGTAAGTGTTGTTTTGAAACCTTTAGGTTAACGATCTTGTTAAATGTTGTTAACCCAATGTTTATAATATCAAATGAGATTTTAAATTATTATATTATCATGATATTATCATGTATGAATATCTCTTAATATGATATATATACATTAAATGTCTTTACAACGATAATCGTTACATATATGTCTCATTTAAAAATCATTAAGTTAGTAGTCTTGTTTTTACATATGTAGTTCATTGTTAATATACTTAATGATATGTTTACTTATCATAGTATCATGTTAACTATATATATATATATATCCATATATATGTCATCATATAGTTTTTACACGTTTTAACGTTCGTGAATCACCGGTCAACTTGGGTGGTCAATTGTCTATATGAAACATATTTCAATTAATCAAGTCTTAACAAGTTTGATTGCTTAACATGTTGGAAATATTTAATCATGTAAATATCAATATCAATTAATATATATAAACATGGAAAAGTTCGGGTCACTACAGTACCTACCCGTTAAATAAATTTCGTCCCGAAATTTTAAGCTGTTGAAGGTGTTGACGAATCTTCTGGAAATAGATGCGGGTATTTCTTCTTCATCTGATCTTCACGCTCCTAGGTGAACTCGGGTCCTCTACGAGCATTCCATCGAACCTTAACAATTGGTATCTTGTTTTGCTTAAGTCTTTTAACCTCACGATCCATTATTTCGACGGGTTCTTCGATGAATTGAAGTTTTTCGTTGATTTGGATTTCATCTAACGGAATAGTGAGATCTTCTTTAGCAAAACATTTCTTCAAATTCGAGACGTGGAAAGTGTTATGTACAGCCGCGAGTTGTTGAGGTAACTCAAGTCGGTAAGCTATTGGTCCGACACGATCAATAATCTTGAATGGTCCAATATACCTTGGATTTAATTTCCCTCGTTTACCAAATCGAACAACGCCTTTCCAAGGTGCAACTTTAAGCATGACCATCTCTCCAAATTCAAATTCTATATCTTTTCTTTTAATGTCAGCGTAGCTCTTTTGTCGACTTTGGGCGGTTTTCAACCGTTGTTGAATTTGGATGATCTTCTCGGTAGTTTCTTGTATAATCTCCGGACCCGTAATCTGTCTATCCCCCACTTCACTCCAACAAATCGGAGACCTGCACTTTCTACCATAAAGTGCTTCAAACGGCGCCATCTTAATGCTTGAATGGTAGCTGTTGTTGTAGGAAAATTCTGCTAACGGTAGATGTCGATCCCAACTGTTTTCGAAATCAATAACATATGCTCGTAGCATGTCTTCAAGTGTTTGTATCGTCCTTTCGCTCTGCCCATCAGTTTGTGGATGATAGGCAGTACTCATGTCTAGACGAGTTCCTAATGCTTGCTGTAATGTCTGCCAGAATCTTGAAATAAATCTGCCATCCCTATCAGAGATAATAGAGATTGGTATTCCATGTCTGGAGACGAATTCTTTTAAATACAGTCGTGCTAACTTCTCCATCTTGTCATCTTCTCTTATTGGCAGGAAGTGTGCTGATTTGGTGAGACGATCAACTATTACCCAAATAGTATCAAAACCACTTGCAGTCCTTGGCAATTTAGTGATGAAATCCATGGTAATGTTTTCCCATTTCCATTCCGGGATTTCGGGTTGTTGAAGTAGACCTGATGGTTTCTGATGCTCAGCTTTGACCTTAGAACACGTCAAACATTCTCCTACGTATTTAGCAACATCGGCTTTCATACCCGGCCACCAAAAATGTTTCTTGAGATCCTTGTACATCTTCCCCGTTCCAGGATGTATTGAGTATCTGATTTTATGAGCTTCTCTAAGTACCATTTCTCTCATATCTCCAAATTTTGGTACCCAAATCCTTTCAGCCCTATACCGGGTTCCGTCTTCCCGAATATTAAGATGCTTCTCCGATCCTTTGGGTATTTCATCCTTTAAATTTCCATCTTTTAAAACTCCTTGTTGCGCCTCCTTTATTTGAGTAGTAAGGTTATTATGAATCATTATATTCATAGATTTTACTCGAATGGGTTCTCTGTCCTTCCTGCTCAAGGCATCGGCTACCACATTTGCCTTCCCCGGGTGGTAACGAATCTCAAAGTCGTAATCATTCAATAATTCAATCCACCTACGCTGCCTCATATTCAGTTGTTTCTGATTAAATATGTGTTGAAGACTTTTGTGGTCGGTATATATAATACTTTTGACCCCATATAAGTAGTCCCTCCAAGTCTTTAATGCAAAAACAACCGCGCCTATTTCCAAATCATGCGTCGTATAATTTTGTTCGTGAATCTTCAATTGTCTAGACGCATAAGCAATCACCTTCGTTCGTTGCATTAATACACAACCGAGACCTTGCTTTGATGCGTCACAATAGATCACAAAATCATCATTCTCTTCAGGAAATGACAATATAGGTGCCGTAGTTAGCTTTTTCGTCAATAACTGAAACGCTTTCTCTTGTTCATCATTCCATTCAAATTTCTTCCCTTTATGCGTTAATGCAGTCAAGGGTTTTGCTATTCTGGAAAAGTCTTGGATGAACCTTCTGTAGTAACCAGCTAGTCCTAAAAACTGGCATATGTGTTTCGGAGTTTTCGGGGTCTCCCACTTTTCAACAGTTTCTATCTTTGCCGGATCCACCTTAATACCTTCTTTGTTCACTATGTGATCGAGGAATTGAACTTCTTCCAACCAAAATGCACACTTTGAAAACTTAGCGTACAATTCTTCCTTCCTCAATACTTCTAACACCTTTCTCAAATGTTCACCGTGTTCTTGGTCATTCTTTGAGTAAATAAGTATGTCATCAATGAAAACAATGACAAACTTGTCAAGGTATGGTCCACACACTCGGTTCATAAGGTCCATGAACACAGCTGGTGCATTAGTTAAACCAAACGGCATGACCATAAACTCGTAATGACCGTAACGTGTTCTGAAAGCAGTCTTTGGAATATCATCTTCTTTCACCCGCATTTGATGATACCCGGAACGTAAGTCAATCTTTGAATAAATAGACGAGCCTTGTAGTTAATCAAATAAGTCGTCGATTCTCGGTAGTGGGTAGCGGTTCTTGATGGTAAGTTTGTTCAACTCTCGGTAGTCGATACACAACCTGAATGTACCATCTTTCTTCTTGACAAACAAAACAGGAGCTCCCCACGGTGATGTGCTTGGTCGAATGAAACCACGCTCTAAAAGTTCTTGTAATTGGCTTTGCAGTTCTTTCATCTCACTGGGTGCGAGTCTGTAAGGAGCACGAGCTATTGGTGCAGCTCCTGGTATAAGATCTATTTGAAATTCAACGGATCGATGTGGGGGTAATCCCGGTAATTCTTTCGGAAATACATCAGGAAATTCTTTTGCAATGGGAACATCATTGATGCTCTTTTCTTCAGTTTGTACTTTCTCGACGTGTGCTAGAACAGCATAGCAACCTTTTCTTATTAGTTTTTGTGCCTTCAAATTACTAATAAGATGTAGCTTCGTGTTGCCCTTTTCTCTGTACACCATTAAGGGTTTTCCTTTTTCTCGTATAATACGAATTGCATTTTTGTAACAAACGATCTCTGCTTTCACTTCTTTCAACCAGTCCATACCGATTATCACATCAAAACTCCCTAACTCTACTGGTATCAAATCAATCTTAAATGTTTCGCTAACCAGTGTAATTTCTCGATTCCGACATATATTATCTGCTGAAATTAATTTACCATTTGCTAATTCGAGTAAAAATTTACTATCCAAAGGTGTCAATGGACAACTTAATTTAGCACAAAAATCTCTACTCATATAGCTTCTATCCGCACCCGAACGTAAGCAAATTTATTGTCAATAAGAAACGTACCCGTAACAAGCTCCGGGTCTTCCTGTGCCTCTGCCGCATTAATATTGAAAACTCTTCCGCGGCCTTGTCCATTCGTGTTCTCCTGGTTCGGGCAATTTCTAATAATGTGGCCCGATTTTCCACATTTATAACAAACTACATTGGCATAACTTGCTCCGACACTACTTGCTCCGCCATTACTTGTTCCGACACTATTTGTTCCTTTCGTTCTATTAACCCCTGGTCCGTAGACCTCACACTTCGCCGCGCTATGACCATTTCTTTTACACTTGTTGCAAAATTTGGTGCAGAACCCCGAGTGATACTTTTCACACCTTTGGCATAGCTGCTTCTGATTGTTGTTGTTGTTGCGGTTATTATTGTTGTTGGGATGATTGTTGTAGTTGCTGTTGTTGTTGTTGTTGTTGTTGGGCCATTTGTTGTAGTTGCGATTGATGTTGCGATTGTTGGGATAATTGTTGCGATTATTGTTGTAATTGCTGTTGTTGTTGTATTGGTGATTCTTATCACCGTTTTCCTCCCACTTTCTTTTGACTTGCTTCACATTGGCCTCTTCAGCAGTCTGTTCTTTAATTCTTTCTTCAATCTGGTTCACTAGTTTGTGAGCCATTCTACATGCCTGTTGTATGGAGGCGGGCTCGTGTGAACTTATATCTTCTTGGATTCTTTCCGGTAATCCTTTCACAAACGCGTCGATCTTCTCTTCCTCATCTTCGAATGCTCCCGGACACAATAGGCACAATTCTGTGAATCGTCTTTCGTACGTGGTAATATCAAATCCTTGGGTTCGTAACCCTCTAAGTTCTGTCTTGAGCTTATTGAAATCCACGGACCTCAGCATCAAACAGGGTCGCCAAGTGGTCAGATTTATCCTAACCATGAGAAGGATTTATCTCGTACAATGGGGGGGCACCGTGCAAATTAGCTTGATAAGACTAATGAATCAGATCTCCAGAAAGGATAATCTCCTTAAAAGATCAAAAATCAGCTTTTAAGACTGATATTACTCAATCCTTGAGATTGACTTTAAAGATTGAGAATTACAAACTCATGGAATTCGATGATATCTAAACTCGAGCTTGAACGAGAAAATATTTTGATCAAAATTACAAACCGATTTGTTTTCTGAAAACCCTATTTTCAATGCGTTCATTACCATTGAACGTAAAATCCTAGAAATTCACCTGGAATTCATTAGGTCACCTGAACCAAATCGGGTGTCAACCGTAAGAATGGTGGTTGCATAGCATGGTCAAAGACAGGACCTTGTGCCAGACCGAAAAATCATAAGGGTGAGCTTTACTATTGCTCCTACCAAGGATAGTAATTGCGTCCGACACGTTATAGACCATAATTAAAAGCATGTCAGGGGACATTGCCTTAACAGTTGCTTGTTCAACGCTTTCCTTTACAACCGGACGGTAGTTTATCGAAAGGTAATATACGGGACAAGTAAACTGGATGTGTTGCTTTCCAAATACAAGGTTAGCAAGTGGGTGACACAAAACCGCAAGTTTTGAGCTAAAATTTTCAAATCTAAAACCCACCAAACCCACAAAAATATTTTGCAAACACCGGTAAAGGGTTATTCCGGAAAACTTATCTAGGGTAAAAGCTAGCTTGAATTTTCAAAAGATCAAATATTTTCATAAAGATCCAATTTCCTTAAGGATCTACATTTTCATAGTCATGTGGGACTGTAAACCGCCTTTCAAATGTGCACTTTGCTTTGGAAACCGAAAGTAAATCGGCTATTTGATTGCAAGTGTCGTTGACCTAAACCCGAGGCAACTGTGGATGACACACCCACCTTTAACCATGGTTCTATCGTTACTATCATTGTTTATACCGCCGTATAGAAATCACTGATGTACAAAGTGTGAAGAATAAAGAAGTGATTCTAGTATTTCAAGACGATATTGCTTGAGGTGTGGGAATATTTGATAATGCTAAAAACGAACATATATTTCATAGCATTATTCCTCAAGAAAGACAAGCTTTTAGTTGCAATTGTTCTATTTACAAGTGATATTCGTTTAAATAATAAAAGGTGAAGACAAAAGACAGATTCGACGAATTGAAGACGCAAACGACCAAAAAGCTCAAAAGTACAAAATACAATCAAAGAGGTTCCAATTATTGATAAGAAACGTCTCGAAATTACAAGAGTACAAGATTCAAAACGCAAAGTACAAGATATTAAATTATACGCAAGGACGTTCGAAAATCCGGAACCGGGACCAGAGTCAACTCTCAACGCTCGACGCAACGGACTAAAAATTACAAGTCAACTATGCACATAAATATAATATAATATTTAAATAATTCTTATAATTATTTGATATATTATATTATTTATAAAACCGTCGGCAGAAGAAAACAACCAAAAATGAGCCTCCCCAGCTGGCCATGCGATCGCATGGCCTGGAAGGCATAAATCCATGCGATCGCATGAGCCCCAGTTCCAGCCCACATGCCTATAAAAATCGAGCTTTGGTGCACCAAAAATATCCATCTATCTTTCTCTTCTCTCCATATATACGTAAAATATATATTTATAATTTATATTTTAATTTTAATTTTAATTATAATTCTAATAATAAGGGTATGTTAGCGAATATTGTAAGGGTGTAAGTCGAAATTCTGTCCTTGTAACGCTACGCTATTTTTAATCATTGTAAGTTATGTTCAACCTTTTTACATTAATGTCTCGTAGCTAAGTTATTATTATGCTTATTTAATCCGAAGTAATCATGATGTTGGGCTAATTACTAAAATTGGGTAATTGGGTTTTGTACCATAATTGGGGTTTGGACAAAAGAACGACACTTGTGGAAATTAGACTATGGGCTATTAATGGGCTTTATATTTGTTTAACTAAATGATAGTTTGTTAATGTTAATATAAAGATTTACAATTGGGCGTCCCTATAATTTACCATATACACTCAATCGGACACGATGGGCGGGGTATTTATATGTACGAATAATCTTCATTTAACCGGACACGGGAATGGATTAATAGCCACTAGAATAATTAAAACAGGGGTGAAATTATGTACAAGGACACTTGGTATAATTGATAACAAAATATTAAAACCTTGGATTACACTCAGTCGACATCCTGGTGTAATTATTAAACAAAGTATTAAAATCTTGTTACAGTTTAAGTCCCCAATTAGTTGGAATATTTAACTTCGGGTATAAGGATAATTTGACGAGGACACTCGCACTTTATATTTATGACTGATGGACTGTTATGGACAAAAACCAGACGGACATATTAAATAATCCAGGACAAAGGACAATTAACCCATGGCATAAAACTAAAATCAACACGTCAAACATCATGATTACGGAAGTTTAAATAAGCATAATTCTTTTATTTCATATTTAATTTCTGTTATTTTATTTAATTGCACTTTTAATTATCGTACTCTTTAATTATCGCAAGTTTATTTTATCGCACTTTTATTATTCGCAATTTCATTATCGTTATTTACTTTACGCTTTAATTTAAGTCTTGTATTTATTTTTAATATTTTACATTTGGTTTTAATTGCGACTAAAGTTTTAAAATCGACAAACCGGTCATTAAACGGTAAAAAACCCCCTTTATAATAATAATATTACTTATATATATATTTGTATTTTTATAAAAGTAAACTAATATAGCGTTAAGCTTTGTTTAAAGATTTCCCTGTGGAACGAACCGGACTTACTAAAAACTACACTACTGTACGATTAGGTACACTGCCTATAAGTGTTGTAGCAAGGTTTAAGTATATCCATTCTCTAAATAAATAAATATCTTGTGTAAAATTGTATCGTATTTAATAGTATTTCCTTGTAAAATTTAATAGTATTTTATACCACTCCGCTACCACATCAAGTATTTTTGGCGCCGCTGCCGGGGACCTCTTAAACGCCAGAAGCGCAACGCTAATATATAAAAAAAAGATTTTTAGTTTACTTTTATTAAAATTCGTTTTTGTAAAAATACGTTTTAAATATTCGAAAATATAAAAAGAAAAACAAAAATATAAATATTTTTAGGAGTTTGATAAATATTTAAGTTTTATAAAGTTTCTTTATTTCCATTTTTTTTTAGTTTGTAAAAATATAAGTTTTATTTAATTAATAAATATATTTTATATTTTACAGCAAAAACAGAAAAAAAAAAAATTTTAATTCGGCCCGAACACTGTAGCAGCCCAGCTTTTGGCCCGAAACCCTAGCCCATGCGATCGCATGGCTGGGAAACTGAGGACTCATGCGATCGCATGAGCCCTGCTGACACGCCAACTGTAGCCCTGAATAAGCATTAATTACGGGTATTATTTATTATTATAATTATAAAACCCTATTTAGTTTTATATTTAATATTAATTAAGTTTAGTTTTATTATTTAATTTATATATTTAGTTTATTTAGTTTAATTAAATTTTAAAATTAATATTTTTATAAAATAAATAATATAAAAATAATATTTTTATAAAAATTATACTTTTTACAATTTTTAGTATATTTTTATATTTTGTACCCTTTTAGCGTAATTTTTGTATTTTTCGCTCGTATTTAGTTTTAAGTCATAGTTTTTGCCATATTTATTTTTATTTCTAGATTTTTAGGATTTGCCGTAAAATCTCTTAAGTGCTTTTTCTTTAAACTAAGATTTAAGTGCTTTAGAATTTTGCGACGCCTTTTTAAGTTTTAGTTTCTTTTTAAGTTAATTCCATTTGGGATATAGTTTTACTTGTAAGCTTTAATATTTTTAGACACCTTTTACCTATGTATCAATTATCATTCCAATTAGTAATCTCAATTTGCGATTATAATTTTAAGTTAGTTGTAGTAATAAGGTTAGGTTAGTCAAGTGTTTTAAGTTTTATAAGTTTCTTTTATTTTTCCGTCACCTTTTATTTTTCAACCATTTTTCTTTTTCGACCTTTTTCGACGAGCTCTTTTTCTTTCTGATTTCTCGCTATTCTAGTTTTAGAACATAGATTTTTATTCTACTTCTATTCTAAATTTCTTAAAATTACGAAAATTTATTTTAAGTGTTTAAATTGATAGACATCAAAATTTTCTGGTTCGTAGTAATAGTTGGATTTGTACGTGGACCGGGTTATTGGAGCCAAACAGTCCTCAATTATATTGAGACCAAACGAATCCTGCCCCTCTGCTGCATCTTTTGGCTATTCGAAACGTGGGCAAAATCAGAAAAGTCTATTGATTGGATAACTTATTATAATTTTTCTTTCCTTTTTAAAACTAATAGGATATTCAGTGAATGCACCGAGCAAGACGTTCACCACCTTTTGTACGTTCACCACCTGTAACTAGATCAAGACATTTAGCAAATATTCCCACACTTGATTTTTCTTTAGAAACGTCATCCAGTCGACCAAGTACTTCAGTTCAAATTTCCAATAATCCATTTTTTGAACCCGACCTCACAATTGAGAATCCGGAGAATATTCAGGAACGATTCGTAGATCCCGAACCACTAAACTTTCCCCCGAAACCACCAATCATTCAAACAGAGATTGTTGAGGAACGAACCATTAAATCAGAATCCTCTAGTGATTCCGATTCAACAAATTCAATTATGGAGAATCTGGAACCTTTAAGTATGGAAGATCGAATGAGAGCTAAACGCACTGGCCAAGGTCACGCAATTACTCATCCAGACATTAATGCGCCAGATTATGAAATCAAAGGACAAATTCTACACATGGTGACTAATCAATGCCAATTTAGTGGTGCGCCGAAGGAAGATCCAAATGAACATCTACGTACCTTTAATAGGATCTGCACACTATTTAAAATCCGAGAAGTGGAGGATGAACAGATATATCTCATGTTATTTCCCTGGACTTTAAAGGGAGAAGCCAAAGATTGGTTGGAATCGTTACCTGAAGGGGCGATCGATACATGGGATGTTTTAGTTGACAAATTTCTTAAACAATTCTTTCCTGCATCTAAAGCCGTAAGACTTCAAGCAGAAATTGTTACGTTTACACAGAAGCCGAATGAAACTCTATATGAGGCGTGGACAAGATATGGAAAGTTATTAAGAGGATGTCCGCAACATGGTTTAGACACCTGTCAAATAGTACAAATATTCTACCAAGGATGCGACATCACTACAAGAAAAGACATAGATATAGCAGCTGATGGTTCTATTATGAAGAAAACCGAAACTGATGCTTACAAAATTATTGATAACACTGCTTCCCACTCACATGAGTGGCACCAAGAAAAAGACATCGTTAGATCATCTAAAGCAGCTAGAGCCGATTCTAGCCATGACTTAGATTCCATTTCCGCAAAGATAGATGCTGTGGAGAGACGAATGGAAAAGATGACTAAGGATATTCACTCAATACTTTGACAAAAGATTGTCTCAGTATTGAATTAACAATGGAACAAAGAGAGAATATTTCATACATAAACCAAAGGCCTGGAAATAATTATCAGAATAATTATCAACCGCCAAGACCGATTTACAATCAAAACCAAAATTATAACCGAAATATTCCATACAACAACCAACAAGGTCCTAGCAATCAACAAGTATCCAATAATACTTACAACCAGCAAAGACCTAATTTTCAAAACAAACCACCACAACAAACCGATGATAAAAAGCCGAATTTAGAAGATATGATGACGAAGCTAGTTGAAACTCAAACGCAGTTTTTCACCTCTCAGAAACAAACTAATGAACAAAATGCTCAAGCATTTAGAAATCAACAAGCTTCTATTCAAAATCTGGAACAAGAAGTAAGTAACCTAGCAAGGTTAATAGGTGAAAGAAAACCGGGAAGTCTACCTAGTGATACAAATGCTAACCCCCGGAATGAAACAGCTAAAGCCATTACCACAAGAAGTGGTACAACACTTAAACCACCTGAAATACCTGTAACTTCTGATGAAACTATTCCTACTCCACAAGAACCACAACCTGATCAAGATAAGGAAAAAGAACCGGTAGTTGAAAAGGTTAATGAAGATAACACAGTTAAGGATAAACCTTATGTTAAACCATACCAACCACTACTTCCTTACCCGAGTAAAATGAAGAAAGAGAAACTTGAAGCCGAGCAATCCAAATTTTTGGATATGTTTAAACAGATAAATGTAAATCTTCCTTTCATTGATGTGATTTCAGGAATGCCTAGATATGCTAAATTCTTGAAAGATCTAATTTCAAATAGAAAGAAAATGGAAGAACTCTCGGCTGTTACTATGAATGCTAATTGTTCAGCAGTGCTGTTGAATAAGATACCAGAAAAATTATCTGATCCAGGAAGTTTCACAATTCCATGTTTTCTGGGTAGTCTTAGTTCAATAGAAGCATTGGCAGACTTAGGTGCTAGTATAAATTTAATGCCGTATTCACTATACGCTAAACTAGACCTTGGAGAATTGAAACCAACCAGAATAAGCATACAACTAGCCGATAGATCAATAAAATATCCTAGAGGGATAATGGAGAACATGCTAGTTAAAGTTGGTAATTTAGTATTTCCAGTAGATTTTGTTGTTTTGGACATGGAAGAAGATTCTCAAGTTCCTCTCATATTAGGAAGACCATTCTTAAACACGGCTAAAGCAATGATAGACGTGTTCGGTAAGAAATTGACCCTAAGTATAGAGGATGAGAGTGTTACCTTTTCAGTTGATAGAGCAATGCAACAACCACAATCTGCAGATGATACATGTTATTATATTCAAACTATAGATGCACATGCAGAATTATTAGAAGAATTTCCAGAATTACAAGGAATAGGAGAATGTTCTTTAGGAGAAGGTAATGAACCAATTGATGAAGCTGAAATGTTAGCTACACATATAGCTAATGGATATGAACCAACAACAGAAGAAATTCAAATGCTAAAAGAAGAAGACAGATATCGATACAAATCATCGATAGAAGAACCTCCGAAATTAGAGTTAAAGCCACTTCCAAACCATTTGGAATACGCTTATTTACATGGTGAATTTGAATTACCTGTAATAATATCGTCTTCTCTTACTGAAAATGAGAAATCACAACTCATTTCTGTGTTGAAAGCTCATAAACCATCCATTGCATGGAAGATTCATGATATTAAAGGAATAAGTCCTTCGTATTGCACACATAAAATCCTTATGGAAGAAGGTCATAAAACGTATGTGCAACGCCAACGAAGACTAAATCCTAATATGCAAGATGTAGTTAAGAAAGAGATTATTAAACTGCTAGACACAGGTCTAATTTATCCAATCTCTGATAGTCCATGGGTAAGCCCAGTTCAATGCGTGCCTAAGAAGGGTGGCATGACTGTCATTACAAATGAGAAAAATGAGCTTATTCCTACTAGGACTGTAACAGGATGGCGTGTGTGTATTGATTATAGAAAATTAAATGACGCCACCAGAAAAGATCACTTTCCCTTACCTTTCATAGATCAAATGTTGGAAAGATTAGCCGGAAATAGTTACTATTGTTTTCTAGATGGATTTTCCGGATATTTTCAAATTCCAATAGCACCCGAAGATCAAGAGAAAACCACATTCACGTGCCCTTATGGTACTTTTGCTTACAAACGCATGCCATTTGGACTTTGCAACGCCCCTGCAACCTTTCAAAGGTGTATGATGGCGATTTTTCACGACATGATAGAAGAATGCATGGAAGTTTTCATGGATGACTTTTCAGTCTTCGGTGATACATTTGAATCATGTCTAGTTAATCTGGAACGAATGCTCCTTAGATGCGAACAATCAAATCTAGTACTTAATTGGGAGAAATGCCATTTCATGGTTAAAGAAGGCATCGTTCTTGGACATAAAATTTCAAAAGAATGAATTGAAGTGGATAGAGCTAAAGTAGATGTAATTGCTAAACTTCCACATCCCACCAATGTTAGAGGAGTTAGGAGTTTTCTAGGGCATGCCGGTTTTTACCGACGTTTCATAAAAGATTTTTCTAAAATTGCCACTCCTATGAATAAACTCCTAGAAAAGGATGCTCCATTCATCTTTTCAGATGAGTGTATCAAATCTTTTAATATTCTTAAATAGAAACTCACTAATGCACCGATCATGATAACACCAAATTGGAATCTACCATTTGAACTAATGTGCGATGCAAGTGATTTTGCAATGGGAGCCGTTTTAGGACAAAGGATTGAAAAACGATTTCAACCTATATATTATGCTAGTAAGACGTTACAAGGAGCACAAACAAACTATACAACTACTGAAAAAGAACTCCTTGATATTGTCTTTGCTTTTGACAAATTTCGATCATATCTCGTTCTAGCAAAAACGGTGGTCTATACCGACCATTCTGCTCTTAGATACCTATTTTCAAAACAAGATGCTAAACCAAGATTAATCCGTTGGATCTTACTCTTACAAGAGTTTGATATTGAAATCCGAGATAAAAGAGGAGCAGAAAATCTCGCCGCTGATCATCTTTCTCGTCTTGAAAATCCCGAATTAGAAGTTCGAAATGAATCGGCCATACAAGACAATTTTCCTGATGAATATCTATTGAAGATAGATTATAAAGAAATCCCATGGTTTGCAGACTATGCAAACTACTTAGTTTGTGGATTCCTTGAAAAAAGATTATCGTACCAAAAACGAAAGAAATTCTTCAGTGATATAAAACACTATTTCTGGGAAGATCCACATTTGTTTAAAAGTTGTCCAGATGGAATAATACGCCGATGTGTATTTGGAGATGAAGCTAGTAAAATATTAAACCATTGTCACACAGGACCAACAGGAGGGCATTATGGGCCTCAACTAACAGCAAGAAAAGTTTATGATGCTGGATTCTATTGGCCTACAATTTACAAAGACGCACACCTTCTTTGCAAATCCTGTGATGCATGTCAAAGGGCCGGAAAAATAAATCAACGTGATGAAATGCCACAAAATGTCATCCAAGTATGTGAAGTATTTGACATTTGGGGTATTGACTTTATGGGTCCATTTCCAAAATCTCATAATAATCTATATATACTCGTAGCTATTGATTATGTATCTAAATGGGCGGAAGCACAAGCTCTCCCAACTAACGATGCACGAGTTGTAGTCAACTTTTTAAAACGTCTTTTTGCAAGGTTTGGAACACCGAAAGCTTTAATAAGTGATCGGGGTACTCATTTCTGTAATAATCAACTTGAGAAAGTTCTTAAAAGATATGGAGCAACTCATAAAATCTCCACCGCATATCATCCACAAACAAGTGGACAAGTTGAAAATACCAACCGAGCTTTAAAACGTATTCTAGAGAAAACCGTAGGATTAAATCCAAAGGAATGGTCCATTAAATTGGAGGATGCACTCTGGGCTTTTAGAACAGCCTACAAAACTCCAATTGGAACCACACCTTTTAGACTTGTTTATGGAAAAGCATGTCATCTTCCAGTAGAAATTGAACACAAAGCGTTTTGGGCTTTGAAGACATGTAATCTTGATTTACATGAAGCCGGACGTCTACGATTAAGTCAACTAAACGAATTAGAAGAATTAAGACATGAAGCATACGAAAATTCGTTAATCTATAAAGAAAGAACGAAGAAATGGCATGATAAAAGAATCAGAAGTTCAAAAGAATTTAAAGAAGGAGACAGAGTTCTTCTTTTCAATTCACGATTCAAGCTATTTCCTGGAAAATTGAAATCAAGATGGTCTGGACCATTCATAGTCAAAAGAGTTTTCCCATACGAAACGATAGAATTAATAAATTCAAATGGGATTGAATTTAAAGTTAATGGTCACAGAGTTAAACATTACATACATGGTCCGATGGAAGTCGACAACGAAGTTAATCACAATTTCGACCCCACAGCTAACTAAGTGTGGGGAGAATCAAGTCTTTAAAGGATAATATGTATTTCTGTTAGAGTTAGATTGTCTGTTTTCGTGTAGTTCTCGAAAATGGAACCCGAATGGTCTTTCCCTATCAGACCCTAAAGAACTAGTCTTCTCCCCCCATTCTGAATTTTTATTTTTTTTAGGTTTTTACGAAATGAAGACTGCCTGTGAACTAAACCATGGTCTAATGCTACACGCTTTGATCACTAAACGTAATAATGACATACTCCCGAGTGAATTAGTATCAGTAATCAGAGAAAGAATGGACGGAGTTAGAAAAGAATCCAGATGCGAAGAAAATAAGTTACAATTTGGTAAAGGAAAATCAAAATCCGCAGCGAAAAGAAGAGCACGACACCTAGAAAGATGTCACAAATGCGGAAAATGGTCACATGGAGGTAAATGTTCAAATAATCAAACCTATTCAAATACCGAATTTGTTACTTTATGCAGAGACGGACCGTTCATATGTTTAGAAGAAAAGACACTGAATGCTCGAGGTTACGCTTATGTAGCTATGGAAAACCAATTAAACCGACTATCTTATGAATGGGATAGATCATATAACTAAGAAATATATTTCACAGGTATGTTTGTACAGTTTTTATTTTATTTTTTTTATTTTTAATCTTTTGATAATAAACGCTAATTTGTTCGCTAAAAAGTATTAAATTGGTATTAAATAAAATTAGGTTTGGCGACCGAAATTATTGATATCATACAAAAATTTATTACATCACTGCGAAATTTAACGTTTATTCTTAAGGTATAAATATCTTTAATCAATCAACTCAAAATATTTCAAAAATTCGTCATGAGTTAAATTAGGTCTTGGAACCGGAATTACTTTACCGAAAAGAGGGGCGCATATTTTTGATAATATTTGATTGATTAAAGTGGGATAAAAAGTCAAAAAGATTTTTAATTTTATTTTTACCATGTTTTTTAAAATTAATATTTAAATCTTAAATTAATATTGTAAACTTTGTAAAAACAATATTTTTAAAATTGTAAATATTTGAATTTTTAAATTAAGTTTGGTGTGAATTTTTAATTTTTAAAATATGAATTTTTAATTTTATGCATTTCAAATTTTAAGTTTGGTGTGAATTTTTAAATATTAATTTTGAATTTTATATTTAAGTTGTGTGAATTTAAAAACAAAAATTTACTTTATCTCATTAAGTTAAAAATATGATTTTTAAAATTCGTCGTAAGTTGAAGACTAGGTCTTTAAACCGAAATTGCTTTACCCGAGGAAGGGACGAGAACTTTTATTATCATTATTTTTAATCTTTTTGAATTAAAGTATGCCAAAAACATTAAAAAACCCAAAAATCTTTACTTCTAAAAAAAAAAAAAAAAAACCGCGCTTTGATTTGACAAATTTTAAAATTTTGTCGAGGGACAGACTAAGACAACGATCCGAAACGCCCTCGCTCCTAAAGGAAACCAAATTTTTAAAATTTAAATAATTATAAGTTTTATAAAGTATAAGGTTTTATAAAAAAAAAAAAAAAAAAAAACCTGAAAACACTGTACCCGGACCCCCATGCGATCGCTTGGGTTTTACACTTCAACTCCATGCGATCGCATGGAGCTGAAATCTAGGCCTGATACATACAGCAGCGGGTCTGCTCTTCATCCACAAAACACACACACATTCACGAACCAACTCCAAAAATTCACCAATTTTCGCCATTTTTTCACCGTAATTCATCAAATTTCTTGCTCTAATCATGCCTAGATTCTCATTCCTCAGCAAATTGGTAAAAATTACACCCCTAAACTCTATAAATTCCTAGTTTTTGTGATAATTACCAATTTTTTACCTAATGCAATTTTGTTAATTTCTAGTGTAATTAGTGTTAAATTGTTAGTATTTTATGCATGTATAACCTAGGTCGATGCTATTTAACATAATTTGAAGCCAAAAACTTCAAAATTTTTAGAAATCTAGGGTTTGTGTTCTTGAGCAATTTGGGGCTTTTTGATATAAACAGGTTATGGCCGATTTTTGTCATGAATTATTGCTAAATTGAGTAGTGTAACATGTTTAGATAGTTAAATGATCCAAACAATGATCCTAAACATGATTTTTGGAGATTAAAGTGGACTTTTTATGTCCAAAATTCATGAACTTGATTTATTTGATATATTTGCCATTTGAGACTTGTTTAATTATTAGTAATGAATATTTTGACATGTTATTTGAGTTAAATGCTTATGAATTTTGTATACATTTTCATATGTGCTTATTTGAAAAGTGTAGAATTGTGAAAAATTGTGAAAATGTGTATAAGTTTAATTTTGATTTAACATGTTATAGTGATTATTTTAAGTTGTTATTTTGCTAACACTAATGCATATTTGGATGCACAATTTGTGTGTTTAATGCATTTTACAGAGAGCCGACACTGGAGGTTCAGGAGCATCATCATCTAGACGACCAGCACCAGCACCAGAACCAGAACCAGAAATGCAACACGAACAAGAACCGCAACAGGAACAACAACAGTCTGATCAGCACATACCTTATTATGATCCAGTACAGTTTGTTGATGAATTCATAGTATTCCCAATGAGGCCGCCAGTAGAATTCCCAATGATTCCTGAGCACACTCTACATCCTAATCTGAGATTTGATAGAAGATGGAGAGATTACGAGACATATCAAAGGAACAAATTCAAATTGGTAACAAAAAATGTAGAGGTGCCAAGGGTAATTGATTGGGCCCCTTTGGAAACGGTCCATCTAGCTGACCGTGTTAGACAGCTTTTAGTTCAAAGGTATGGCAGTTCTTCTTTTACAGATTGGGAACGTCTTTTCACCATTCGTAGACCTGTATATAAGGAATGGTGTGTTGAGTTGATGAGTACTGTATCACTTGATACAAATATAGTTAGGATAGATGATAGAAGATTTCTTAGGTTTATCCTTGGCGGTAGGATGTACAGAATGTCCATGCTGGACATGGTCAGGGCCTTACAGATATATACTCCTGGTGAGTTGCTATTACCCGATTGTACAAACTTGATTCATTATGGTGAACGGGTAGATAGTAACTTTGACGCTGACGCCATTTGGAGGCGTATGTCACATTTTGATGTTTTTACACGAGCAGGAGGACACTCCTATACACATATTGACAGAGCCGAGCTTCATATTATTCATAGATTTTTGGCCAACTCGATTACACAAAGAGGTCATAATAAAGAAAAAATTACCTTATATGATTTATTCTACCTAAAGTGTATTCGGGATCCTAGAAGCTTTGTCAATATCCCTTACTGTGTTGCTTTTTATTTATCTAAAATGGTAGAGGGAATGCAGGACGGGAGTATAATACGAGGAGGTATTTTTGTTACTCTCATTGGAGAGTATTTAGGTGTTGATAGGAACCAAGGGGGTCCATTACAGATTTGTAGAGAACAGGTTGAGCCCTTAGGATTGAAAGTTTATGTGGGTGCTAAGGTATTGAAAAGTAGACGTAACCAGGCAGTACCCTATGAGGGATCTCATCCTCAGGTAGAGAGAGGCTCAGATGAGGAAATGGAGGAGGCGGAAGACATTAGGGATGTCTTTCGAGATGCTATTCTTGACGTCCACGTTCGTATAGATGAGGAAGCAATGACGAACGCGGTAAGACATAGTATGTATGAGCAGTGGAACTCCGAGCGAGTATACGAGGATTATAGGCGACGCCAACACGATAGCTGGTTAGTTCATCAGCACCAAATCATGAGCCAGCTATCATATCAGGTACCAAATAACTATGTACCTACTCGACCTGCTCATTTTCCGCCACATAGCCCCGATATCCGACCACCCTTTAACCGGTATGACTATGACCAAGCCTATCAGAACACCTATAACCAACAATGGAACCCACCTGATGAGATGAACTGGAACCCCTATCCAGACTGATTTAGTTCCATTTGGTTATTTTTATGATTTTTATGTTTTTATCTTTTGACTTTTTCATGTTTAAACTTATGTTATTGGATATATTTGTGTAATTTTTATTATTTTATTATTATTGTGTACTAATATTTCATATTTAGAATTTGAAAGTGAGATATTAAGTCCCATTTCAAATTGCCATGCATGATTATATTTGTATGTATGTATATTGTCGATTGTACAAAACAGGGTAAAACAGCGCATTTTCAAAGACTGGCATTAAGTTCAGCAAAAGCTACTAATTTTGACGACAAGATGACAAATAAATGTGATGTAACAACAGACGAAATGAACAAATGATATGCACCATTTATCATTCAGCAAACAAACGCCAATATGTTTGGAAACTTTGGTAAAATTTAATCATTTCTACGCTAATCACCCTCAATAATTTAAATTGTACTGATTTCTTGCAAATGAGGGCATTGCAAGATCTAAAGTGTGGGAAGGGGTTAAATTCTTTCGGATTTTTAAAATTTTTATCTTTATACACTTGGTTACCATTAAAAATACTAGTAATGTAGTAGTTGTATTAGAATCTAGTGCTCTCTGATAATAAAGAACAGCCCTAGTCTTATATACTGACTACCCAATTCTAGTAAAATTTTTCAAAATTTTCAATTAAATGAACTCAAAATCATGTTTATACATATTTATGAACGATAAAACTAGGTGTTAACACCGAAATTATTGTAACCTCGGAAAGGACATAAATTGAGAAACAAACCAAAATGTTGAAATTCATTTAAAATGGAATAGAGGACGATAAAAAGGAAAATAAAAGCCAAGTGTGGAAAAACTTACCAAGTTATCTTAAACATATGTCACATATATCTGTAACAAATAACTGAAAATACTTTTGCTTTGGACTAAACTAAACCATTTTACCCGATGAAAGAAAAGAAGAGATGGATCTACACGATGAATCAATTCCATCATTAAAAGGAAGTAAAGTCTTCCGAAAAAGACACGCGCTTCTTGATTTAGGTCAAGAAGTTGTCGTCCAGACCAGCTGTAGGTTGACGAAAAATATAGAAAAGTCATCTCTAAAATCAGCAGGAAATCCACGGACCTCAGCATCAAACAGGGTCGCCAAGTGGTCAGATTTATCCTAACCATGAGAAGGATTTATCCCGTACAATGGGGGGGCACCGTGCAAATTAGCTTGATAAGACTAATGAATCAGATCTCCAGAAAGGATAATCTCCTTAAAAGATCAAAAATCAGCTTTTAAGACTGATATTACTCAATCCTTGAGATTGACTTTAAAGATTGAGAATTACAAACTCATGGAATTCGATGATATCTAAACTCGAGCTTGAACGAGAAAATATTTTGATCAAAATTACAAACCGATTTGTTTTCTGAAAACCCTATTTTCAATGCGTTCATTACCATTGAACGTAAAATCCTAGAAATTCACCTGGAATTCATTAGGTCACCTGAACCAAATCGGGTGTCAACCGTAAGAACGGTGGTTGCATAGCATGGTCAAAGACAGGACCTTGTGCCAGACCGAAAAATCATAAGGGTGAGCTTTACTATTGCTCCTACCAAGGATAGTAATTGCGTCCTACACGTTATAGACCATAATTAAAAGCATGTCAGGGGACATTGCCTTAACAGTTGCTTGTTCAACGCTTTCCTTTACAACCGGACGGTAGTTTATCGAAAGGTAATATACGGGACAAGTAAACTGGACGTGTTGCTTTCCAAATATAAGGTTAGCAAGTGGGTGACACAAAACCGCAAGTTTTGAGCTAAAATTTTCAAATCTAAAACCCACCAAATCCACAAAAATATTTTGCAAACACCGGTAAAGGGTTATTCCGGAAAACTTATCTAGGGTAAAAGCTAGCTTGAATTTTCAAAAGATCAAATATTTTCATAAAGATCCAATTTCCTTAAGGATCTACATTTTCATAGTCATGTGGAACTGTAAACCGCCTTTCAAATGTGCACTTTGCTTTGGAAACCGAAAGTAAATCGGCTATTTGATTGCAAGTGTCGTTGACCTAAACCCGAGGCAACTGTGGATGACACACCCACCTTTAACCATGGTTCTATCGTTACTATCATTGTTTATACCGCCGTATAGAAATCACTGATGTACAAAGTGTGAAGAATAAAGAAGTGATTCTAGTATTTCAAGACGATATTGCTTGAGGACAAGCAACGCTCAAGTGTGAGAATATTTGATAATGCTAAAAATGAACATATATTTCATAGCATTATTCCTCAAGAAAGACAAGCTTTTAGTTGCAATTGTTCTATTTACAAGTGATATTCGTTTAAATAATAAAAGGTGAAGACAAAAGACAGATTCGACGAATTGAAGACGCAAACGACCAAAAAGCTCAAAAGTACAAAATACAATCAAAGAGGTTCCAATTATTGATAAGAAACGTCTCGAAATTACAAGAGTACAAGATTCAAAACGCAAAGTACAAGATATTAAATTATACGCAAGGACGTTCGAAAATCCGGAACCGGGACCAGAGTCAACTCTCAACGCTCGACGCAACGGACTAAAAATTACAAGTCAACTATGCACATAAATATAATATAATATTTAAATAATTCTTATAATTATTTGATATATTATATTATTTATAAAACCGTCGGCAGAAGAAAACAACCAAAAATGAGCCTCCCCAGCTGGCCATGCGATCGCATGGCCTGGAAGGCATAAATCCATGCGATCGCATGAGCCCCAGTTCCAGCCCACATGCCTATAAAAATCGAGCTTTGGTGCACCAAAAATATCCATCTATCTTTCTCTTCTCTCCATATATACGTAAAATATATATTTATAATTTATATTTTAATTTTAATTTTAATTATAATTCTAATAATAAGGGTATGTTAGCGAATATTGTAAGGGTGTAAGTCGAAATTCTGTCCGTGTAACGCTACGCTATTTTTAATCATTGTAATTTATGTTCAACCTTTTTACATTAATGTCTCGTAGCTAAGTTATTATTATGCTTATTTAATCCGAAGTAATCATGATGTTGGGCTAATTACTAAAATTGGGTAATTGGGTTTTGTACCATAATTAGGGTTTGGACAAAAGAACGACACTTGTGGAAATTAGACTATGGGCTATTAATGGGCTTTATATTTGTTTAACTAAATGATAGTTTGTTAATGTTAATATAAAGATTTACAATTGGGCATCCCTATAATTTACCATATACACTCAATCGGACACGATGGGCGGGGTATTTATATGTACGAATAATCGTTCATTTAACCGGACACGGGAATGGATTAATAGCCACTAGAATAATTAAAACAGGGGTGAAATTATGTACAAGGACACTTGGTATAATTGATAACAAAATATTAAAACCTTGGATTACACTCAGTCGACATCCTGGTGTAATTATTAAACAAAGTATTAAAATCTTGTTACAGTTTAAGTCCCCAATTAGTTGGAATATTTAACTTCGGGTATAAGGATAATTTGACGAGGACACTCGTACTTTATATTTATGACTGATGGACTGTTATGGACAAAAACCAGACGGACATATTAAATAATCCAGGACAAAGGACAATTAACCCATGGCATAAAACTAAAATCAACACGTCAAACATCATGATTACGGAAGTTTAAATAAGCATAATTCTTTTATTTCATATTTAATTTCTGTTATTTTATTTAATTGCACTTTTAATTATCGTACTCTTTAATTATCGCAAGTTTATTTTATCGCACTTTTATTATTCGCAATTTCATTATCGTTATTTACTTTACGCTTTAATTTAAGTCTTGTATTTATTTTTAATATTTTACATTTGGTTTTAACTGCGACTAAAGTTTTAAAATCGACAAACCGGTCATTAAACGGTAAAAACCCCCCTTTATAATAATAATATTACTTATATATATATATTTGTATTTTTATAAAAGTAAACTAATATAGCGTTAAGCTTTGTTTAAAGATTTCCCTGTGGAACGAACCGGACTTACTAAAAACTACACTACTGTACGATTAGGTACACTGCCTATAAGTGTTGTAGCAAGGTTTAAGTATATCCATTCTCTAAATAAATAAATATCTTGTGTAAAATTGTATCGTATTTAATAGTATTTCCTTGTAAAATTTAATAGTATTTTATACCACCCCGCTACCACATCAAGTATTTTTGGCGCCGCTGCCGGGGACCTCTTAAACGCCGGAAGCGCAACGCTAATATAAAAAAAAAGATTTTTAGTTTACTTTTATTAAAATTCGTTTTTGTAAAAATACGTTTTAAATATTCGAAAATATAAAAAGAAAAACAAAAATATAAATATTTTTAGGAGTTTGATAAATATTTAAGTTTTATAAAGTTTCTTTATTTCCATTTTTTTTTTAGTTTGTAAAAATATAAGTTTTATTTAATTAATAAATATATTTTATATTTTACAGCAAAAACAGAAAAAAAAAAATTAATTCGGCCCGAACACTGTAGCAGCCCAGCTTTTGGCCCGAAACCCTAGCCCATGCGATCGCATGGCTGGGAAACTGAGGACTCATGCGATCGCATGAGCCCTGCTGACACGCCAACTGTAGCCCTGAATCAGCATTAATTACGGGTATTATTTATTATTATAATTATAAAACCCTATTTAGTTTTATATTTAATATTAATTAAGTTTAGTTTTATTATTTAATTTATATATTTAGTTTATTTAGTTTAATTAAATTTTAAAATTAATATTTTTATAAAATAAATAATATAAAAATAATATTTTTATAAAAATTATACTTTTTACAATTTTTAGTATATTTTTATATTTTGTACTCTTTTAGCGTAATTTTTGTATTTTTCGCTCGTATTTAGTTTTAAGTCATAGTTTTTGCCATATTTATTTTTATTTCTAGATTTTTAGGATTTGCCGTAAAATCCCTTAAGTGCTTTTTCTTTAAACTAAGATTTAAGTGCTTTAGAATTTTGCGACGCCTTTTTAAGTTTTAGTTTCTTTTTAAGTTAATTCCATTTGGGATATAGTTTTACTTGTAAGCTTTAATATTTTTAGACACCTTTTACCTATGTATCAATTATCATTCCAATTAGTAATCTCAATTTGCGATTATAATTTTAAGTTAGTTGTAGTAATAAGGTTAGGTTAGTCAAGTGTTTTAAGTTTTATAAGTTTCTTTTATTTTTCCGTCACCTTTTATTTTTCAACCATTTTTCTTTTTCGACCTTTTTCGACGAGCTCTTTTTCTTTCTGATTTCTCGCTATTCTAGTTTTAGAACATAGATTTTTATTCTACTTCTATTCTAAATTTCTTAAAATTACGAAAATTTATTTTAAGTGGTTAAATTGATAGACATCAAAATTTTCTGGTTCGTAGTAATAGTTGGATTTGTACGTGGACCGGGTTATTGGAGTCAAACAGTCCTCAATTATATTGAGACCAAACGAATCCTGCCCCTCTGCTGCATCTTTTGGCTATTCGAAACGTGGGCAAAATCAGAAAAGTCTATTGATTGGATAACTTATTATAATTTTTCTTTCCTTTTTAAAACTAATAGGATATTCAGTGAATGCACCGAGCAAGACGTTCACCACCTTTTGTACGTTCACCACCTGTAACTAGATCAAGACATTTAGCAAATATTCCCACACTTGATTTTTCTTTAGAAACGCCATCCAGTCGACCAAGTACTTCAGTTCAAATTTTCAATAATCCATTTTTTGAACCCGACCTCACAATTGAGAATCCGGAGAATATTCAGGAACGATTCGTAGATCCCGAACCACTAAACTTTCCCCCGGAACCACCAATCATTCAAACAGAGATTGTTGAGGAACGAACCATTAAATCAGAATCCTCTAGTGATTCCGATTCAACAAATTCAATTATGGAGAATCTGGAACCTTTAAGTATGGAAGATCGAATGAGAGCTAAACGCACTGGCCAAGGTCACGCAATTACTCATCCAGACATTAATGCGCCAGATTATGAAATCAAAGGACAAATTCTACACATGGTGACTAATCAACGCCAATTTAGTGGTGCGCCGAAGGAAGATCCAAATGAACATCTACGTACCTTTAATAGGATCTGCACACTATTTAAAATCCGAGAAGTGGAGGATGAACAGATATATCTCATGTTATTTCCCTGGACTTTAAAGGGAGAAGCCAAAGATTGGTTGGAATCGTTACCTGAAGGGGCGATCGATACATGGGATGTTTTAGTTGACAAATTTCTTAAACAATTCTTTCCTGCATCTAAAGCCGTAAGACTTCAAGCAGAAATTGTTACGTTTACACAGAAGCCGAATGAAACTCTATATGAGGCGTGGACAAGATATGGAAAGTTATTAAGAGGATGTCCGCAGCATGGTTTAGACACCTGTCAAATAGTACAAATATTCTACCAAGGATGCGACATCACTACAAGAAAAGACATAGATATAGCAGCTGGTGGTTCTATTATGAAGAAAACTGAAACTGATGCTTACAAAATTATTGATAACACTGCTTCCCACTCACATGAGTGGCACCAAGAAAAAGACATCGTTAGATCATCTAAAGCAGCTAGAGCCGATTCTAGCCATGACTTAGATTCCATTTCCGCAAAGATAGATGCTGTGGAGAGACGAATGGAAAAGATGACTAAGGATATTCACTCAATACGAATTAGTTGTGATCAGTGTGGAGGACCACATTTGACAAAAGATTGTCTCAGTATTGAATTAACAATGGAACAAAGAGAGAATATTTCTTACATAAACCAAAGGCCTGGAAATAATTATCAGAATAATTATCAACCGCCAAGACCGATTTACAATCAAAACCAAAATTATAACCGAAATATTCCATACAACAACCAACAAGGTCCTAGCAATCAACAAGTATCCAATAATACTTACAACCAGCAAAGACCTAATTTTCAAAACAAACCACCACAACAAACCGATGATAAAAAGCCGAATTTAGAAGATATGATGACGAAGCTAGTTGAAACTCAAACGCAGTTTTTCACCTCTCAGAAACAAACTAATGAACAAAATGCTCAAGCATTTAGAAATCAACAAGCTTCTATTCAAAATCTGGAACAAGAAGTAAGTAACCTAGCAAGGTTAATAGGTGAAAGAAAACCGGGAAGTCTACCTAGTAATACAAATGCTAACCCCCGGAATGAAACAGCTAAAGCCATTACCACAAGAAGTGGTACAACACTTAAACCACCTGAAATACCTGTAACTTCTGATGAAACTATTCCTACTCCACAAGAACCACAACCTGATCAAGATAAGGAAAAAGAACCGGTAGTTGAAAAGGTTAATGAAGATAACACAGTTAAGGATAAACCTTATGTTAAACCATACCAACCACCACTTCCTTACCCGAGTAAAATGAAGAAAGAGAAACTTGAAGCCGAGCAATCCAAATTTTTGGATATGTTTAAACAGATAAATGTAAATCTTCCTTTCATTGATGTGATTTCAGGAATGCCTAGATATGCTAAATTCTTGAAAGATCTAATTTCAAATAGAAAGAAAATGGAAGAACTCTCGGCTGTTACTATGAATGCTAATTGTTCAGCAGTGCTGTTGAATAAGATACCAGAAAAATTATCTGATCCAGGAAGTTTCACAATTCCATGTTTTCTGGGTAGTCTTAGTTCAATAGAAGCATTGGCAGACTTAGGTGCTAGTATAAATTTAATGCCGTATTCACTATACGCTAAACTAGACCTTGGAGAATTGAAACCAACCAGAATAAGCATACAACTAGCCGATAGATCAATAAAATATCCTAGAGGGATAATGGAGAACATGCTAGTTAAAGTTGGTAATTTAGTATTTCCAGTAGATTTTGTTGTTTTGGACATGGAAGAAGATTCTCAAGTTCCTCTCATATTAGGAAGACCATTCTTAAACACGGCTAAAGCAATGATAGACGTGTTCGGTAAGAAATTGACCCTAAGTATAGAGGATGAGAGTGTTACCTTTTCAGTTGATAGAGCAATGCAACAACCACAATCTGCAGATGATACATGTTATTATATTCAAACTATAGATGCACATGCAGAATTATTAGAAGAATTTCCAGAATTACAAGGAACAGGAGAATGTTCTTTAGGAGAAGGTAATGAACCAATTGATGAAGCTGAAATGTTAGCTACACTTATAGCTAATGGATATGAACCAACAACAGAAGAAATTCAAATGCTAAAAGAAGAAGACAGATATCGATACAAATCATCGATAGAAGAACCTCCGAAATTAGAGTTAAAGCCACTTCCAAACCATTTGGAATACGCTTATTTACATGGTGAATCTGAATTACCTGTAATAATATCGTCTTCTCTTACTGAAAATGAGAAATCACAACTCATTTCTGTGTTGAAAGCTCATAAACCAGCCATTGCATGGAAGATTCATGATATTAAAGGAATAAGTCCTTCGTATTGCACACATAAAATCCTTATGGAAGAAGGTCATAAAACGTATGTGCAACGCCAACGAAGACTAAATCCTAATATGCAAGATGTAGTTAAGAAAGAGATTATTAAACTGCTAGACGCAGGTCTAATTTATCCAATCTCTGATAGTCCATGGGTAAGCCCAGTTCAATGCGTGCCTAAGAAGGGTGGCATGACTGTCATTACAAA